>NC_083642.1:1544004-1886504 GCF_963576545.1 Limanda limanda | reverse complement strand
AATGGCTTTTATATCACTCTCTATTTCTTTAACGTTCACGCCCAGGCCCTCCGTCAACGTCTCGCTATCGCTGCATCATTAGCTCGCTCCATACGTCTCCTCCACGCCGCCAGGCACAGACCAGACACACGGGGAATTAGCAGCGTTTCAGCTGCAGTCGCCGAGGTAGAAATGGCGTATTGTGGAGCTGCAGTTCTCTCATTAACCTTATCACACTAAACAAGACGGGTGGCAGGTGCACGGGTCGCTCGCAGCCGCTTGGATTCAAATAGAAAAGCATCAAACGCTGAAGGGAAAGAAAACCTCGTCTTTTTATACCTTTATGAGTCACAGCAGCTGTCACGTCGAGTGCAAGAGTTGATAAAGTGAGAGTTAATGAAGCTGGGGCGTGATTCTGCTCTGGTGCTGTGAACAAGATGCTCACAGACATTTCTTACTGTCATTAAAGCGCCGGGGTTTCTAACCTGTGACGTGCACGTGGAGGCAGCTGCTGCGAAAAAGGGAAGTTAGTTTTCGAAGTTTTTACCTCTTTGGCTTTTAATCTTTTGTTTGAGGCATAATTCAGTCCAATCAGTGTCTCTTAGAGTTAATAATCGCAATATTCATGTCAAATTAAAGCCCATAATTCCACTTAAAAATCATATTTGAAATAAAGGACATCGTCACGACGCCAGAACTTGTTTGAAAGGTTTTAAAGGAGACATATTTTGTATTTTTTTCACTTGTAGACACACCAGAGGTAAGAACCTGAAAAAAACATCAAGTTTTCTTTGAGTTTTGTTCCGTATCAAATGAATCCAGTGATATTTGATCGTCACGCTGCAATCAGGAACTCCTTATAGCTAATTTGATATTATTTAAAGGTGCTTATTTGACAAAAAACTATCTATTCTAGGCTAAGTATAAAGTTTGAGGCCCTAACTTTTAGTAATTTACTAAATCCGTGACAATATGATCCCTTCTTGCTTCAAATCCCCCTAAAGCACTCTGGAAACTGAGGTCCCCGAAGCTAGAACATAATTTGAGTATCCATCAAACATAATTAAGTTCAACGAGAAGAAGCCGAGGACTGACAGAATCTGTTCATGTCCGTGGGGAGTCGGTTCTGTCAGAGCCTGCGACCCCCCCCTCGGTTTGACGGCTGCTGCCGCTGAGGGACACGAGCCAAGAAAGTTACAAACTCAAATACACATTTCCTACCTGTCAACACACTGCGAAGCGACAGATTGTCACCACGGGCGTGTGCTGGTGTATTCTCGGTGCACGGAGCCGGGGTCGAGTTCAGACAGTCCGGTGGAGATGGAGCTTTGTGGAGAGCCGTGTGAAATTCAAGATGACACAGAGAAGCTGCAGGGCCGCGGCCGGCTGAGAAATCCTCCTCAGGCATAAATCCCCCAGACTTGAAATCCTGTCCAGCGCTCGGCTAAGCTATAAATTTGCCTTAGTGGACACTCGCATTTAGTCTGAATTTTGAAACGTGAAATCTCATTAATTTGTGCAACATGAGGTGGAAAATGTTTGAGGCCTTTCGGTCATTTGAGGAGAGTTTAGACCTAAAAGCAGTCGTCACACCAGCATTTATATAAGTGAGTTTTTAAGACACATCTGAGTGTTAAAATTGACTTTACTTGCATATTTTCCCTTTATGCTACTTTATATTTACCAGTGCAGTTCTGTGTTGATGCTCCGGAGCTACTTCAGATTTATTCCTTGGCATCAGTGAGTCGTCTTCTACAATCTATTGTCACATTTTATTGTTTCTGTGCTGAACGTTGTGTACAGAGCTTTTTATAAAGAGTTGGAAAACTTTGTGTTCATCCCACCTGGTTTGTCTGCAGTGAAGATTTTAAAGTTGTGTGTTTATATCAAATTTGCTTTATTGCCATTTGGACAAAACGAACAACACTGTGCTTTTTAATTTGCAGACAAAAGGCCAAAGAGGAAGTGATTTTTGTTGGTGTCATGACAGAGATCATCATCCGTGAACGTCTGTGTCCTATATGGTGAAATTAAATCAATTAAAATAATCAAAATCATCCGGAGGGACAGATATTATTGCTGACGTGCAAAATTTGACCTCGGTTTTACACAGAAGACTTGAGACGACTTTATATATATTTTTAAATATATGAATCACTGCGACAGATCAAAATACTCTTATTACTATTATAGTACTATATCATTTCAGTCATAGCAATAAAAATACTACTTAAGTGAAGGTGGATTCGTATTATCAGCCCAATGTTCTAGTAGAATACAACAAGGTCACATTGGCTGAACTATTAAAATTATATGACCATATTATATATGTAATGGACTAAAATGTACAGTAGATTATAAAGTAGAAAGTAATTGAAAAAACTGCAGTAAAGTACAATTATCTCTCTACACCAAGTACTGATAAAAACCAACCCAATATTTTGAATTTAATATTTCTTCTACTAAACTCAAAGACTGAACATTTCTCCCTCGGCTGTCGAACACAAAACAACTTATCTGATTTCCCAGATAAACAATAAATCATCTGAAAACCCGACGTTGAATAAACAACTCTTCTCCTCAGAGACAGTTGATGCTCGTGTTTTACTGCAGAGAGAGAAAAGGTTGAGGCAGGTAAAAATTACAAAAGTGCTAATTCAAACACATGAGAGAGGCCAAGGGGAAGTTTATTCAGTATAAGATAATTCATAGATTTTATTTCACCCCCTCAAAACTGCACAGAATGGGCTTAATAGGAAATCATTTATGTTGGAAATGTCAGAAGGATATAGTGACAGTTTTGCATGTGATCTGGGGATGTAAGCTAGTGTACCCATTTTGGGAGAAAGTACTGGAACATGTGAGTAAATGGCTGGGGGTGGTGGTACCTGTATCACCAAGACTGTGTTTGTTAGGGGATCAAACAGAAATTCCAAATATATCTAAATATGATCGGGTAGTTTTGAAAGTCGGGATGGTCACAGCTGCTCAAACGATTCTTAGAGTATGGAAAAGTACAGTTGCCCCAGATGTTAAAAAATGGATGGAAATTATGTCAGAGGTTGCATCTTATGAACGCATGTTGGCTAGAATGAACAATGAAGAGGAAGATTTGAGGAGGGCCTGGGACCGTATTTTTTTGTAGAAAGGGCAAATGGAAAAATTTGTAGACATGGTGCCGGATGTACATTCTGGTTGTTTCAAGAAAAAAAAAAGAAGAAAATATCGATTTGCAGGAGGCCTTTGTATATATGGTTGTATGATGGGTATACTGTCTGTTGATGCTGTTATAAATGTTGTTTTTTGAGTTTGATTGTATGTTTTTATATACATGAATAAATAAAAAACTTTAATGACAAAAAGAAAAGTGCTAATTCAAGGTTCCCCGAGGCGACCACCTGTTATCTGTGGAGAGTTCGGCCCGGAGTTAAGCTCCTCCTCCTCCGAGAGGCCACCAGTTACTGTAGATAAATCTGAGGAAAACAACGCTCCAGCAAAAAAATGTAATTCAATCCCGGTGTGTGTGGAGAAAAACACTCTGAGTATTAGCTGGTGAAAATATATTTACTTTAAAATCAAGAGTGGAGCGACTCGATCCCAAAAGGCCGGAGATTCAGAGCTGTGTGTTTTTTTATTCTGTGTTTGTTCTTTTTTTTACCCATGAATCCTCTCAGAGTGCTCGTCAGCATTCTTCCTCTGTGTCTCCAGGTCTTTGTATGCGGCTTTCCCCCCCCCCACTCCTCCCCGAGGAAGAATATTCAACATACAGGAAAAAGAAATGAGTTTGACTGAGCCGAGCCCTTTTTTGTTTATCTGCCTCATGTTGAAAATACCAGACCAAGCGTTTTGATATTTTGATATCTTTGCTTGTTTCTTTCCTTTTTTAACTGTTGGTCAAATGATTATTTCTTTTACTGCGATAGAGACGACTGTGTGTGTGTGTGTGTGTCTGTCTGTGTGTGTGTGTGTGTGTGTGTGTGTGTGTGTGTGTGTGTGTTTTGACATCTTGGATTTATTCCCATGAGCCTTGTTTCTTATTCAAACCGATGATATCATTTGCTTGTTTCTTTCCTTTTTTAACTGTTGGTCAAATGATTATTTATTTTACTGCGATAGAGACGACTGTGTGTGTGTGTGTGTGTGTGTCTCTGTGTGTGTGTGTGTGTCTGTGTGTGTGTGTGTGTCTGTGTGCGTGTATGGCTGCACACGGTTGAATTATGTTTACATTATTATGCTACTATGCTTTTCTTATCCCTTGGCTGAACTGCAGACTAATGGAGGTTGCTGTATTATTTATGAAGCTCATCTCTCTGTTCACTTGGCTCACTGTCCTCAGTCTCATATATAAAAAGCATTTGCAGAACTCCCTCTCTAATCGAATGTCTCTCTCTCTCTCTCCTTCTCTCTCCCCCCTCTCGCCCTTGTCATCACCATCTGTTTGTCCATATTGTGTGATCCTGTGCTCCTGGGCCCCCCCGCCCGCCCCCAGCAGCTCCCTTCGGCCTCCTGCCCGGTGTGTTTGTGCTCTGCGGCCTGGCTCTGCTGGGCCTCCTCTCGCTCGTCTCCTGGAAGCTGTGCTGGCTGCCTTGGCGGACGAAGGCCCACTTCCCCAGTCCGTCGCTCGCCCCGGCCCGCGGCCCACCCCGCTGCCCCTTCCCGCCGCCTCCCCCCTCGCCCAGCTCCCAGCAGCCGCCAGTCACCATGGCGACCGAGAAGGTGAAGGACCCCGTGGGCTCCATGGGCTTCCTGGAGGCTGCGGTGAAGATAAGCCACACATCTCCTGACATCCCCACTGATGTGCAGCTCTCCATGAGGGAGCACTTCCTGCGCCGCACGCAACGCATGCAGAGACAAGCCACCGAGCCGACCTCCTCCACTCGGTCAGTCACGTGCACTGTGTGTGTGTCTGCGTTGTGTGCTCATCCATGTGGAAACAGGCGTCGGGTCACATACACACATGCCTGTATGCACACGGATTTAGTAAAACCCAACAAATACATTTAATACATCATTAATGAGGGGAGATATTTTCCATCCAGGCAATTTACTTTCTAGAGTTAATTAAAATAAATACTGTAGATTGTGCTGCTCTCTGCCTCAGAGGCTTCTCTTCGCAGGTCATTATTGTGAAGCTAATTACAAGCTGATGGCTTCTTTATGAGTATTAATTAAATTTAGTGGATATAGAGAAAAAAAACGTTTGCTTTTGCATTACGAGCAGAACTTCTGCACACTTTCTTCAGGGTTTCACATGTGAAGAAGGAGATTCTGCAGTCAGACGCGTTTACATAAACACCAGCACATCAACAGAGGCCTCAGGCTTCATCACCAGAAGATCCTGAGTCTCGTTGACATCTTGTCTCCTGAGATATTTATTCTTTGAGGATATCAGTTTGTTTCTTTTTGCTTATTTCATTTTTTGTGCAAACCACTCACACACGGTTAAATCCTCCAGATAATCTCCTGCTGTATTCTCACGTTGGCCCATTCGAACATTCGGAGAATATCCTGTGTTCGATGAAGGTCAAACAGCAGCTCATGTTTTTAACGTGTTAATAATACGTTTATTCCCGTGTATAACCGTTATCCTCCTCTGTCTAAAGCAGCAAAATCCTATTCAAGGTCCTGAAACAACAAAATACTCAGTCACCACTGTCTCCTCATTTGATTCTCACTGGAAAGTTTTTCAACCTTTATTTCCCTGACACAGCCTTACTACTATAAGTTATTGTATTTTCCCTTTCGTCAAGCAAAGCCCCAGATAACATCAGGGAACAGCAAGGAAACGCCTCTGCTGCAAATCAAACAAATCCTAAGATTTATATACCCAGTATATTATAAGACTGACGTTAGAACAGAGAAGCTTTCAAGGGTAAATGTTTTCATGCATTTTTAAAAACAATATTAAAACAGGCCACAGGGCAAAAGTTATTTCCTCCCACTCAGGAAATAAGTCGGCTACCGTCGGCTGTTGTCTTTGTTGACAAATTGCATTTTTTACCCGAAGATGTGAGGATACAGGAGATGATCAGTCGTTCTTTGTCAGTCGACCCTCAGATTCAAAGCCAAGCAGAGTTTCCTCTTCACCTTCACTACAGCTCCTCCACACTAACCACCTTCCCCCCCGTCACTCTCCTTCTCTTTGCTTCTTCTGTCCCTGCAGCCACAACTCATTCAAACGACACCTGCCCAGGCAGATGCAGGTGGGAAGTTTCGACCTGGGATGTGACTTCATGATGGACAAAGAGGAGAAGCCCACCAGCATCGGCCGCATCCAGCCGGAGCTCTACCAGGAGAAGACCCAGGAATCGGAGGAAACGTCCAAGAACGGCAGCAGCAAAAACTGTGGCAGGATTAACTTCTCCCTCAAGTACGACTATGAAAACGAGGCGCTGCTGGTGAACATCCTGAAGGCTCTGGACCTGCCGGCCAAGGACCTGTGCGGCACGTCCGACCCTTACGTGAAGGTCTACCTCCTCCCGGACCGCAAGAAGTTCCAGACCCGCGTCCACCGGAAAACCCTCAACCCCACGTTCAGCGAAACCTTCCAGTTCCCCGTGCCGTACGAGGAGCTGGCCATCAGGAAGCTGCACATGAGCGTCTTTGACTTTGATCGGTTCTCCCGGCACGACATGATCGGGGAGGTGGAGCTGGACAACTTGTTCGAGACGTCAGACCTCTCCAGGGAGACGAACATATGGAGGGAGATCCAGTACGCCACCAGTGTAAGAAACCATCGTCTCTTTGTCTTCTACATTCAGTATCAACTAAAAGTTTGCACATAGAGCCCGATATCTTCAGTGACCCGTAGGTCTCGTATTGACTGGTAAGCTCCAGTGCACTTACTGATCTATATATCCTAGATTCACTGATTCATTAGCTGGCTGATAAAAACTGAGCCTTTCACAGACAAACTGGTGCTTGCCGATACGAAAACCTTTATTATTTAAAGAATTAACAGAAAAGGATTGATGTTGCAGTGGCAGTAAACCTGCTTGTTTGGACTGGGCTGTTTGTTTGGCCTGTGGTGATGCTGGTTCTGGTTTTCTTTCTGAAACTGTAAACCTGACCTGCAGTAATTGAGTCCCAGCCGCCCAGTCTACCCAGCGCTGGTCACCTGTTCATTCAACGTTTAGGAAAATTTAATATATCATGTGTACAAATTCAACCCCTCACTTCCCTGGATCGAAACACATGACAAGTGTGAAGCTGGTCTGATGAACGGTTCTCGAGATATACGAGCAACATACAGACTAATATTCAATATGTTGCATTCAAATATTTGTTTATTTTCTTAATTGATTTCTTAGTTCTATACAATTAAATCTTAGGGATCATTGCCATTACTCCCTAATATTTGCAGCGTCCCACAAAGGTCCGTATTGGTCGGGCTCTAATACAAACTGTAAATATCTTCATAAATTCTCACTCTTCATTTATTAATTTATTCTAAGTTGATTGAAAAGAGGAAGCACAAACTGAGTTGTTGGTATTGTGGACATGGAGCCGAGGAGAGTCGGCCTCAGTCGGGTTGTGGTGCTCCATCACTCTGATGTGTGTGACCGGCAAATTGAATCTTTATTAGCGTCAAGGCAACAGGCTCTCGGTAACATAAAGTGAGCAAGTGTGTGTGTGTGTGTGTGTGTGTGTGTGTGTGTGTGTGTGTGTGTGTGTGTGTGTGTGTGTGTGTGTGTGTGTGTGTGTGTATGTGTGTGTGTGGGACAAAGAGCCAGTCTGCCGAATCATGTGGAATAATTATGTAAATGCAGGGAACAATATGTACAGCAGACGTCTTCATGCTCGGTGGCTCGGCTCAGATCGGCTCGGCAGGGAGAGGGGGGTGTATCTACTCCCACGTAGAAGGAAACAAGAGTCGGAGGCGTCAGATGGATGGGACTTTTGGAGGGGGGGGGGGCACCTGTACACTGTTGCACCACCCGTAGTTTCAGGTGCAGGTTTGGTGGTTTGGAAATCCTGTTGGTTTTTCACTGCTGCTCTATTCATTCATTTCACGTGAGCCAGGCTTGGTGAAACAATTTAACTTTATTTTCTGTGTCTGCAACAACAAAAAGAACACAGTCATTCAGTGCTGGGGAATCTGCATCTGGCTAACACGTGATCGTATAGATTTACAATTTACTACTACGAACAACATACCTGCAACAAAAAAAAGGACACAGTCATCTATAAAAGAAAAGTTACAAAACCTGCATTTTATTAAACACGTTTTAAACACTAAATTAACCAATTTAAACTAAAACACTGACAGACAGAGCGACACAACTTACTCAGTGCTGGGGAATCTGCATCTGAGATAAAAAAAAAGGTTGCGCCACACCTAATCCCCAGAAGTTCCCGTTGTGGGCCTTCAAAATAAGATAAACACGGCAAAATAAAAGAAATACATAAAAAAAACTATGACTGCAGTTACGAGTTGGACAGTATTTTAACTATCAACATATCTACACCGTTACACAGGCGTGAAGCAAAAGAATGAGTCGAGCGCTGAAGGCTTGGATCCACCACGCTGATTAAAAGGGTGCATTTGATATGCGTGAAAGGAGCGGGTGGGGTGATTGTATCAGGAGACTTGAGTCGGGGGGGTTTCCCTCAGATCAGAATCAGTCCCACGAGTGTTTCCTACCCCTTCGTTCAAATAGGGATCTGATCTGAGGAGAGTGGAGCTGACAGGTGTGGCACTAACACTAACACACGCTTCACTCTGTTCAGAAGTCGCTCAGGAGGTCGACGCCTCCTCGTGAACCCGATCGTCCTCTAGCAGCAGCAGACGCTCAGGAAGCCGACGCCTCCTCCTGAACCCGATCGTCCTCTAGCAGCAGCAGACGCTCCGGCAGATCACGGCAGGAAGAGAGCAGCACAGGTGTCCTTGATAAATTAGGAACGACAACATTCTGCTCAGGTGAAGCGGTTCCAGCTCCCGTGGCGTCGCCGGCTCGGCTCGGTGTTAACACCATGTGACTCAGCTGCTCTGACAAGGTCGACGCTCAACCCCACACTCGCTCGCTCGTCGGGGGGGATGTACTGACAACAACAAACTAAATACTTCAAATATAATAATCCTTCAAATATTCACTTTACACCCGCGTTTACATCAACGTCAGATTATAACTTTTGATGTGATTTAAGGCTCATTTAAGCTGTGAATATGTATAAGGTTGCAAAGATTGACTTTGGTCTCGCTTGAACTATTGGCTAATGTTGTGTTTCTTGCTTATTCGCAATTTTTCAGAAGTCGAGTACGAATACAGACCAAATAAACAAAGAGTACGGACATGATGCTACATCGGTTTCTGTATTTCCTTGAGTATAAAGTAGTCTTAAAGCTGAAATATCTGACATTTGAAAAGTACTTGTACAATATCTACAACATTGTGAGATTAGTATTTAAGTGTATAAGTATTAACACCCTCAAAGAGATGGTTAAATTTATTACAGAGTATTTAAAAGCCCCTAAAGTCCTAGAAGTTGATATTTTTCTACTTTACAGGCGCAAGATGAATACATATCTCCTGTAGGGAATTCAGAGGCTAGGTTCCAATCAACAACAAACAAGTTTATTAAATGTCCTTCGTGTCTGGTCAATATCTTTAATGCTGAAGATCTGATGTGAGGATGAACGATGTGTTGAGGGAATTTAAAAAAATCCTGCCTCTGTAATGTGAAGCAAATCCCCAGAAATGCACCCATCAGCAAAAAAAGCAATACGGCTCAGATCCAGTAGCTCAGTTTTTCTTTTTTATTGGACATAAACATAATTGGCACTTCTTAAAATACATAAAGGGACTCGCAGCACTCCTGGAACGTGAGAGGATATTTCTGTCTCTCGGTTTAATCCTGTGATTGTTTTCCTGTGACTTGTTGTTGTTGTCGGGGGGGCGGGCGGTTGTTGTTCTGCAGCGTGTTTGTTCTCTCAGGGCCTTCATCACTTTATCACCTCCTCACCGCCCTTACAGCATCCTCCTCTCCTCCCTCCCCCCCTGCTGTTCTTGAACTTGAGCTTCTTCAAGGATGGTTCGATAATCTCAACGTTATTGCTTAGGAGACAGAAAAGCAGTGGGGGGGGGGCTGGGGGCTCAGCTTGGCACGCAAACTTTATTGAACCACCAAATGATTTTATGACAGAATCCCTCTATCACATTAAAGTCAAGATTGGCAACATAAAGAAAACACAGATGCTGGGATTTTAGTAGAAACCCCCCCCCCCCCAAAAAAAAATAAAATAAATCATGTAGCTGTGTGTAATGAAAGTTCTGGGTGAGATGAAGACTTTAAAAACACTGTAAGGCCTAATGAGTGGGTATCAATCAGCGGGGGGGGGGGGAAGCAGAAGATTCAAGGATCATCGATAACTTCCGACTACAAACATCAGTAAGATAAAGAATCTGTAGATATCGACTTCGGTCTTTTTCTCACGCGTTGTTTCAATCTTAACATTTAGTTTGTGAAGGTTAGAAGATTATTTATCATCTGTGGAAATGATCGAACACCAGGAGAGAATCTTTCTTTGCAACTTCCAAGTAAATCCAGAAAACGACTAATAAGGAAATAATATCAGACTAAAGACAGATTTTTAAAGTAAACTGTTAATGTTTGGCTGATGATCTCACATTGATAATTGGAATAGATTGTATATAAAGACAGATGAAGCTTCTCCAATTCCTCCCACTATCCAGAAATAAAGCAAAAATATCCTGGTTATAGATCTTGTGCATTTGGAGTCTGTGCAGCAGTCATCAGGGGGCGGAGCCAGAGCAGCAAACATGAGGTCGACTAATCAGGAGTCAGTCTCAGCTGTTAATCATGACGTTTCACCTCAAATGACTAATTCAACTTTAGAGAAACATACATCAGTGTGATAAGAGCTACCTGAAATGAACTCATTGAAATCTTGATGAGAAAAACTAATTTGATCTACATTTTAACTTTTTAGTTGGTTCATGTCCCGTCTGCTAACATGGAGGAGGCGGGATTTGAGACCTAAACTACTTCTTCGGGACTTTATTCTTGTTATAATATTCTTATAATAAAATCACACTTTTACACGATCATAGGTCATAAACCAAAATTGACAATGACGTAATATGATGAGTTTAACTGATAAAAATGTCATCACAGAGAAGAATTATTGAGATATTTCATTAAAAGTCCAAATCTCATGGTGGTGCTAGAGGATAAATTGGAGGAATTGATCCTCTGGGAACCATGAGAGTCTTTAAACAGTTTTTTTTGCAGTAATCCATGTGTTGGTTGTTAAATTCCATCGATGAGTCCGGACCGACCGACGCCGTCCGCTGAGCAAACGCAGCTCCGGCGTTGAACCGGCAACACGCCAGCCTGTGTTTCTACGACCACAATCAAAGTGTCACTCTGTGTTTTTACAACACTGGAGGTTTCTGCTGCGCTCTCACATCGCGCCTGCACCTTCACACCTTCACACCCAATCCCTCACTCCCACAGCAGGGAACGCCGGATCTCAGCGCTGCACGCGGAGGAGGAGGAGGAGGAGGAGGAGGAGGCGTTAAGAAGCGAGCACTCACACAGAAGACGTGTCGGGATTCGACAATCAGTGGAGCTCTCTCACCGAGCTCATTCCCAGTGTGTGTGTGTGTGTGTGTGTGTGTGTGTGTGTGTGTGTGTGTGTGTGTGTGTGTGTGCACGACCTTAATGCTGTAGAACTCACACGGGACAGATAACAGGAGTCTGATTCCACCGGACTGGGTTTACACCAGTGAACAGGGATGTTATCGTCGTGGTCGTAATTCAAAACGTAGAATCGTTCTGATTCACGATGACACTTGATGATAAAAACCTCTAAACATTTTACTGAGACTTGTTTAATTTTGTGGGTAATTGCTTATGTTTGAGTACCGAGCTGTAAATCTCCTCCTGATTATAATCATGTGGAGACGACATTTTAGAAATTATGCGTTTTAATTATGATAATCATCCGTTTGGGCAAATACACCGAGTTGATTGGTTTTGATTTCAGACTGAATCCTAATCTCTTCGGCTGGAAACTGATATCTGGAGAAACCCAAGATGTTCAGAGTCTTTTCCTCACTCGAACATCCATCTAATATCTACACTGCTTATCCCTCTGAGGGTCACTGGGGGGGGGGAGCAGGAGCCAATCCCAGCTGACACTGGGCGAGAGGCGGGGCTAACCCTGGGCAGTTCTCCGGTCCATTACAGGGCCGACACCCTGGCCTTGCTCAGACCTTGTATTAATATCTGACAGATGCAATCATCATCCTTCACATGTGGCATTTGCGTTCACACAGAGAAAAAGAAAAGTAGCCGCCGGGTCTGAACCGGGGTCACGGAGACAGAGGAACGCCATCCACACCCGCGGGCAGTTCAGGCTGCGTCTATAGGTTTTATGTGCTAGAGATACACGAGGTGTCATCACACGACTTCCTTCCAGAAGAAAACAATCGGCACCAGCCTTGGCCAAAAGTGGATAATCGATTTATTGTTGTCTATGTTGTATCTGCTGTCCCACAATTAAATTTAAAGCTATTACCGAGTAAATCCAGAGTAGCACCAGCACACGCATGTCCAGTGTATGTAGAAGTCACATGATTTTCAGACGTGTTAGTATGGATGTGGATTAAAACAGAAACGGAGCTAAAACGCCATTTTTCTAATGAAAACATGGTTGTTTGGATGAAGCTCAGCTCCTTGTCTTTGGACTGTGGGAGGAGCCTGGAGCAAAAGGCACAACCGGTGTTTAGGTTCGAGTCCAGAAGGCGAGAGTGTAAACTTTACCTCTCTGCCCTCAGCTGAACACTTATCTACTGTTATTAATACGACCTTCTGCAGCTTTTAATTTATCTGGTCCTCACACTGGAAAGCTGCATCAGACAACATCTGAACTCACTCACCTGAGAAGGAGACGCAGGACTTAAGGTTGTTAAGTACGACTCAGAGTTTCATTTAGAATAAGACAAACAGTTTGGGACGTTCACTGATTTGCTTTCTCCCCACAAGTTAGATGAGAAGATTGATTTCATGTCTGTGCATTCATTATGGAGCTGCAGGTGTGGTTTTATTATCCACACAATAAGTTCACCCTCCTGTGTTTTATCATATAAAACCAGTTAGCTTTATATTATACTTTGTGTAAATATTAAATAAACAACCAGCATATGAATAAGTGAAGCTTTAAAACCGAAAGCAAAACATCTTGACAGTGCTGAACTTATAAGTCAGTTAAATTAAATATCCATCAGAAAACATATAAACTTCTATAGATACGAGAAAAAGGACGATGCAAAAAGTTCTAATCGAAGCCAAATATCCAAATGGTAAAGTCACATTCATTTGCATCAGGTTTCTAATCTGTGCTCAAATCCGCTGGTTTCCTTTGATCTTATGTGAGAATTTGACCCAAACACCTGTTTATTGATATTAAATTAGTTTCTCTTGTTCAGACCTGACAACAGACAAAATATCTTCTTCATCCCGGAAAGACCTTGAGGAAGAAACTCTCGTCTTATTGAACATGACTGTGGAACGGAAGTGTGCTGAATATAAATGTGACAATCTCCCCTCTTATGTGTGTGTGTGTGTGTGTGTGTGTGTGTGTCCTTGCAGGAAAGTGTGGACCTTGGAGAGGTCATGTTCTCACTCTGCTACCTGCCGACCGCCGGCAGACTCACACTGACCGTCATCAAGTGCAGGAACCTCAAGGCCATGG
Organism: Limanda limanda; assembly: GCF_963576545.1. Classification (NCBI taxonomy): domain Eukaryota; kingdom Metazoa; phylum Chordata; class Actinopteri; order Pleuronectiformes; family Pleuronectidae; genus Limanda; species Limanda limanda. The sequence continues at coordinate 1,872,805 of NC_083642.1, read as the reverse complement.
ACATCACCGGATACTCAGGTAGGTCCTCGTGTTGTGTGTTTGTGTGATTCACCTCCAGCTGCAGATGAAGCATAATGACTATTCAACACAACACACACACACATTGTAAGTGTGTCAGACACAATGAACAAACAGCGGAGAGCCTCTTCCACCGCAGCGTTCTGTTTATTTCAGCCACTATTAATATTCAACACTTGCAGTAATCAGACGTAGTCAGCACATTGTTGCCGGCGCTGTTTGTTTTAAAAGACTTTCTGTTTCCACTTCTCCGTTTCCACGTTTCCCTAAAACACAGATATCACTTGTACTGTTGTGACATTTATTGTAGCATTAAATCCCAGAGTTCAGACGCGAGTGTGACGTTTTCTCTCCTGCCGTGTTTAACGACATTTCATGATCCTGAAGTGAGTCACAGTTTCTAATCCCCTCGAGTTTTTAGGGGGTTTAGCTGTCTGCCATTATTCCAGTCTGTGCCTCGTAAACCCGTAGAAACCAAATTGTGCCTCCGAGCTCATTGTGTCGCGAAGCAGGCGCTCGCGTTGGTTGTCACGGATTCTTTGGCGGCTTACGTCGGACTGAAACGCGGCGTGATGGATCCTACAGGAGATCTGCCGCCGTCGGATGAAGATTGAAATCAGCATTCATCAGGAAAGCTTTCAAAGTCGAGCTATTTAAGAGTTGAAGTACCACAACGAGAGGGGAGGGATGTAGAATGAAATTTTATCGAGCATAGATCAGCAATAACGATGTAGCGTTAGCATGCTAGCTACCGATTAACGGTATCGATTTTATTTTAACTTTAATTATTTAGTCTTCTATGTACCACATAAGAAAAATAACCTCTGTTGCTTTTAAACAATTTCAACCTTATCTCTTCTTTTCATCATTATCCTGTTTCTACCTTTATCACCTCTCTACTATTTAACATTATAAATGAGCAAAAATAAAGATTTCCTTGTTTGATTTACCTTCATTATCTTAATAAATCTTCATCTTCTTATTATTGTTGTTCCTTACGCAGCAGCAGCACAGCTCATGTTTGTTAATTACGGTGCAGCGACTGAACTCCTGCTCTGAGAGATATCCCAGGAAAAGCTTTGAGTCCCAGAGGCCGGATCTTCATGCATATTACGTCTCCTGCAGATTCCTGAATAAGACGATTAACTTTGAGAGTTTTATTCCCAAACACGAAGGTATTTTTACTCCTGTTCTCGTCCATCAGATCCCTACGTGAAGGTGTCGCTCATATGCGACGGGAGACGTTTGAAAAAGAAGAAGACGAGCATCAAGAAGAACACTCTGAATCCCACCTACAACGAGGCCATCATCTTCGACATCCCCCCCGACAGCATGGACCACGTCAGCCTGCACATCTCCGTCATGGACTACGATCTGTACGTACCTGGTTCCTGACGAACCACAGCCGACACCATCAGTCCACTGGTCCATGAGTCGATCCATAGAAACCAGCAGCTGGTTTGTTAATGATGGATTCAGACTCTGACTCCATGTAAAGATTCAAGATTCAAGATTCAAGATTTTTTATTGTCAAATGAACAGAGATAACATGAAGTTTTACTTTCAATGAAATACTTGGGTCACACACTCCCTTCAAGCAATGCTCAGTAATTTCAACCCCAAAAAAATAAAATAAAAATAGAAACAGTATAAAATAGAATAAAAAAGAATAAAATAGAATAACAATGAGATAGAATATCAAAAATTTAAAATAGAAAATAAAATATATACATCTAAATATATATCTTTATAGATGAATGTTCAGTTTGTGCAGTAGTGCAACAACATGACGCCTCCTCCATGCTAGAGGATGGGAAATGCTCCAAACTAAAAACTTAAAGTACAAAACTGGTTTCTATCAATTAAGGTTGTTATTATCTCACTGGTATTTGATATTATTTTACTTTTTGATGCTCTGGCTCCAAAAAACGTCCAATAAGATAACCACATCTGCATCTTCGATATTTTAGCGTAACTTTTGTACAACAGGAGGAAGAGGAGACGCAGCATCCATCTTAATTCATTTTTAGAATAGTGAGAAAAAGGCCAATTAAACTCTGGTTCCAGGCTCTAAAATGAGAAACCTTGCATCTGTTTAGCTTGTAATAAATCATTCTAAACTTAATATATGTGGTATTTGTGAATCTGATTGAACCAAACAAGTCGTTGAAAACGTCTCTGTGGACTCTGGGCAGCTGTGATGGCATTTGTTGACATTTAGTGGAATAACTTTGTTTTAAGCCACAGCAAAAATAGAAAGTGCACTGTGAAAGAGATTATTGGACCAATTTAAAAGTATGCAACATAAAGTTAGCAAGTTATATTAACACAATACCTAGCTTTAATTTGAAATAACTTAATTCATTCAAGTGTTACCAACAGAGTGTAGCAAATTTCATGTCGCACAAATCAGAAAATACTGAACAAACCACGAGAAAAGCAAATAAAGAATATTTTTAAAATTTGTGAGAACAATGTACATGTTTCACTCTGTAGGACGTTCCTCTGTGCTCACCTTGAATTTAAAGTATTACTTTAATACTTGCCGATCATAGTCCAATAAAATATATATATAGAAACTTAAAGTGAAGTACGAGACGTCTTGTGTCAAGTACTTAAACCTTTGAACTGAAAAGTATTTGCAAATTCACAGAGTCTGAGAGGGAGATGGGAGGTGTTTACTATTTAATGATATTTAACGTGGTAGTTGAACTTTCTTTTGTGGAACAGCAACATTAATTATTGAAGCGCTGAGTCCTAAAACAAGATTCAGATCCTCTCTCGTGTGTAATGTTGTGTTTCTTCAGAGAAAAGCTCAATTGCTTCCTTTTGTGTTTACAACATGAGAAGCTCTAAGCGGAGAGAGAGAGAGAGAGAGAGAGGTGGAGAGAGCTGACAGGAAGAGAACGTGCAAGTTAAAGGTCAGCCTCAAAAGGTCAGGACTTTAACTGTGCTCTATAAAAGGAGCAGACACACCCAGGATTAGAAACATTGCATCCTTGTGTTTTCTCCGTCCTCTTCTCTTTATACTGGGATTGAACCAGGTCCTGCTAATAATCTAAGGATTATTGTCAAGGAGAACAAAGTCCGCTCCCATTTATCCTTCAGACGTGGTGAACAGAGAGGAGATCTGTGTTGATGGCCTTCGTGAGATGAGTCAATTCCAGTGTCACATCGGGGACAGATCCCCCCCCCCCCCCGATCGAGACGACGTCCAGATGCAGATGTGTGTCTCCTTCGATTACCAGACGTCCTCCGTTCAATTACAAACAATACTCTGACGTATGTAGATGTCGTGTCAGGTTGAATCAGACGTATTCATACGTGTGTGTATTTGTGTGCGTCCCCACAGGGTAGGTCATAATGAGATCATTGGCGTGATGCGGGTCGGGTGCAGCGCCGAGGGACTCAGCAGGGACCACTGGAACGAGATGCTGGCCTACCCACGCAAGCCCATTGCACACTGGCACCCCCTGCTGGAGTCTAAGAAATCCGAGAAGGAGGTAGGTTGGAGGAGAGTCGTTGTTTTAAAGGATTGTTTTGTGCGTGTTCATCGTGTAGAATGAGGATTCAGAGGCTTTACGTGGTAAGTCTCCGGTAATGCGTTGCTCCGGGGCCGAGCAGCAGCAGCAGCACAGCTCATGTTTGTTAATGACGTTGCAGCGACTGAACTCCTGCTCTGAGAGATATCCCAGGAAAACCTCAGTGCACAATAGACACATTTTTCAAGGTAGACTGGTTTACGCTTTCTGCTGAGAAAATGCTTCTCTTTAAAACCACAGAACCAGCCTGAAAACCAGTCTTTACTCCAAATGTACTCAAATCAAAGTTATTAATTACGTTAAACTACTAACAGCCGGAGGTGGAGGAAGAACTCAAACATTTAAAATCAGTAAAAGTACAAATAAATGAACAAAATTGTTCTCAAGTAAAAGTTTAAGAACGACACACAGGGGAGGGATGCAGAATGAAATTATATCAAGCATAAATCAGCAATAGCGATGTAGCGTTAGCATGCTAGCTACCAATTAAGGTTATCGATTTTATTGGAACTTTAATTATTTAGTCTTTTATGTATCACATAAGAAAAACAACTTCTGTTGCTTTTAAACAATTTCAACCTTATCTCTTCTTTTTATCGTTATCCTGTTTCTACCTTTATCACCTCTCTACTATTTAACATTATAAATGAGCATAAATAAAGATTTCCTTGTTTGATTTCCCTTCATTATCTTAATAAATCTTCATCTTCTTATTATTGTTGTTCCTTACGCAGCAGCAGCACAGCTCATGTTTGTTAATTATGGTGCAGCGACTGAACTCCTGCTCTGAGAGATATCCCAGGAAATCCTCAGTGCACAATAGACACATTTTTCAAGGAAGACTGGTTTACGCTTTCTGCTGAGAAAATGCTGCTTTTAAAAACCACAGAATCAGCCTGAAAACCAGTCTTTACTCCAAATGTACTCAAATCAAAGTAATTAATTACGTTAAACTACTAACAGCCAGAGGTGGAGGAAGAACTCAAACGTTTAAAATCAGTAAAAGTACAAATAAATGAACAAAATCGTCCTCAAGTAAGAGTTGAAGAACCACAACGAGAGGGGAGGGATGCAGAATGAAATTATATCGAGCATAAATAAGCAATAGCGATGTAGCGTTAGCATGCTAGCTACCGATTAAGGTTATCGATTTTATTGGAACTTTAATTATTTAGTCTTTTATGTACCACATAAGAAAAACAACCTCTCTTGCTTTTAAACTATTTCAGCTTTATCTCTTCTTTTCATCATTATCCTGTTTTTACCTTTATCATCTCTCTACTATTTAACATTATAAATGAGCAAAAATAAAGATTTCCCTGTTTGATTTCCCTTCATTTTCTTAATAAATCTTCTTCTTATTATTATTGTTGTTCCTTACGCAGCAGCAGCACAGCTCATGTTTGTTAATGATGGTGCAGCGACTGAACTCCGGCTCTGAGAGATATCCCAGGAAAACCTCAGTGCACAATAGACACATTTTTCAAGGTAGACTGGTTTACGCTTTCTGCTGAGAAAATGCTGCTTTTAAAAACCACAGAATCAGCCTGAAAACCAGTCTTTAGTCCAAATGTCCTCAAATCAAAGTAATTAATTACTTTAAACTACTAAGAGCCGGAGGTGGAGGAAGAACTCAAACGTTTAAAATCAGTAAAAGTACAAATAAATGAACAAAATCGTCCTCAAGTAAGAGTTGAAGAACCACAACGAGAGGGGAGGGATGCAGAATGAAATTATATCGAGCATAAATCAGCAATAGCGATGTAGCGTTAGCATGCTAGCTACCGATTAAGGGTATCGATTTTATTTAAACTTTAATTATTTAGTCTTTTATGTACCACATAAGAAAAACAACCTCTCTTGCTTTTAAACAATTTCACCCTTATCTCTTCTTTTTATCGTTATCCTGTTTTTACCTTTATCACCTCTCCACTATTTAACATTATAAATGAGCATAAATAAAGATTTCCTTGATTGATTTCCCTTCATTATCTTAATAAATCTTCATCTCATTATTATTTTTTATTCCTTACGTGAGTGGAGAACAGTAGATCCTCTCTCTCCTCATGTTCCTGCAGCTCAGTCTCTCTCCTCAGTCAGACACTCGCTCTGTGTTGTGACCCGGGAGTGACAGTCCTGTATAAATAAGCAGCGTGTTGCTCCATGAATCCTCTCCTTGTGTCTGTGTGTCCTGCAGTGGAAGGCCAGGACGGCCAGCTTCGACAGCCAGGGCTCCTGCCCCTCGCCCCGCCCCCCCGCCAGCCCCTGAGCAGAGCCACCTGTGACCCGGCCGCCCAGAGGGGGGGTTTCCTCCCTCCTGCTGACCCACGTCCTGTCTGTCTGATTAAGGAGAAACACAACCCCTCTGTCTCTCTCCCTCTCTCTCTCTCTCTCTCTCTCTCTCTCTCTCTCTCCTTCTCTGTCCTCCGTCCCTCGAGTCCAGTCCCGGAGCAATCTCTCCCCAGAACTGATCTCGGACCAACTGGCTAGTTGTGTGAAGCACTTCGTCTTTTCAGGGTTTTAGGGGGTCTCTGACTCGTCGTGACCCGCGTGGTCCCTCAGAGGAGCCTGGCTGGACATTTAATATCGAGCTGTCCGGGGCCCGAGCAGATCTCAGAGACTTTCAGCTGCAGAGACTCTTTGATGGAAGAACCCAGCTGGGAATCGCTCGCTGGCAGCAGCAGGGAGTCGGGCTGAGGACACGTCCGGGGTTGAAGGACAGACTTCAAGCCGCACGGTGAATTCTCCAGTGCCGCATTAGCATAAAACAATATCGAAGTGTAGCATTTTGGGACTTTTAGATGTAAAGCCGCTCCGTCAGGCGTCGTTTTGTGAGGTGATTTCCAGAGTTCCCGCTGTACTTCCAGTTTCTTCGGCGATTAGGCGGATCCCTGTCGCACCGAGGCCGATAAACTAAAACATTCTCGTCTTGACGATTTGAAGCTTTTCTCAAGCAGCCGTGACAAAACAGTTTTGCAGAATGAATAAGAAGAAGAAGAAGAAGAAAGTTCGGGATTATTGTGTTGTTGTTTTTTGTTCCAAACGGCTGCAGTGTTGTTGCTGATTTCTGTTTTTTTGTCAATTCACATTATTCGACGGCTGAATTCCCTGTTAAAGGCACAAATAGCTCAAAGTAGAAGAAATTGTGAGCACACGTTACAAACCTTTAACTCTCCTCCGTTTCACATTCAGAGCAAACTCACCCTTTTCTTCCAAGTGAAATCTCACACAAACACTCATCCTTCAGACAAACACCCTTCAAAACTTAATGTGTGTGTGTGTGTGTGTGTGTGTGTGTGTGTGTGTGTGTGTGTGTGTGTGTGTGTGTGTTTCCTTCTGTCCATACAGAAAAAGATGTGATGATAGGTATAGATTAAAAAAAAGTATATATATATATGTAGCCTTGTTGGTGGTGATGATTGAGAAAATCCTAAACTCCTAAACATGCAACTCTCTTGATATTTATCCTGTCATTTATCGTACTGTAGTACAGGGAGAATCCATCTTGAACGTGTGGTACATGGAATATTTCTGAACATATTTGATATGAGGAGAAAAAGTTCAGCACTGCTCTTACATCTGTTTTCTTTGATTCCTTTAATGGGTCCCCTTGAATCATTTGCTCTATTTATGATAAGTGTTTGTTATAAGATCCACAGATCTGAAGCCATGGAAAATAACTACAAAATAAGTTTTGAAATCTAAAACAAGCCAAGGATATACGCACCAATCGGTGCCAGTTCAGGTCTGGATTAATGTTTTCTACCTGATTCTATAGAACTTTGTGATCAAAATAATGTGATTTTCCTGCAGGTTTAACTCCAGTAGTAGTTTTATTTTGCTTCAGGCAACATCATCATTAAATGCGACTGAACACAGGTGGAAAAGAACAAAAACCTGATTATTAGGAAAAAAACAAATGAGAGGAAAATGTTTGATATCCCAAGAAAGACAGTAAATCATGTGTTCTGGTCACGTCCCAGGATTTGTTTTTTGGTTTTGTGTGTTTGTGGCCATTTGTCAAACGTTGTGATCGATGCCGAGCTCGTCACTTTGTAGTGTGTTGGGATTAATTGTGCGGGAGGAGTAACGCTGGAGTATTGACGGACTAATGACTTTTAGAAAAACTCATCACTTTGTCTTAATTATCATTTGTCAGAGAAAAGAAGAACAAAAAAAAGATTCTCACGGCTGAAACGTGGCTGATAAATCTCATATTTACACATTTGATCTCAACGAATGAAGCTTTGGCCGAACAAACTGCAGCTAATACCCAGTTTTGCACTAAATGTAACACATCTGCCATTTTACTGGATCTAGTGTGTGGTAAAACAATTTTTGATCTCAATCAATATTATCTCATCCCTGTTGCTGTTGTACGTGAGGGAAGCTTTTGTGTATTTAATTTGTGTCGTGTGTTGATGTTCTGGGACAGAAAATTTTCAGATGTGTATATTGTGTATGTGGGTTTTTTGTAATTAGAATTAGAATCAGCCATTCGCACAAATCTTCTCCAAAATTAAAGAAGATTTGCAAATTAAACTGCATTTCCAACCACTACTGTTAAGTTTGATTCAGGTATAAGGAAGAATAACAGTTGGTGCCACTAATTATTATATTATAGCTATTTTTTATTAAACCTCTGCAGAAGCACAAGGCCCAACAAGGTGCATTAAGTGAAGAGCACCAGTCTAATTTCAATAGAATGAGAACAGAGGATAAAATAAGGTGAAAATGTTGCATTTATGTTTATTTCATATTGGATTGAGATTCGTTTCCTGTGAGTCAAAGATCTGATGTTTCATCTGCTGCTATTTGTCATTTCTCCATTGAAGCGTCTGTGGATGTTAACGTCTCAGATTTATTCTCTAAACCTGTTTTCCAGATTTACTCTTTGATACTTGCTTCGATTTTACTAATTCACAAAATGTTCCCCCAATTCAACACAGAAAAAGAATCCTGTGAATATTAAAATTCCCCAGTGTCTCCACTCTGTGTCTTTATGTGCAAATAAAAAAATGGGTGGATGGAAACACTTTTTATTTATTTCCATGTAAATAGACAAAAGACAAGCAAAGCAAATTGAAATCACAGCAACGTTCATGGACTTCTATGGAGGTTTCTAGGTTATGGATTTACCTTGTTTTCCCATTTCTGCTGCTTTATTTTGAAACTTTCTTTTTGTCTCTATTGCTTTACCTTCCTCTTCCTCGTCTTCCTCCTGTTTTCCTTGTGATTGTCTTCACCTGTTCCTCACGTGTGTCACGTGTGTTTAATTATGAACTGTCTCTACAGTCTCTGTGTTTCCCTTTGTCTCAGGTTGTCTTTTACATTCAGTTAATTTCAGTCCTGTTTGTTTCTTCCTGTTTTTCTTGCCTGACTTTTCTAGTTTAATTGGATTGTCTGTTTTCTACTTTCCTTCAATGACTGTAAGCGTGTTTAGTGTTTTTCCATTGAACTCAACATCCCCTGCCTTTGCTTCAGTGCCTGTATTTGGGTTCCTCTCCCTAGAACATCTCATCCACCTGCAGCACGTTTCTGAATTGCGTTGCATTGGGATAAATTACATCTCGAATTTCTTGATTTGCTTTAATTTTCTCTATTTGCACGTGTTGATCTCCACTGTACTTACTGTTCCCCTATAAGCCATTTAAAATGTAAGAATTAGAGCCATGTACACAGTCACCTTTTCTATTATTTTAATGGTTTTCCAACAAGCTGCTTCATTTCTAAACACTGAAAATGTTCATATGTACTTTATGTACAAGGTGAGTTTATGTTTTCTATCCCCTGCTGCTTCCTGAGTCTCTTATAACATAAAGAAAACGGGTCTTAATGAAAAGGAGGATCCATATTTCTGTGATAAACCTTATTTTCCTCCAGTTCTCAGTTTATGCTCCACTAGAAATTGTTCTTTAATCGTGTCTTTATATATTTTTCTGCTGTAATTGGCCAACACAGATACAATCAGTTCACTCAGGCCAGAAGATGCTCCAGAGTCGATGTGATATCAGGCAGGAAAAGTGCAAACTGAGGAAGAACTTGTGCTGATAATATCTTTTTGATGTGAGGACCGTTTATTGGACAGAATTCAGTTTCGTGTTATCTCAACAGCAGCAACTGTTTAATCGGATCTGTAACCGTGTTCTTGGCCGCGGACTCGTCTAGACTCTGCAGACGGTTTCTCGCTCAGCAGCCGAGGACGAGTCAGAGAACGACAACGCCAAACTGCTACACAACACAGTGCGATAACACACGATATATCACAGAGTCTGACAAAGTGTCGTTTTCCAGACGTGGAGACGGAGATGCGTTCAGCAGGCGCTGCAGGATCTGTTTAGGCCATTTCCTCCGTGGGTTTGGTTTACCCAGAGCTGCTCAGTGGCTCGGTGTGTGTGTGTGTGTGTGTGGGGGGGGGCGAGACGACAGCTGATGATGGGTGGACGGGTCAGCATCCACGCAGCGGTGGCATTTCTCTAATTGGCACTTGTTGTAGCGAGAGTGAGTCAGTGCCTCATTGGACTTCCTCCCCTTAGGTTTCTGATACTTTATTTAAATGTGAAAAAAAATAAATCTAAACAAGTGGTTGAAAAGTCGTTTCTGTTCCACCTCTTGTTTGACAAAAACACGTGTTTTACGATGGTCATATATTTCTCTGACATGTGGTGTGTGTTTTCATCGTAGAAGAAACCTGTGAAATCGATTTATCGACTGTTTCCAAACCCTCTAGCTTCGCCTTCTATCGTGATGTTTCCTGATATGATCTCGTTTCCTCTCCTGTCATGATAACACTGAATTTCCAATTTTTCTATTGAGCATTTTGTATCTGTAATTATTGAAAATGTTTGAGAAACAAAACGTTCTGGTTAATGGACATCAACAGTGAGTCCGGACGAGTCTATTATGAGTTCACTTTAGATTCTAGATTGTGATCAGGACTCACAACACGTGAGGCCAGTGTGTAATAAAGTAAATGAAACAACGCAGCCACACAACAGGTCTGATAATCAACAGCAGACAAGAGTTTGTTCTGTCCCCCCCCCCCCGCGGTGTGATGTGTTATTGGTTCTGTGACAGGATTTTCTTTTCTTTGATTAAAAGACTTATGCAAAATGAGCTCGGTGTTGTTGGTTTTGTGGCAAAAACACACAAAACACAATAACAACACAGCGAGTGGCTTAACGAGCGGGAGGGAGGGGGGGCGCGAAGGAAACGAGATTCCTGCTGAGTCAAATGGTCAAATTAAATGAGGAGAGGACACACACATGCACACACACACACACACACACGCATACACACACACACACACCACAGAGCGAGGAGACTACACAAACCCAATTAAACTAAATGGCATTTCCAAGTCCTTTTGTGGTTTTTCGGGGTATTTTTACACAATATGAAAAGAATACAATTTGTAAATAATTCTGTCAAGAGCCTAATTTATCTATATATTTAAAAATGTGTGATATTATCTGTGATCTGTATAAAATGTGTGTTTCAATGTAGAGTTTACAGATTGTGAGGTTAGTGCAAGGTTCAGATTTTTGTATCCAGCTGATTCCTCAAGCCCGAGTCAATCAATCAATCAATCAAGTTTTATTTGTATAGCCCACATTCACAAATAACAATTCGTCTCACAGGGCTTTAACATTGTGTGACATCCTCTGTCCTTAACCCTCAACAAGAGTAAGGAAAAACTACTAAAAACCCTTTTCACAGGTAAAAATATGTAGAAACCTCAGAGAGCCACATGTGAGGGATCCCTCTCTCAGGACGGACAGAAGTGCAATAGATGTCAGGTGTAAGAAAACATCATCAGGATTTTTAGCAGCATCCATTAGGCTAAACATTTTTCAATACTATGTGTCAGGCAGTCCCGCTGCAATCACAGTCTCTGGCCAGCAGCAAGACCACGATCCAGCATCAGGATGGGATCCACTATAATCCACAGTCATTGTCCACCGCCGCCAGTTAGAATCCATTATCAGCTGCCGCCTCGGTCGTGGTCCCTCATCATCCGATGCCAACGCGACAAAGGATCCTCCATTACAACGACGATCAGCTGGCACGATACAGAATCCACCGAACTGGATCCACCATTGCGACCTCCGACACGCGATCCACAATCATAATCCATGGTGCGGCCACAGCTGTGGCCCTGCATCCGCGGGCGCTAAGGCACAGAAACTCCGGGAAAAGGGGTCAAGTTAGTAACATGTACTGATCAGATAAGAATTATCTTGATGTGATAAATATGGAGAAAAGGAAGGAGAAGCAGGAAAGAGAAGCTCCGTGTGTCTTGTGTCATAAATTCCCTGTGCGTCTTAGCATCATCAGGGGTTTTTGCCATTTAATCAAATTTGGAACATCGCACAAATTAGCTCTAACTATAAGCTTTATAAAAAAGGAAGGTTTTGAGTCTACTTTTAAACGAACAGAGCGTGTCTGCCTCCCTAACTGAAAGTGAGAGATTATTCCACAGCAGTGGGGCTTGATGGCTAAAAGCTCTGGCTCCTACTCTACTTTTAGAGACTTTAGGGACAACAAGTAAACCTGAGTTCTGGGATCGGAGTGCTCTAGTAGGTTGATATGGAACTAACATCTCTTTAAGGTAAAGAGGTGCCATATCATTAAGGGCCTTGAAGGTGAGGAGGAGAATTTTAAATTCTATTCTAGATTTAACAGGAAGCCAGTGTAGCGATGCTAATACTGGAGAAATGTGCTCTCTTTTCTTAGTTCTCGTCAGGACACGTGCTGCGGCATTTTGGACCAGCTGCAGAGTCTTTAACGACTTGCTGCTGGAGCCTGATAATAATGAATTACAATAGTCCAGTCTCGATGTAACAAAGGCGTGGACTAGTTTTTCTGCATCTTTTTGCGAAAGGACATGTCTGATTTTTGAGATATTACGCAAGTGGAAAAACGCGGTCCTAGAAATTACTTTTAAGTGACTATTAAAGGACAAATCAGGATCGAAGATCACTCCCAAGTTCCTGACTGTGTCATTGGAAGCAAGGGCAATGTCATCTAGCGCAGCTATATCATTAGATAATGTATCTCTAAGGTGTTTAGGGCCGAGTATTATAACCTCTGTTTTATCTGAGTTTAATAAGAGAAAATTGCGGGTCATCCAGGTTTTTATGTCCTTGAGACATGCTCGAAGTTTAGTTAATTGATTACTTTGATCAGGTTTTATTGACAAATATAACTGGGTGTCATCCGCATAACAGTGAAAATTTACCGAGTGTGTCCTGATAATGTTTCCTAGTGGAAGCATATATAATGAGAATAAAATTGGGCCGAGCACAGACCCCTGTGGGACACCATGGTTAACTTTGGTGCGCACCGATGACTCATCATTGATTTGAACGAATTGGGAGCGATCAGCAAAATAAGATTTAAACCAGTTTAAGGCCGTTCCTTTAATGTTAATTAACTGTTTTAGTCTCTCTAATAAAATTTGATGGTCAATTGTGTCGAATGCTGCACTGAGATCTAACAGAACGAGGACAGACACAAGTCCCTGATCTGAAGCTATTAGAAGGTCATTAGTGACTTTTGCCAGGGCTGTCTCTGTGCTGTGATTGGTTCTAAACCCAGACTGAAAGTCTTCATATATATTATTTTCCTGGAGAAACTCACACAGCTGATTGGCTACAACTTTTTCTAAGATTTTAGATAGGAAGGGGAGATTAGATATTGGCCTGTAATTTGCTAAAACCTCTGGGTCTAGGGTGGGTTTTTTGAGTAGGGGTTTGATTACAGCTATTTTAAAAGACTGTGGTACATAACCTGATGATAATGACAGATTGATTGTGTTAAGTAACGAATTATCTATTAGGGGCAGAATTTCTTTAAGTAATTTAGTTGGAATCGGATCTAAAATACAGGTTGTTGGTTTAGAACCTGAGACTATTTTGGTAAACTGATCACGGGTGATCAGAGAGAAGCTGTCTAAATAATGGGAAGGATTCTCAGCCGTTTCTGAGATCTCTATTGTTGGGAGGGTATTAGTGCCAATTGAGGGCAGGAGATGATTGATTTTATTTCTAATAGTTAGAATTTTATCATTAAAAAAGGTCATAAAGATATTGCAATTTAGGGATCGAGGAATACTGGGTTCGGTGGAGGTGTGACTCTCTGTCAGCCTGGCTACAGTGCTGAAGAGAAACCTGGGGTTGTTTTTATTCTCTTCTATTAGTTTTGAGTAATAGGCAGCTCTTGCTTTGTGGAGAGCCTTTTTATATTCTGTAACACTACTCTTCCAGTCTAGGAGATTTTCAACACTGTTGCTGGAGCGCCACTTCCTTTCTAATTTTCTTGATATTTGTTTCAACTCATGTGTCTTGGAATTATACCACGGAGCTAATTTACTATGTTTTACACATTTCTTTTTTAGAGGCGCTATTGAGTCTAATGTTAATCGTAATGAGTCTGCAGAGCTTTCTACGAGGTGGTCAATCTCAATAGAGCTCGGGTTTTTAAAGAATTTGTTGTTTATGTCGACGGATAATACGGGTTTAAATGTAATCGGAATTATTTCCTTAAATTTAGCTACAGCACTATCAGGTAGACATCTAGAAAATGAGTTTTTTATTAGTGGCATATATTCAGATAGTGAAAAATCGAAGGTTATTAAATTATGGTCTGATAGTACTGGATTGCGCGGAAGTACTGTTAAATGTTCAATTTTGACACCGTATGATAACACAAGGTCAAGTGTGTGGTTACAACAATGAGTAGGTTGATGCACACACTGACTAAAACCAATTGAGTCTAGTATTGAAATAAATGCTACGCTCAGGCTATCTTTATTATTGTCAACATGAATATTAAAGTCACCAACAATAATAATTTTATCTGTCTTTAGGACTAGGTTTGATAAAAACTCAGGGAATTCTGTTAGAAATTCAGTATAAGCCCCAGGAGCACGATAAACTACAGCAAATATGATTGGCTGTTGGTGTTTCCTGGATTGACGTGGAAGATTAAGAACAAGACATTCAAATGAGTTGTAGCTAAGTTTAGGTTTAGGATTAATTGATAGACTGGAGTTAAAAATAGCAGCAACTCCACCTCCTCGCCCGAGTTCCCTGGGAACGTGTGAATTTATATGACTGGGGGGAGTAGATTCATTCAAACTGACATATTCATCAGGATGCAGCCACGTCTCAGTAAGGGACATTACATCTATATTGTAGTCTGAGACTAGTTCATTAACTAAAATAGCCTTTGAGGACAGTGATCTAATGTTTAAAAGACCACATTTGAAAGTCTTAGTTTCCTGTGTTGTTCCAGAGGTTGTGTTAATTTGTATAAGATTATTGTGAGTTCTCGCTCTGTTATTGTTTAATTTAAATAATTGAATCGGACGGTAGACAGAGACAGTCTCTATGCGGTTGGGTGACTGATCCAGAGGGAGCGCAGAGAAGTGTTTAGCACTGCAGCTCTGCTTCCTGGTCCCAACTCTGGGTTGTCATGTGATAGACTTAGTAATATTCTTAGATAAGAGAGCTGCTCCATCCCAAGTGGGATGAACGCCGTCTCTCCTAACAAGACCAGGTTTCCTCCAAAAAGTTTGCCAATTATCTATAAAGCCCACACCGTTTACAGGACACCACCTCGACAGCCAGCGGTTAAAAGAAAACATGCGACTAAACATGTCATCACCGATGAAGTCCGAGTGTGACTTCTTGTTATTTGTGTCACTGAACCAGCGTCTAAAAGAGTTAGCGACTTGCTACATGCAGAAGAAATGATACGGGAATAAAGTATATCACACATTTAAAATATTTATATCATAATATAATATATAACCTCAAAACAGGCCTAAAGTACCCTAGCGTTTTTCAGCTGAAAAGCTCTGATTGCCAGATTTCATTGTAATAAGATGGTCATGTTATATTATGACTATGCAAAAATGTATTAAGATAAGCCAATATAGAAGACCATGAAATCCTGCATTCTCTTAAATGACCAGCAGGGGGCGACTCCCCTGGTCGCACAAATAGGGAAAGGTTTGAAAAAATGACCACGTCTTGATTTACACTTAAATTTATAACAGTTCATTTCTCAATCTCTAGTTTCAAGTCTTCAATACAGTTAATGTTCATTTAGTGAATAATGGTCCATTAAGAGTCAAATATGCATTGGGGCATTGATGCTGTTTGCGTCCTCAGACTCAGTCAGGCTCCACCCACCACCCCTCCGCTTCTCCAAATATGGGGACATTTGGTTTCAAATAAACTAAGATGGCACCTGGCAAGATTACAAACTCTGGTTCTCAAACCAGTGCAGCTGGCTAACTTAGCTTAGCACTGAGACTGGAAGCAAAGGGGAAACACTTGAAAAGCTCTGATTGCCTGATTTCATTGTAATAAGATGATCATGTTATATTACGACTGTATGCAAACATTTATTAAGATAAGACCCTGAAATCCTGCATTCTCTTAAATGACCAGCAGGTATGAAAAAATGACAACGTTTTGATTTCCACTTAAATTTATAACAGTTAATTTCTCAATCTCTAGTTTCAAGTCTTCAATACAGTTAATGTTCATTCAGTAAATAATGGTCCATTAAGAGTCAAATATGCATTGGGGCGTAGATGCTGTTTGATTGACAGCTACCATCGTCCAATCGGTGCAGATCACAGGTGTAGGTGCAGCGTCCTCAGACTCAGTCAGACTCCACCCACAACTCCCCCGCTTCTCCAAATATGGGGACTTTTGGTTTCAAATAAACTAAGATGGCGCTGGACAATATTACAAACCAGTGCTAACTTAGCTTAGCACTGAGACTGGAAGCAAAGGGGAAACACTTCCAGTCTCTGTGCAGAACTTCCTGAAGGTTTCCCCCCCGAGGGTCGAAAGTCATCTGGCATCGTTGACTCCTGCAGAGACTTGTTCAGTAACAGTGGAAATCACTCAGGCCACGTTAAGCCCTATCACGGGGGGGGGATATGTACAGATTTAATGCCCCTGTTCTTCTATCCTTTCCTTTGAGAACATGACTCCACTCCCCCGCTGTCACACCAGCATCTTCCTCTTCATGGTCAGCCTGTAGATGATCTGGTAGCCGTCGTCCCAGCCGTAGAGCTGCTTCTCCTCCGGGTTGTACTTCAGGCTGGCGTGGGCGCCGTACCTCCGGGGGAAGTAGAGCAGCGGAGCCTCCTCGCTGACCACCATGTCGTTGACGTCGAACACGCACTGGATCCGCGAGCGACTCGCCAGGCGGGTGTTGTAAACAACGTAGACGGTCCCACACACCACGAAAGCCGCCTCCGCGTTCTCCCTCGGGCACCGGGTGTCCCAGATCTGTTCTATATCGAGCGTGGCGGGGTCCATCTTGGCGAGGTTGACGTTGGGTTCGCTGTCACTGGAGGCGAAGAGGAGCCAGAGGCCTTCGTCATCCGCTGCCAGGTCCGCCACGCTCTCAGGGTTCAGGCTGTACACACTCGCCCGGCTGTCCACGGGGAACATGGCGATGTCCGTCACCACGCCACTCATCAGGTCATATCTGACGACCTGCAGATCCGAGTCCGCCTCCTGCATCACGTAGTACAGATATCCGTTATGCACAGCGCTGCCGGGGCCGCTCCAGGCAAACGGAAGCCGGATCTGTTTGCTGCCGTCAAACCCCGGAGAACGAGAGAAGTCCTGGACAGAGTCGAACTGGTAGAGGACGTCTCCTGAGGTCCCGTTGAAGACGTAGACCCTGGAGGACCTGGGGTCTCTGGTCCACATCCCCCTGGGACCGCCCACTCTCTTCAGGATCTTCACTGATCTGATGCCAGAGATGATTTCAACACAGTCTGAAAGAGAAAAAATAACACAAAGTAGAAGGATAATGGTTCATGTGTGGAAACCAAGAACCATCGAGGAACTTTGCTGTTTTGTTCCTTTGATCCTTCAGTCTCTCGAGAGATGTAACAGAGCTGCTAAGTGTTTTCCCAGATTCTGTATTTGTATTTCAGTTGTTAAACTTTTTATAATAAAAGTCTCATTGTGGAGGGAGTCAGGATACTCACACATTCCCTGATCCAGCAGATTTAACTCTTTCTAAATCATATTTTCGTTTCCACATTGTTCGTTACCCATTTAATCGTGAATATTTAATGGTAAAGAGAGATCTTAAACATTTCAGGGGTGATGAATCAACCGAAAGGGAATTTAAAGTGAGAACCATGTATAGAAAACTGAAATTAAAACTATTTAAATCCCCTGTCATCATTAGCTCCATTACCATGTTGCAGTAAAATGAAATGTGTGTTTGCAGTCTGATTATTTAGAAACTCCAACCCGCCTGCAGCAGTCGGAATACGGACTTTTCCAAATTCAGGCAGATTCAAAGCAGTGAAGGGGAAATTTAACACACAGACTCATAATCATCTCTAAAAGAAAAGAGACAAAGTAGAAGGATAATGCTTCATGTGTGGAAACCAGGAACCATCGAGGAACTTTGCTGTTTTGTTCCTTCGCCCGTTGAGATCCTTCAGTCTCTCGAGAGATGTAACAGAGCTGCTAAGTGTTTTCCCAGATTCTGTATTTATTTCTAAACTTTTTATAATAAAATTCTCATCGTGGAGGGAGTCAGGATGCTCACACATTTCCTGATCCAGCAGATTTAACTCTTTCTAAATCATATTTTTGCTTCCACATTGTTCGTTGCTCATTTAATCGTGAATATTTAATGGTGTCGAGAAAAATAATTTTAGATTTGAAACATTTCAGGGGTAATAAATCAACCTAAAGCGAAAACGATGTTTAAGAACTGAAAATACAACTATTTAAATCCCCTGTCATCATTAGCTCGATTACCATGTTGCAGTAAAATGAAATGTGTGTTTGCAGTCTGGTTATTTAGAAACTCCAACCCGCCTGCAGCAGTCGGAATACGGACTTTTCCAAATTCAGGCAGATTCAAAGCAGTGAAGGGGAAATTGAACACACAGACTCATAACGAGAGGAAGTTTGAGTGCAGCGAACACGACAGCACGAAGATGCCTTTTTGTGAGAGAAGTAAAAATAAATCCTGCGCTTTCACACTGATGTTTCCTGAGGGGAAATGAGCATTATGCTGAGACATCCGAAGTGGTGACCCCCGCGATGCAGCGCGGTTCTTTTTGGGTCGTTTCACCGACGTTCACAATGAGTCGCTGTGTCCGGACCTCTCTCCCGCGAACACGAGCTCGGAGATTAACGCCGCTGACCTCAGGCCAGTTTCCTGTCCCTCCTCTCTGCAGAGCCACCGCTCCAGATCTCACACAGAGAGAGAGAGAGAGAGAAACCTTTATCCGGCCTTGAGGTTTTATGATATCACTGCAAAACTCTGTTGTGTTATCGATTGTGTTGTTAAGTCAGAATAACAAAGACACACGTTTGTTTCTGTCTTGCTCTGTGAGAAGAGTCGGTGTAAATGGCACCAAAGGAATTCGATGATCTAACATCAGCCGTTTAGCTTCTGGAACCAATTAGGTGAAACATTACGGATCTGATGCTTAATGTGCCACACTCAGGGTTGATGTGTCTCATGGAATTAAAAATCTGATTCCACGACTTTCCGCTTCGTGCTCTAATTGGGTGATAAATCCATGTGTTACCTGAGTAAATGCTGCACTTGTACTTCTGCACTGCTTCTGCAGCGGCTCACGTTCTGGACGTGGAGATTATAAAGACGAACACTGTGCTCAGACAGCAGAAACCGTTTTTCTGGTGAGTTTAGCTTTGCTGAGTCGCACCAATGAGACACATTTCTCCTGGAAAACGTGACCGTCCACGGACTCGTAACAACGTTGTGTTTGTTCCCCCATTTTTCCAGCGGCGTGGTTTTTCCTAGACAGCGTCCCAGCAGACGGTGCTGGTGTGGTTCACAAACTGAGACTCTGAGGCTTGTGTGCTACCGAACCTCCAGGGTGGGCTGGGAATGAAAGGATGAAAAGCAGTTGAAGTGGGTTTGTGTTTTCCCCTGCAGCTCACCAGAGACTCTGGAGTGCAGCTCCACCCAGTCCTCCTCCTCCTCCTCCTCCTCCTCCTCCTCTCCTCGGCTCTCCTCCAGCCCCCACACCCCCTGCTCCACCACCTTCTCTGCCGGTCTGGCACAGGCCCGAGGCGAAGTCTGCGCCTCCACGTAGTCCATCTCCCGCTCCACCCGCTCCACCCGGACCCCGGCTCCTTCCAGGTCTTTGAACAGGGAGCCGTGCTCGCTGCTCAGCCCGTCCACGGCCTCGGAGGTTAGCTTCTTGAAGTCCTGCAGCTCGGTGTGGTACCGGTGGGACTGGTCGTGCCAAAACTGCATCCGGTCCTGGGAAGAGCAAAAAAACAAGTGTTGTAACCCACTGCAGGATGGGATCTGTCTGGTTCTTACTGTAGGAACAACAGTGTATTTACTTTGTTGAGCCTTTCAGCCCCTTGATGGCTGCAGGGGGGGGGCAGTCTGTTGGCCCACACTCTAATATCTCATTCACTATTCAACACATGGCCATGAAATCCTGTGCAGATATTCTCAGATCCCTGAGGAGGATTTCTAATGATTCCTTTGGTCTGTCAAGGTTGAGGTTTGTGGAAGAAACATAGTTTTGATAGAATATTATGATATGAGCTCATAGGAAAATGGTGCAGAGACAGAAGGAAGAAGAATCTTCTACAGTTACATCGGTTTTCTAGGTAACAGGAGGGGGGGTGGGGGGGGCGACTTTACAATCACACTGATGAGTTTTTATATATAAAGTATGATTACGACCGAAATGAGGAAAATCAGTGGAGAACAGGGAGATTGTGTTTTAATAGCTTATTACGGCTGATGATACCTAACAATATTGTACAGTCTGCACAGTAAGGTCAACATTAAAATTTGAGTAGCAACACAATATCTGCAAAAGTGACAACATTCCCCTCAGTCTGATAATAATACAAAGGATATGAAAAAATTATTCCTGTGTCAGTTCATTTAAATCATAATGTTAAACATCCGAGTGGGAAATTAATCTAAACTTCTTAATCAAGCACAATCTTAATAGAAGACGACGGGTTATATACTGTTTGTATGTAGTTATGTATATATATGTATCAGAATATACTAATAAGGACTGTTAGCACTGTTAGCATTATATAACCCAACTAGATTCAATCAAGCTGCACCAATCCTCACACACTCATAGATATCAATACCCTAAATATGCCAATTTCATCAAGATCCATATATAATTTCCTTGGTTAACGGGGAAAATGTTGAAAAGATCACATCTGCACCAACATTCCCCTCGGCCTGATAATAATAAAAAGAATATGTAAAAATCATTGAAAATAAGATGGTGAACATGAAAGTTACCAGTTCATTTAAACCATAATGTTAAACAGCCGAGTGGTAAATGAATCTAAACTTCTTAATCCAGAACAATCTTAATAGAAGACGACGGGTTATATACTGTTTGTATCTAGTTATGTATATATATGTATCAAAATATACTTATTAGACTGTTAGCGTTATAATGCCCAACCGACCCACTAGATTCAATCTAGCTGCACCAATCCTCACACACTCATAGATATCAATATCCTAAATATGCCAATTTCATCAATATCCATATATAATTTCCTTGGTTAACGGGGAAAATGTTGAAAAGATCACATCTGCACCAACATTCCCCTCGGCCTGATAATAATAAAAAGAATATGAAAAAATCCTTGAAAATAAGATGGTAAACATGAAAGTTACCAGTTCATTTAAACCATAATGTTAAACATCCGAGTGGGTAATAAACCTAAACTTCTTAATCCAGAACAATCTTAATAGAAGACGACGGGTTATATATTGTTTGTATCTAGTTATGTATATATATGTATCAAAATATACTTATTAGACTGTTAGTGTTATAATGCCCAAACGACCCCCTAAATTCAATCAAGCTGCACCAATCCTCACACACTCATAGATATCAATACCCTAAATATGCCAATTTCATCAAGATCCATATATAATTTCCTTGGTTAATGGGGAAAATGTTGAAAAGATCACATCTGCACCAACATTCCCCTCGGCCTGATAATAATAAAAAGAATGTGAAAAAATCATTGAAAATAAGATGGTAAACATGATAGTTACCCTGCTTCAGTTCATTTAAACCATAATGTTAAACATCCGAGTGGGAAATTAATCTAAACTTCTTAATCCAGAACAATCTTAATAGAAGACGACGGGTTATATACTGTTTGTATCTAGTTATGTATATATATGTATGTATCAGAATATACTTATTAGACTGTTAGCGTTATAATGCCCAACCAACCCACTAGATTCAATCTAGCTGTACCAATCCTCACACACTCATAGATATCAATATCCTAAATATGCCAATTTCATCAATATCCATATATAATTTCCTTGGTTAACGGGGAAAATGTTAAAAAGATCACATCTACACCAACATTCCCCACGGCCTGATAATAATAAAAAGAATGTGAAAAATCATGATAAAATAAGATGGTGAACATGATAGTTACCCTGCTTCAGTTCATTTAAACCATAATGTTAAACAGCCGAGTGGGAAATGAATCTAAACTTCTTAATCCAGAACAATCTTAATAGAAGACGACGGATTATATACTGTTTGTATCTAGTTATGTATATATATGTATCAAAATATACTAATAAGGACTGTTAGCGTTATAATGCCCAACCGACCCACTAGATTCAATCAAGCTGCACCAATCCTCATAGATATCGATACCCTAAATATGCCAATTTCATCAAGATCCATATATAATTTCCTTGGTTAACGGGGAAAATGATGAAAAGATCACATCTGCACCAACATTCCCCTCGGCCTGATAATAATAAAAAGAATATGTAAAAATCATTGAAAATAAGATGGTAAACATGATAGTTACCCTGCTTCAGTTCATTTAAATCATAATGTTAAACAGCCGAGTGGTAAATTAATCTAAACTTCTTAATCCAGAACAATCTTAATAGAAGACGACGGATATATACCGTTTGTAATAGTTATGTTATATATATGTATCAAAATATACTTATTAGACTGTAAGCGTTATAATGCCCAACCAACCCACTAGATTTAATCTAGCTGCACCAATCCTCACACACTCATAGATATCAATACCCCAAAATATGCAAATTTCATCAAGATCCATATATAATTTCTTGGGTTAACGGGGAAAATGTTGAAAAGATCACATCTGCACCAACATTCCCCTCGGCCTGATAATAATACAAAGAATATGTAAAAATCATTGAAAATAAGATGGTAAACATGAAAGTTACCAGTTCATTTAAATCATAATGTTAAACAGACGAGTGGGAAATTGACCTAAACTTCTTAATCAAGCACAATCTTAATAGAAGACGACGGGTTATAAACTGTTTGTATATAGTTATGTATATACGTATCCGAATATACTAATAAGGACTGTTAGCACTGTTAGCATTATATAACCCAACCGACCCACTAGATTCAATCAAGCTGCACCAATCCTCACACACTCATAGATATCGATACCCTAAATATGCCAATTTCATCAAGATCCATATATAATTTCCTTGGTTAACGGGGAAAATGTTGAAAAGATCACATCTGCACCAACATTCCCCTCGGCCTGATAAAAATAAAAAGAATGTGAAAAAATCATGATAAAATAAAATGGTGAACATGAAAGTTACCAGTTCATTTAAACCATAATGTTAAACATCCGAGTGGTAAATGAATCTAAACTTCTTAATCCAGAACAATCTTAATAGAAGACGACGGGTTATATATTGTTTGTATCTAGTTATGTATATATATGTATCAAAATATACTTATTAGCCTGTTAGCGTTATAATGCCCAACCGACCCACTAGATTCAATCTAGCTGCACCAATCCTCACACACTCATAGATATCAATATCCTAAATATGCCAATTTCATCAAGATCCATATATAATTTCCTCGGTTAACGGGTAAAATGTTGAAAAGTAAAGAAAATTCCTGGATCTTCCCCCTGATTCAGATCTGCTCCAACATGTGATTGTTTTTCCAAATCCTACCACCAAGTTTCATGGTTTCATTCAACTAATTATTGTGTAATCTTGCATAAAACCACACAAAACGTCCAAGGTTGTAAACACAAACCTCCTCGGGGGGAGACAACCACAGCAAACCGGTTTGTAATCACCGCTCGTGTTTTTTCCTGCTTCTTGCAAATCCTGCAGATGTTGCATTAAACGCACCGAACCTCGACCTGCTGGCGTTCTCATAAGGATGAGCGTGTTCACGCTGACGTTAGCGTGTTGTCGTCTCAAAGCACCGCCGGGCCTCGGCGCTGCTTCCTGTTCCCAACGCCACAAACTCCAGATGGTAAAAAAGCGTCCGTTTGAATCCAAGCATCATCAGCGACCACTGGACAGCGCTGTGTGTTTCCTCATCGTCGTGACTGACAGGTGAATAATTCAAAGTAAGATGTAATAACTGACGGCTGCTCCTCCGCCTCGCTGTCATCCCCCCCCCACGCTCGCTCGCAGGCCCGCGGTCAAATGGAAAAGTGAGTTCAATGAAAAACTCGCTGATGAATTGCCCGTGCTCGTATCAGTGCATATTGGAATGGAGACCGGAGGGAAGCCGCGGGGGGGGATTCAGCCGTAAATAGACATTTCATTTCATGCGGATTACAGCTCGATGATTTGTCGTTTTTTGCTCCACGGCCGCACACTTGATGAAAAAGGAAGGAACTCTTTGAATTAGAGTTCAGTGGATTGACCCCGAGAGGAAAGCAGACGTGTTTTAATCCTCTTCCAAATAACGACACTCTCACCTCAAGACCGACAAAGAAGTGTTCCCCTGACACACATACACACACACATACACAACTTTACAACTCAACGACAAAACCAAAACTCCGCTCCGTCCCTGAGGCTCTTTGTTGCAAAAACAGATTTGTTCCCCCTTTGCAGAAGACACCTTTCCATTCGTCCTCCGGGATGTTCGATGCCACGGCAGCAGAGGTTGCACTTGTTCTCATTACTCTGCGTGTCATTGTCGTACATGCTGAAGGAATTATAATGTTGCGTGTCGCAGGAGGAGAGGAGCATGCACCAGCTGAGATCCCGCCAGAGGCCCCTTGCCAAGTTGATGAGCTGGGCACACATTGCATTAATTGGCCCGCATTAGTTAAGACATTAAATTCAAATCAAAGGAGGAGGCGGCGGCCATCAGGAACTGGAAAAATATGAACTTCTATTTCTAATGTCCTACTTAGGAGGGAAGGTTTTCTGCCACTTTGTGCATTAAAACATCATTTTATGGACGAGTGGTTGGAAGGAGGAGATGCTTCTTACCTCAATCGCCAACAACCTGTTCTCCAGATAATCCATCAGCCCCGGGTAGTAGTGCTGAGCTGCTGTCATGGTCCAGGCTGTGGAAACCAGCAGCAGCAACACCGGCCTCATTGTGAGTTTCCTTTGTGAGTCCAGAGTTTCACACGAGCCAGCGACACCGGAACGAAGCTCAGCCTTCACGTGTGGAGAGGAGCGAGGGACGGAGAGAGCAGGAGGCCGCTCAGAGTTTCCCCAATTCTTTGACCGCTCTCACTTTGCTGGAATGTTTTCACAAACTCTCAGGGAGGAGCCTCTTACCCCTCGCTGTCCCCGGGAAAAAAAATAAAAAAAAGTGACTGAATGTGCTCCAGGAAGTGTGTGCACGTGTGTTTGTCTCAGCAGGGATTCCAACACAACACGGACACACACAACCCAGGACTCAGGTTCTGGTGACGCTTGTTTCTAGGCTCTACACTTACAGTTAAAATAAGAGTGCAGTGTTTTTATACATCAATCCATCCATACACTGTTACAGTTCTGCCATCATGTGCAGCTTCCCGATGAAATGCAATCAGTTGCATTTCAGCCTGCAATCATTTATTTATGAGCTTATTTATCAGTGCACATTAATAAACATTGGTGTGGATACAGAGTTAAATAAGAGGCTGTAATTCAAATGAAGTCCCTGAAACAAAAAGGACAAAGTCAACATGAAACCAGGACATGAGGATTAGACAGGAAAGGTTTTAGAAGACAATAGAAAGCCTGTATTGTTATAATATAAGGAAATTAGTGTTTTTACAGCTAAATAATGGCATTTAAAAGAATATTCCACTGTGGACGCACTTAAAATGTAATTCATACTATTAAACCGCTTAAAGAGCAGCAGACAACAACATTCCTCCTGTTCTGTGTTGTGTTTTAATGTGTTTATAATGTGAACAGAACCAAAGCGTTCAGGGGCAAATACACATAAAGAGAGTCGAGGAGGACGCCAGCGATACTTGTAGAGGAAAAGAAGTTTAGTGATGAAACACAAACTGTGTCAGCAGAACTAAGATCCAGTTTCTAAAGTAATCTGAGGAAAACACAAAACTGTTAAACTAGAAGTAGAGAAGAAAAACATTTGCAGCGTTGCATTTACTCCATTAAACAAGAGTCAGACATTTATGGCTTCAATGGTCCCCACAGTTGATCCGACTTATTGGTTCCAGCATGTAACACACACACAGACACACACACACACACACACACACACACACACACACACACACACACACACTGACTGTTGGAATTATTCAATAACACTTTGTTGTTACTGGTACAGACATTGTGAGGCTGTGATGTGTGCGAGCGGCTGAAGGTTGTTCTCGCTGCAGAAAACATGAGGGTTGGATTACACACACACACACAATCACACACACACAGACCGACACACAATCACACAGACCGACAACGCGTGACCCTTCAGCACAGACGAGGGTTCAGAAAGGTTCTGGAGCCAGACGGAGGTAAAGTTTTAAAGAAAGAAGAAGGAACGTTAAGTGTGTAAAATATTAAAGCCTTGGTTGTTGGGACTTATAAACTCTGTGTGTATCGTTTATTCAATGTAATAAATTAACACAAAATAAACAACCTTAAATGAAAAATGTGCATCTCCTGTTCGTGGTTTTGCATCTCTGTGGTCATTTGGCATCTCTTTGTTGTTGTTTAGTTGAGCTCTATAGTTTTTTGTGTGTATCTGTGTGGTTGTTCTGCATCTCTTTTAAGTTGTTTAGCATCTCTGTGGTTGTTTTTGGTGTCTTGGTTCGTAATTTTGTGTTTGTTTTGTCTCTTGTGGTCATTTTGTGTCTCTTTTTCTTCATATTGCATCTGTTTGTGTTGGTTTTGTTGAGCTTTATAGTTTTTTGTGTGTATCTGTGTGGTTATTCTGCATCTCTTTTAAGTTGTTTTGCGTCTCTGTGGTCGTTTTTTGGGTCTTGGTTCGTAATTTTGTGTTTGTTTTGTCTCTTGTGGTCATTTTGTGTCTCTTTTTCTTCATATTGCATCTGTTTGTGTTGGTTTTGTGTCTCTACGTTGTTGTTTTGCATCTTTTAGTGATGGTTTATAGTTATTTGTGTGTATCTTTGTGGTTGTTCTGCATCTCTTTTAAGTTGTTTAGCATCTCTGTGGTCGTTTGTTGTGTCTTGGTTTATAATTTTGTGTTTGTTTTGTCTCTTGTGGTCATTTTGTGTCTCTTTTTCTTCATATTGCATCTGTTTGTGTTGGTTTTGTGTCTCTATGTTGTTGTTCTGCATCTTTTAGTGATGGTTCTGTGTATCTTTGTCGTAATTTTATTCGGTAAGATTGTTTTCCATCTCGTTTTTTGTTGTTTTGCATCTATTTGGCAATATTTTGTTTCTCTATTTAGTCATTGTGCATCTGTTTGTGCTCATTTTGTGTCTCTTTGTGGTAAATTTGTCTTTAAGTCCTTGTTTTGTCTCTTTGCAGTTGTCACGCATCTCGTTTGAGTCATTTCTCATCTCCTTGTGGTCGTCCTGCATGTGTTTCTTGTTGTTTTTGACCTGTTCCCGGTCACATCCCATTTCTTTTGAGTCATGTGGTCTCTCAGGGAACACCCCCCCATCCTCCCCACTGTCGCTGCACCTGTTTGACCTCAGGCACGACACACTGTGGCGTCCGTGTGCACGTGAGGACACACACTCTTCAGCTTGTTGCTGTATCATCCCAGTCTGATTAAGGGTCAGTGCCAACTCCTCCTAATGACCGTGGTGTAATCAAGGAGCCTCTTCTGATTGTCTCCTGGCCGCCGTCATCTCAACAAGTCCTGAGCTGAACCTCCACCTCCGTCTGTTTTTATTCCCGCAGACAGCAGACCGGGCTGCCAGGGTCGTCATGGTAACAAAGTGCCGTATGGCTGCTTTTGGAATTGAAATGGGCAACCTGGAGTTTGATCTAATCTGGAACTCATTGCCTGTCTGGAGCCAGGAGGCGAGGGCACTGACAGGCCAATGGCTGTAGAAACCCTGTGTGTGTTCCTGTGTGTGTGTGTTCCTGTGTGTGTGTGTTCTTGTGTGTGTGTGTTCCTGTGTGTGTGTGTTCCTGTGCGTGTGTGTGTGTTTTTATACCCAGAGGCTTCGTTCGGTCCCAGTTTCTGAACGATTTGAGTAATTACACTTTTATTTCCCTCCCTTATTTTCCTCAATTTGACAGAAATCGATTTTTGAAGCCTCACAACGCCTGCCGCTCAGTGTGGATTTTTTAATCTTTTATTAATCACGGGCTTAATTTGCACCATTGAGTGGAGTGATGTGATCAAAGGGCAACGCATCATTCAGGATCCATTAGGTTCCACTGAGCGACCTCGTGACCTTTCAGCTCAGGGCGGAAACTGAAGCTGGAGACAGGTATCACTGATTCACTTTGTTCCAGGGAAGGAAACAGACATGTCTCTAAACCCACTTTACACTATAGAGATGACCACAAGATGGCAGTATCTGTCTGTATGTGAAGTGAGTAGTTAACAGTGAACAGATCCTTTACTAAGTACAAATACAACAGTTCTGCAATAAAGTAAAAGTTCTGTATTTAAAATGGTAGAATCTGACTGTAATGTACTTAAAAGATCAAAAGTAAATATTCTTTGGCCCTAGACTGATTTATTATCACATGTTTCATTTTAAGCAGATGTTTATTTCTGTTAACGGAGTGAAACTGTGGAATTCTCAGCACAATTATTTCAAAGTATTCATTTTAAGAGACACTAAACTGAACAGCATGAATTTATTGAGCTTATTCTTTGTGCCCTTATTTAACCAGGTACGTATGAAAGTCTGGGTTGGTTGGATATAAGTATGTTTGTGTACAATCACAAAACCTGCATATAAAAAGTGAATCCACAATCCAGACTCACAGCTTTCCTTCATATTTTATTATATTGAATCATATTTGTAATGTTTTTAAACCATGATTTAAACATTTCTAGGATCTGAGCAATTCTGATAGGAAGAGAAGAACTGATCCAGAGACAAAGAGCAGTTCACCTCTGTTTTTCAACCTCGACATTTGGAAGCATCAGGTTGGTCCAATCATTGCTCAGGATGAAGATGCAACAGTTCAATTAAATAATAATTATTGTTATAATAATAAACACATCATCTATACCTCTTATCCTTTGTGGGAGGTGGGGGAGCTGGAGCCAATCCAAGAGGCGGTGAACTCCCAGTACGGGTCACCAGTCCACCACTGGGCTGACGTATAGAGACACACATTTAAACTAACATTCACACCTACAAGAAAACTTAAATCTACAATTAACCTGAGTGTGTTTGGACTGTGAGAGGAAGAAGAACCTGGAGAAAACCCAGAACACACAGAAAAATGAACATTGTTTATTTACAACTTCAGCAAAGAACTTGAACTTAACTTATTAATTAATTCAATTAAGTTTGTTTAAATAAAACTGAATTAATTCTATTGGCAAAATCTATAAAACTGTGGAAGCGTTTCAGTTGCTTACAACTATATCATTAACATTTTAAAACTACACTAAAACTCTGTTAATAAATCAATAATGCAAAGTTCCTACACTTAAATACCAAAGAGGGTTGAAGCTTTGATTGTGATTATGAATGCGTGTGAGTGTGTGTGTGTGTGTCTGTGTGTGTGTGTGTGTGTGTGCGTGTGTGTGTGTGTGCATGACAAAGTGCAGAGGATCACATGTAATCTCATGTGTTTGCCTTCACACCAGGCGTCGGGAGCCGCCCGTAAAAACCTCTTCCCTCTGCAACTAAACAAAAAGCCAAACACCCGGAGAGGCAACATTCTTTATGACCCGTTGGTATTGATGGAGAGGGTCAGAGGAACGCAGCAGCGCGGTGCCAGGTCGTATAAAAGTGCAGACCCAATGGGCGAAGCAACGTAAATCCTTTAGTCCCTTGTAAATAGCTTTAATACACCCGAGGCGCCAAATCACTTGACCTGCGTTAGCCCTGCCGTTTGGGGGCTTTCTGGCTGACTGAGCAGAGTGGAGCCGGCCCTTCTCCTCCCATTCTCTGGCTGTCAGTCCAGGTAAGAGTCAAGGCCTTGTTAGTGACACAGCAGCTCTGCCCGGCTCCAAAACCTCCACGGCATCTCCGGGATTTCATCAGCCCCTCGGAGCTGTTTCTATTTGTCTAACATATTACCTGATTCTGCTTTTGTCCTGCAAGAATCTGGAGTTAAAAATATAATAATAATTTGACGTGTAGCTAACAGCCTTGTTACAAACTCCCACTCTCCACAATAAAAAAGTCACAAAATAACTTACCAAGAGGCACATGGTTTAACTTGAAGGATTCTCATCCACACTCCAGCGGTAAAGGACAGTTTAACTCAGAATATAGTGCACAGAGCCCAGAGGTGCGTTGGATTTGCTTGCCCTGGACGAGCAAACGCCACCAAGCGCATCTCTTTTTATTGTATATAAACATATTAACTAAAGTCCCCTCTGCAAAAACAACCCATAAAAAACAAGTCTTAGGCTTAAAACTGTTTTTATAAATTAATTGTAGGGTTAAAATATGTCCACCTTGATTTGGAAACGACTGCATTCTTAAATTATTTTAAATATAATGTTGCAACTACAGTGGAATGATTCCACCACACCTTTGTTAAGCGACTTGTTATGACGGATATTTTTGCAGTTCTAAAAACACGCAGAGTTCAAAGCTCAGTGAGTATATTAAAAAGTTTCAGGTCAGTCTGTGGTTTCCACTGTGAACGCTGGGTACTCATGAGGCCCTCCTCTGTCTGAGGGTGAGTGCGTTTGGTCTTCAACCGGGTGGGCGGCGTTTGGTTCGGAGAGTGTCTCTCCCAGCCTCAATCTGCATCATAACCTTGGACTATAGTCAGATCCTCTAACCCTCCAATAGAAATTAGTTCACCTGGCTTCTGTTGGTAAACTCGAGTTGAGAAGTTCACTTACAAAGCTCAACATCGAGCAAGAAGAACGGCAAAAGATAAAGCAAACAAAACAAGTTATTAGTGATCTGTCCAATGACAACAAGATCGGCATCTGTCCTGTATCCTCAGGCCTCTTTTAACTTCATCAAGTGAGATATGCTGCGATATTCACGCCCTAATCGTGCGTAACGCTCGTAACCTGTAAATAAAAACAGTATTCGCCTCTTCTCCCGAAGAGAGGAGGACGACTGGCTGAAGAATCTGCAACTGCTGCGATGAACTCGTAGTGGAAACCTCGGAGAAGCCAGGACGTCTCCTGGACATCGGGTCTCGGGAGTTTGACCCACGAGTTCAAATATCTCAGCTCGAGCATCAGACCCGATTGACGAGTTTGGAGCATCGAACACGACACCGGGGGGGCGAGATACGGGAGATACTTCCTCTTACTCTAGTTGTCTCTTATAGCTCTGGTCCAACGCGGTGGAGAAGACAGAGGGGTGGGGGTGTTGTTGTCCTGTGTTCAGGCCGATACAGCTTCTCTCTTCCTTCCTCACTGATCAAATCTCCAAATCAGTCTATTTTCGGCTCCTTGAACTCGGCGATCACTTCTCGCTCTGTGCTCCACAGACGCTGAGCAGTAAGCTCTGGATGCCACTCGGTGGGAGGGACTCACAGACAGAAGCCGAAGTTTCTGTAACAGACCCCAGCTCTTTGATCACCGAGGATCCATTTTCCATTTATGTCTATTTAAGGTCAAAGCAGCGCTGGATCTCCGTGTTTGTGTTGTTGGCCACATAATCTCGGAATGATAACAGCTTAGTGTGACTCTGAACCGTCTTTGGGAACATCGACGAAACGGTGAGTCATGCAACTACCAGGAATTGTGAAATGGTTTGAGGTGTGTGGTGTGTATCCCTGCCAGTCTCCAATGAGGTGTGCATTATTCACACACACACACACCTCGTGCCCACAATGCATCGAGGGGCTTTTTTGAGAAATGAAATCTAGCAGTATATAGTTTGAGCTCAGTAATGAAAACTGTCTCTCAACCTGAATCTGACAGTCGACTTGCACTTGCTGGGGTTGCAGAGCGGGAGGAGGAGGCGGCCTGAGGGGAAAACTCCTGACAAAGCTGCTTTCATCCACGGTGGGTTGCCGCATGGGAGCTTGACCACTGGAAAGAAAGACACAGCATGAGAGAGAGAATAACCGAGGAGATGCCGTCACAGCCAGTTGTCCCCGGACAGGAGCACACAGCTGCGAGCCACACTCCGGTGCGGTCCAGACGCTGCCGCAGCTCGATGTGAACACACACAAACACGGCCGAGCGTCCACGGACTGTAGGACTCCTCCGCCGCTGCCAGGGAGCCAGCTGCCCTGAGAGGCTCCCGCTCGGTGTGAAGCACTTTAAAGCTACACTCGGTTTTTATTCCTTGAAACTAAAGCTCAGAATAGACTTTTTCGATTGTACTCAAACACACAAAGAGGTGAATGGCCTGTCTGTCCTGGCCACAGCGCTCCCTGGAGGCCTGGAACTGTGTTGACTCTGGTGCACCGGGCTGGAACATTACGACCTGCTTCTTAATGTACTGCACGTCATACGACAACAATCAGAGCCAAATAACTCACATCACGGCAGAGCCACAGAAGCGATGAAGAAGAGGAGGAAAAGGAGGAAGAGGAAAAGAGAAAGTCACAGAGTAAGAAACCGAACAAGAGGGAATATCGGAATATCGCATATTTGACGACGTGATGTTATTATTTGACTTTTACTTGTTGGCTTTGTCTTGATTGACTTGTAGTTGGTCAACAGAATTAGATTAGATTAGATTTCTTTATTTTATCCACACAACGGGGAAATTCACTTGTTACAGCAAATAAGAGAAAACAGAATTTAAGTAACAGTGTCGAAGCAACAATAAAAAAGATCACAATATGTACATTACTAAACTACACATAATGAGAGTACAGAAACAAACAACCTGCAAAACAGACACTGTGCAAAAGCAGGTACTGGGGAGAAAGTGGAATGATGTAAGTGTTACTGTAATGAAAACAAAAATATTATAAGTAATATTGCAACAGTAGTGACCATGATACAGAAAATAATTAAAAATAATTAAAAAGTAAGTGACCATAATATAAATAATACTACAAGATAGCATAATGGAAACATAAATATTGCAATGTAACCATTATAAGTGACCATGATATAAATATAGATGTAAAGTGTTGAATATTATTGTGCATGGTAGTGATCTGAGTAAAAAATTTAAAAAAAAGCAGGTAAACCCGTTCGTTAGCCAAGTTAGCCAAACTAACCCGACATATTTGTGTAAGATCTCTACCTCGTCAGTCGATAGCTTGTCAACAAATGCGTGTGTGTACAGTCGTGTGCAGGCTAGGACTACAACTTGTATTGATGACAGTGAGTTACACATCCCACCTGTAGGGGGAGCTGAGAGTGAATCTTGCATGGTGGCGCTTTAAAGTTATATCTCCACATGTTTTTAAGTCTGTTTTAAAAGCTGACTCACTTTCTAAAAGCTGCATTGAAACAGCCTTGTTTGCTTTTTGTAACCATTCCCTTTTTGAAACGTGTAATACGCACTGTGGCCTCTCAGGTTTGGTCGCGGGTCTTTCTGTTTGGAGTCTGCTAGTTCTCGTGTCTGCATTGGATTTTCTCTGGGGACGCCGGCTTCCTCCCACAGTCCAGAAACATGCAGAAGCTAGTATATTGGAGATTGGTGTGAATGTGAGTCTCTCTGTGGGCGACCTGTCCAAGGTGAACCCCAGCTATGACCCTCGACACTCGACTGCCAACTCTCCCTTTCTGCCAACATTACTGCAACAACGCGGTCCTGTAGATTCATGCTTTACAACATCCGGAGAATACGCCCCCTTCTCACTCAGAAGGCGGTGCAGGTTCTGGTCCAGGCCCTGGTCCTCTCACGCCTCGACTACTGTAACTCCCTCCTGGCAGGTCTACCTGCTAGTGCCATCCGACCTTTGCAGCTCATGCAGAATGCAGCAGCTCGACTGGTTTTTAACCAACCTAAATTCACTCACACTACTCCGCTCCTCCGCTCCCTACACTGGCTACCAGTGGCTGCCCGCATCCGGTTCAAAACACTAGTACTCGCATACCATGCTGTAAACAGATCAGGTCCAGTTTACATCCAGGACATGGTCAAACACTACACACCAGCACGTTCACTCCGCTCTGCTTCAGCTAAACGACTCGTTCCTCCTTCACTGCGAGCTAAACACTCATCAAAATCACGACTGTTTGCTGTCCTAGCTCCTAAACGGTGGAATGAGCTCCCACTCGACATCCGGACATCTGAAAGTTTACACATCTTTCGCCGAAAACTAAAAACACACCTCTTCCGACTGTACCTTGAATAAAAAAAAAAAAAAAAAAAAACTAACCTTTTGAAAACTAACACTTTGGTAGCACTAAAATGGCACTTACTTATAGCACTTTGTAGTTTTGCTTTATTTCGAAGAAATTTTACTGTCTTGATTCTTGTTGTTCTTGGTTTGTACCCTCAGGGTTGAATGCACTTACTGTAAGTCGCTTTGGATAAAAGCGTCAGCTAAATGAAATGTAATGTAATGACCCAAGGTCAGCTGGGATGGCTCCAAGAACCCAAACACCCTCAAAGGACGATGGATGGATAGTGAATGGACAGAAGGAACTCTTCAAATTGAGCACCAGTGAACCCCTGAAGTCTAAGTTCAATAGGAGTCCTTGGGTGTTGAACCACAGCCCCTCACAATCATGTGCGTTTCCAGAAATCAGATTCCACGGCCTTCACACCCCCACCAGCCTCTCCTCCAGCTCTGCATGCGTGTGCGTCCCGAGCTCGTCTGCATGACATGTTTCAGCATTGTCCCTGTTGCTGTCTCTGCCTGTGCAGCCGCATGAGGAAACATCGCAGGAGGCGGGCCTGTGCATACCATTATCTCACAAAGCACTCATTACAGGAGCATCTCCCATATCCCCTATACCAGCAGAACATGTCACCTCACGCTCCGACCCAACACGTCTCTGGCACAGAGCTCCACTCCAGCCATGACTCACTTGAGTGAAATGTCTTGAACGCTACAGTTGCCAAATTGTGAAGCGAACAAAAAATGTATGCAAGGGGTTCTGCCCTCTCTTCCTGTAAGCACAGGGAGGGGGTTGGGGGGGTTCACCTGCAATCAGAACACAGCGTCACATTTTGCCATCATACATCACACGTACGTATATCTCATTTACTGTAAACGCCAGAGCAGTAAAAGTGAGGTCACAGTCTGCGGTGGAGAACATGAAATTACAGCTTCTGTAATTACTCCAGTTCATTACGGAGGTGCTGCGCAATCGCTCCAACGCTGATTAGTGCGTAAACACCAGATCCGAGTACTTATCACCACATCATCCCGCTCCGACATTCTGTTGAATGACCCGAGTGCATGTAAACGGGACATACTTCTTTTATAAGGTAATTACATGTTCCGAGGCTCCGTGTCTGGATCAGTGAAAGTATGAATGCATCTCAGCCGGAGATTTATCCACAGTTGCTCTGTAATTACAGCGTGTCTCGTACAAAAGCCCGGCGATACATTACCGTGACATTCATTCCATCATGTCAGGGTTCAGACCTGTGATCGGCTCTGATAAGAAGCAGCCGCAATTAGCAACAGTGTGCGGCTGCAAGATGGAAACAATTTAGGAGAGTTCCTGGACTTCAGGTTAATGAAATGTCGTCGGAAGCCCGGTAGGTATTTTGTTTAGGTATATGTCCTGAGTGACTTTATCCTTTAGTTTCTATCAAACTGTGCCAATGTCAGGTGCCCATCTTAGAGAACAGCTTTTTGTGACTGGACCATAATATTTTAGGTCAGATTTATTTTAGATTCATGTCAGGGACAATAAAATCATCTGCAGCTGGATTTTCTGAGACTTTTTCTGTTTTTAGCAGGGTTTATGTTACAGGGTTGTTTTATCTTACATCTGTAAATCTTGTTCTAAAGCTGCTCTGCTTAATTAGTTATTGATTTTACATCTATATGACTTTAATGGAGGTGTTTCAGTTAAAGGTGAAGTGAACAGAATAATAGAAACCCCTTAATGCACCAACACACTCATACATGGGTATGTTAATGTGGGTGCATGTGTACAACAGTGCAACAGCAACACAAACTGAAGCCTCAAAGTTTTGGGCTTTTGGGGGGGGGGGGGCTGCGCTCACGTCAGCAGCTGTTTCAGTCCGCTGCTCGGTGTGGACAGACTCTGTCAGGACCCACCTAATGGTAATTGTTCGGAGTGGTGATAGCCCCCCGTCTGTGTGCTGGTGTCTCAGGGCCGAGGCGACAGTGAAGCTACTACAGGGGGGGGTGCGGGGGGGTGGGGGGGTTGAACCAGGGGAGACGCTTGTATTTCTTACATATGTCTAATTTCTTCCAGATTTCCTCGTCTTGTAAAAATACATTTACACAGTGTTCCGTGACACAAGGTTGTACATCAGTAATATTTATAAAAGGGGGGGGCACATTAAGGGGCTGCATGAAAATGATTAGGGGGGGGGGGGGGCTGGTTATGTAAGTTTTCTTTTTTAAGGCCTGAGGAGTGTTTTTCTTCATTTTCTCACCTTTTCGATTTTTATTTGAATAATAAATCCCACTGACATACGTAATTATGCAAACAATTAAAATTCAGAACCCTGGAACTTTTCTCAGCTCACGTATAAATTGTATTTGAATTGATAAAGATGGTGATTCCAAAAGGTTATTGTTAATCCAGACTTACTTTTTCGATCTTTTTGGTCGACTTTCATGAACAAAATGTCCCATAAACCCTAAACCTTCATGTTACTGTGAGACTGAAGAGGTGGAGTCCATGTGAAGAACCTCACCAATGACTTTAGAAGACAGTGTAATCACAGCAGTTGTAGTTTTTGTTTGCTCACAAAGCAAAAAATGTTTTTAAGTGATTGTTTACAACAGTATGTGCTGTAACATAGATTGCAAACAAAGACAGATGATATGAGATCCTTAAAAAATAAAATAAAATAGTAGTGACACAACTGACATCTGCAGGACAGACGGGACAGATTGATCTATACATATTCAGTCAGATGTAAAGTTAATCCTGTCAATAGAAACTTCTGCCCCGCACTGAAAACTTTATAACACGAGTGGGGAGGTTTTACAAAATCTGCGGATTGACAATTTTTCAAACTTCATCTACGGGACACGGGAGAAACAAACTTTCCTTGTTCCTCTCACTCAGACATCTCACAGGCTTGTTTTGACGCCATGAACAGAGATTTTCCTGAAACGCTTGTCACAGAGATTCAATCACATTTTTTAATTTGCTCCTGGATTAAACCAAGATATTCCGCTGGATGAAAAAAAGTTAATTCAACTTGTTTTGCTACCTTACTCTACCCTTTCATATTTAGGGAGGTCCAGACTGTACTGTGATTGAAGGGCTGGATGGTCGACATCTGTGTCACTTGTGTCCGTCCTGGGAGACGGATCCTCACATGTGTCTCTCTTAGGTTTCTACATATTTTTACCTGTTAAAAGGTTTTTTTGTGTAGTTTGTCCTGACTCTAGCTGAGGGTTAAGGACAGAGGATGTCTCACCATGTTAAAGCCCTATGAGACGAATTGTTATTTGTGAATATGGGCTATACAAATAAAATTTGATTGATTGATTGATTGATGGTCACTTCCCTACATCATACAGAGAAATGAGACATTTGTAAAGCAACACTAACCCTTCATTTTGTGCGACTCTGGCTCCGAATGACATCATCAACGCAAGATGGCGTCCATCCTTACAAACGTCCATTTTTAAATAGCATATATGTGATGTATTCAATGTTGTTTTCTTTTCCAGTTTGTCTTAAAATATCAAAGTAAACTCCTGGAACATGTTTCATTTTCATTGAAGGTCCTGTTGACAACAGCCAACCAACACAGTCAACTGGTGATGTGTCACTTTTGTCTGAAACCAGAAGATACGTTTATTGGTATAAGTGAAGTGATGATTCCAAAAGGTTACGGTTCATCCAGACTTTATTTATCGATCTTTTTGGTCGACTTTCATGAACACAATGTCCCATAAACCCTAAACCTTCATGTCACTGTGAAACTGAAGAGGGTGAGTCCATGTGTCCATCTTTAGAAGACAGTGTAATCCTCTCAATAGAAACTTCTACCCCGCACTGAAACTTTATAACAGGAGCAGCAGGGAGGTTTTACAAAATCATCTATGGGACACGGGAGAAACAAACTTGATGCCGTCCATCTTTATAAACGTCCATCTTTAAATATTGTCTATGTGTTGTATTCAATGTCGTTTTTTTTCCCAGTTTGTCTAAAAATATCAAAAGTAAACTTCTGGAACATGTTTCATTTTCATTCAAAAGCTCAATGGAATAAATGCTGCATAGGAGTTTGCGTTGAATTACAAAAGGTATGAGAACAAACATCTTCCTGTTGACCTGTTGACAACAGCCAACCAACACTGACTGGTGATGTGTCACTTTTGTCTGAAACCAGAAGATACAGGACGTTTATTGATATAAGTGAAGTGATCCCACCTCCACAATTCAAGTTCAGTGTGATTTTACGCCTCGATAAGACTCCAGAGGAAGAGTTCAATGGGCTGCTTGCATTCTGATAAGTTGACAGGGTTTAATAAGAACTCTGTGGGGGGTCTTTCTCTCTTAAAAAGTATTAAAAAACAAGCTTCATCTCTCTTCAGCACCCTGATACTTTCTCTACGGTCCCTACGATGTGCAGGGAGGAGAAGTGGGAGATAGGCCGAAAGAGAGGGAGGAAAAAGTGTCAGGAAGAGAGAGAGAGAGAGAGATGGCATCTCAGACAGACTGTCTGGCTGCAGCGGGATCTCCAGCACTCAGCGTCATATGATTCTGGGGTCAGAGGTTATCCCCACTGATGAATATCGGGCCCGAGCCTCGTCTCCCTCACAAAAGAAAGGGAGTTGTTTTCACTCCCCGGGTCTGGAAAGTTTATTTCAGGAATCCGTCCTGCCAGCACGAGACTGTAAACCTGTCTCAGGACACAAGAGTTACGTCCGCAAATATTACTTCTTTTTTCTTTTTCTACCCTTTCTATTTTTTTTTTTTGTGTGAAGGCTTTTTATCAGTTTGCCAAAACATGTAGAGATGCTCTCTCTCTCTCTCTCTCTCTCTCTCTCTCTCTCTCTCTCTCTCTCTCGTCCACGTTCGTCTGTGAGTGTGAAAGAAGAAGTTCCTCCAGCACGTGTGACTCTTCAGCAGGAGAACATACATCCCTGGGATTTGACAGGATTTGGAAGATTATAGTTTGCAGTCTGTCAAGTGTGTGAGAGCACATCTGTGTTTTGTGTTTTTCCTTTCATACTGAAGCCCTCACACCACAATGCATATTATCATTTTTAGGCATATTAAGGTGTCAACAATACGTGAGAATACACAATAAAAAAACATAGATATTTAACTATTTCTGATTAAAAACATCAAACTTAATTTTTGCTTTGCAGTTGTTGTTGTTGTTGTGTATCTTCATCCTCGTAAATAAAGTAAACTCTATAATGAATAAACAGGGGGCGTTTCAAATATCACTGTCACAGTTGGAGATTCTCGTTCCCCAGGAGCGACACGTGTGATATATGAGATCACACATGTGATACGAATGGACGGCCGGAGCCTGGACGTTTATTTACGAGCCTCCTGGATCAGTGTCCACCAGGATATTTACACAATCGTTTGACAGTCTTGATTTAAGAAAATGAAAAGCCACACCGGCTCTGCCTGTGGAGTGAGCCGGGCTGGGGTGACACTCGAGGTGTTTCACAGGGTCAGGCTGCAGGAGGAGGAAGAGGAAGGAGGAAGAGGAGTTTGGATGAAGAGGGAGGCCTTGTTTCTCAAGCTACTTACCTCAGACTGTCCGTCGCTGTAGCTCCTCTCTTCAGCCTCTGTCTGAAACACTTGGTTTTAGCTCCTGTCTCTCAATATCGGTATATTTCCATTAGATTAAAGTATCCAGAACCTGAACTGGAGAATCAGTTGTTGTTTACAAGTGTAAATATTTATTTGAGGGGTTTAGTTCCTTATACTACAAATCAATGAGTTCTACCTCTTGATCGCCCTCTAGGGGAGTTGCAGCCAATGTCAGTAAAGGGGAAATAAACAGGAAATGGACAAGCTCTGACTATACTATGATATAATAACTATAATATAACTTTGTATAGTGTCTTGGAGAAAAGCATGCAGACCATCACACTAACTATATAATCAATTCATGATTTTACAAAAGTCTCTTGTCACGTTTGACTAACTTTGGCCTGAGACTCATCATTCTTATCTCCAGCATCAGCCTCAGACTCACCACACCCTCAGACACACTGGCTGAGGCCGAGTCGCCTCACCTGAGCCCCCCCCGCTCCATCCTCTGCCATCGCTGGGGGAGAGATAATGACGGAGATTTGCCCTCATTAGTGTCAATGGGCCCATTTAAGGTCTAATCATCCGTCCTACGGAGACGAACATGGATGTCTGACATGTTTTCCACCACAGCTGAGTTTAGCGCTGCTGTAACTGGAGACTCGATAACCTGCTCGGTCGAAAAACATCTTTAAATGGAGAGTTCAACAACGTTTAAGAAATATGATTTTACACGGTCTTGATATTAGGACAAGAACATTGATACCACTCTGTATCTGTTGGTATATGAGACTGAAAAGAGTAAGAACCATTTGTCAAAAGGAAGGAAAATCAGCCGTGATCTTTAACCATGAAGATCCGGACGTGTTGAACACAAGCATCTGAGATTTACCAACAAAATACACTGTGAAAGGCCACGTGAGGTTATTCCCTGGTGTTGTGGTTATTTCGTACCATGTCCAACATTGTGGTGGAACACAAACACACAAAGAAACAACACTTTCCAGCTCTTCCAAGGATCCCGAGGCGTTCCCAGGACTAATGGGATGTGAAGTTCCTCCAGCGGGTTCTGGGTTCACCCCCCGGGGGTTTCCTCCTGGTCAGGCATGCCTGGTAAACCACCAACACAAGCCGCCCAGGAAGCATCCTGATGCCCGAACCACCTCATCTGTCCCCTTTGGACGTGAAGGATCAGCGGTTCTACTCTGAGCGCCCCCCCGACGTCTCAACTCCTCACCCTGTATCTCTCAGGCTGAGCCCAGACACCCGACCTCGCTCCTTCAGTCTCTACATATACAATTTGCGAAAATGTAAACAAAAACAGTGAGTGTTAATAAAAAAGGGGGCTTGTGTCACAAGGTCAAGTTGTAGCCAACAGCCATATTGAGACTAGGCTTCATTGTTACACCCCCCAAAGCATTGTGGGACCTGTAGTTCCAAAATTCAGTTCTAAACCCATTATTATGACCTAAACTGAACAAATATAGGTAGCTCACAAAGTCAGAGTTTACTAAATCCTACTGTCATCCATTCCGAACCCCTAACAGCTGGACAGAGGCTCAGCCCCCCCCCCCCCTGTTGTAGCCTAATATCAAATTCCCAGGACCATCAGTGCTCGCAATCTTGTCATTTCAAACAATATCCATTTCCCAAAATGTCAAAGTATTCCTCCAACACACACAAACACAGAGGCACACCAGCAGCGCAGGGAGACATGAGGAGAAACAGACGAGACAGATTCCAAATGAGCACAACAGACCCGGGACCTGCGTGCGCAATTGTCCCTAATTATGACAATGATTCAAGGGAGTCCACATTCCAGAGCCTCTTATGGTTTTGCTGCTATGTATCTTGGAGCCTGTGGAGCCATTAACACGATACCAATCTTCCCAATGGCTCCAGTTTGGGCCTCCCCATGGGCTGCTGAATGCAACCTGTCCAACTCAAGGGGAGCTAAACAACCCCCCGTCCCCCCCCATCCCCTCTACACTCACACGTCCCTCCCGCCCCCCCCCCCCCCCCCCCCCCATGAGGTGGGCTTCAGGACAAACAATCAATGCCAATGACAGATCCACGTCAGACGGAGGATCATTATGGGAATGGCGCTCTGAAAGATACCGTGTCATTAAAACCCAGCGTCTCCTCTCCAGCTAGAACAGTCTCTGTCCTGGTGGCTGTCCGTGCTGTGAGGTGTGTGTGTGTGTGTGTGTGTGTGTGTGTGTGTGTGTGTGTGTGTGTGTGTGTGTGTGTGTGCAGTGGTGTATAAAGTACTTGAGTAAAAGTACAGATATCTTACCTGAAAGTGACTTCGGTAAAATTAAAAGTCACCCGTCAGAAAATGACTTGAGTAAAAGTCTTAAAGTAGCTCATATTAAAAGTACTTAAGTATCAAAAGTATCTGGTGTTGAAATGTACTTAAGTATCAAAAGTAAAAGTACAAGTACCAAAATTTAAAATGCAAAGTGCCTTTTATAGTAGGCCTATACAGACACAAAACAACCCAAAATGTTTCTCCTCAAGATTTATCTCAACTGACTGAAACATTTAAACAACAATATGAATATAATGTATATAATGTATAATTTTACAAGTTTTGCACCCTAGATGAGAGAGAGAGAGAGAGGTGCGCCGTGCGTAGAGGCGTGCGGTGTCAACCTCCGCTGCTCAAGTAACGAGCCAGTTTGAGAATGTAAGAAGTAGAAAGTACACAAATTTTTGTTCAAATGTAACGAGTAAAAGTAAAAAGTCGTCAGGAAAAGAAGTACTCAAGTAAAGTACAGATGTGTGAAATACCTACTTAAGTACAGTAACGAAGTATTTCTACTTCGTTACTTTCCACCACTGTGTGTGTGTGTGTGTGTGTGTGTGTGTGTGTGTTTGTGTGTGTGTGTGTGTGTCTGTGTGTGTGTGTCTGCTGTGTCAATGTCAAGCTGGACCAGCGTTTCTCTCCTGCCTCCTGTGTCCTCATACAACTCATCTTTGGGGTGTAATTGCCCCCCCCCCCCCCCCCGGGCCGCTGAGTGAACCTGTGGAGGTGCAGAGATGTCGACATGACAGAAACACGAGACACAATCTGAGCGGCCGTGCATGACGGAGGGAAATCTAAACTGCGGCTGACAGCTACAATTTGAGAACCAAATTGCCGAGAATACTTACATAGCTGCTGTCTGATTTTGAAACCGTGCGCTGTGAACGGGAGATTATTCAGCGGGAGACATGACACGTTGAGTTTGCCTGAGTTGCAGGGAAGTGCTCGTGGCATTGAATGTGCACGGGTATATTATCATGTCCTGCAGGCACTGTTTATGGACGTGATCAGTGTTTGTGCTTCTCTTCGTCGTCTAGGCCGTAATTAACTCGCTGAGAAAAACACTAAATCACGTTAGAGGCCAAACAACAGCCAGAAACAAATACATGTGGATTAATATCTGTCTCTTTCCATTTGTAATGCAATAACAAATCAAGGAGATTGGCAGAGATCTCACCCCAACACCCTCTGTGCCTCATACAGCAAGTCAACAATAATAACATATTTGTCTGCTTTTTGGAATTTATAGAAATGTGGCAGGAAAAACAACTTGTAAAATGTGTACAAAGAACAAATCAAAGCTAAAAAACCAAAGTGTTGTCAAGCTTGTTGAGTTGATCCTTCAACATGTCAATGGAGGAGTCTCCCAACGACTAGTTAGTCCCAGTACAGACTGACTGGTGTAGCTAGAAGGTTCCTCCAATCTCCCACTGCCACTTTAGTTTCTGACTCTAATAGAGAAAATATGTTTTAATAAAGGTAAATCAGACATTAAAATGAATAAGTAGCTTTCAATTCTCCACTTCTCAACTCCACTAAACCCAGTTTCAGACATAAACATGTGATCACAACAATAAAGAAAATCCCTGGACATTTAAGAGGAGAAAAACACTGGTGAATGCTCATATCACCAAAAGTTCTCGAATCTCGTTTCCTTTCCAAGTTCCAACTCTCTTTTCCATCCTGATATATTTGTATTAGTTTTCTTTTCATCCTTTGCAGGTTAGACACGTCATCACTGCTTCCACTCGCTCTCAGTGAATTCTCCTCCTGTGTTCAGTCTCCAGAGTTTCAGATGCTGCTCCAGAGAACGTCCCAAGCCTGTTACTCTGTGATTTGCTTCCTCACACACGGCCCCTCTGGATCATTTCAGGAGAACATCCTGGTCAGTGCATGTCTGAACGCAGCTTTAGTGTTTGTATATACACCAGTTTTTTATGACACCTGAGTGGAAATGAATGAAACATTTGATGTTGTTTGCTGAGGTGGAAAAGAAAACTGCAATGGAAGAAAGTGAAAAGTTGCAGAACAACAAATGCAAGATATAATTATGTTGCAGTATGACAGACTTTATAAATCAGTTATGAGCTCATGTTAAAGTTGCTCATTCTCTCCTTATTCTCCAAAAGGTCATCACTACAACGATCTCTCATAAAGAGTCGTAAAGAGGTTTTTTTCTCCACAACCTGGCAACTCAAATGTCGTCCTTATCAGTATAAAAGGCTCCTGATTACAAAGTGGCACCAGGATGAATGGTTACATATTATATTCATATGAAAACCAGCAAGTAATGAGTTCCAGTGCATTTATCTTTCATCTGCTCCTCAGGAGACCCGAGGGGGACGGGGACAGTATCACAGCAACAGGTTTGTTTAGCGCCGCCTCGGTATCAGCAGGACTCGGACTGCCGGGCTCTGTTTGGAGTAACTCAGGCTGCGGTGAAAAAATCTGAGGCATGCTAAAAACATAATATACAGGAGCCTGGCATCCCTAAGAGAGAGTCTCGCTGTCTGTTCCTCTCTGCAGGTAGCCATGTTTGGAAGTGCTGACAAACAGAGAAGAAAGACAGAATGCATGCTGGGGGCCGGGGCCGCTGGCTGGCTCCTCGCCAAAATGTCACGTCCTCCTCATATTTGTGCTCCAACTATGGTCACCTTGCAAATCCAAGCCTGTTTGCAGATATCTGGAGTAAAAACGCTAATTTGGACTGATTTTAATTGTGCAAATTTGCCAACACGTGCACACATTCTGTGCTGTTCTCTCTTTGTTTCTGAGGATTCCTGCACAAAGGAGGATTTGCTTAGAGCCATCAGCCAATGAGTCAGTCACTAAGGTAGGGGAGTCTC
The DNA here is from genome assembly GCF_963576545.1 of Limanda limanda. NCBI lineage: Eukaryota > Metazoa > Chordata > Actinopteri > Pleuronectiformes > Pleuronectidae > Limanda > Limanda limanda. The sequence goes on along the minus strand of NC_083642.1, from coordinate 1,827,892 downwards.
GTAATTAAGGCCTCATTAAAGCTGCACAGCTCAACTATGTTGGTTTACAGGCAGAGAGAAACCTCGCAGATTCACAATGGGCCTATTCATAATACCTCATGTCTCCGAAGGGAAAGAGAAAAAGCAGTTGCTCTTAGCATTTGGGCAGATGTAATTGCAATCACTCAGCTTGTCTGATGCTGATAATGGGGTGATGGGAAATTCCTGTCAGAGTCGTGGCGCAGGGTGGTTTCACAACCACTTTGGCAGGCTCCGTGTTCCACTGCAGGGCAGCGAATGCGTTATGGCATGCTCACATAGCTGTCATTAAACACATTTTGAAAAAGGAAAAAAAACACACATAAGACAATCAGAACTCACAAGTGTGTGCCATTCTCTCGCTTCTTGAGCAATGAAAAGGCAAATATTATTTGAAACATGTGTCGTCTGTCATCCCTGCCCAGTTAAACATGTTGAGAGACGACAGCTCGTGAAAAAAAAAAAAGGAAAAGCTCCCAGTTACCTAATATACACGATAAATTCAGGCTGTTTTCAACGTCTTTATTTGGATTTGTCATTTTCATAACATGTCTTTTTCACTGGTAGTAAATAGATGTGGAGGAATAGGAGGAAATTACCTAAATGTGTTGGGCATTTGTTTAAAAAATGAAAGATGTTTGTTTTATACAATTTGGGGAGTTCTCTGCTTTTCAGCGAGCAGCTCCTTCCCCTCTGAACGACTCTGCTACGGGAGGTGGCTGAAATAGCACATGGGTGCAACGTTCTTGTGGTCGGTTCTCGGGTACAGTATGTGACACTTGGCATCTCAGCAATGCTTCCATGAGAAGCCTCTATTATAAGGCATTCATGCAATGATGCTAACAAGCTAATTTCACTGGCTGGACAAGCGTCCGAGCCATAAAGTCTGAGCCCTTATTAGAGCCTTGTTATTAAAGCCTTCTGATACCGACCAAGGAGCAATATACTGATATTAAAGAGCAGCAAGATTTATCTGCTGCTTGACGGACCACAGCTATTCAGTTTTAATTAAAGTGGAAACATCAGGGACTTTAAAATACACTTTAAAAACTCAGGGCTAAGTAATAGGCATTTGATTCGGTTCCCTGAACAAATATGATTCAATCTTTTAGTCATGTTTTACAGTTGTTTTCAATCCGCTAGTGTCAGCAAAGCTTAAGAAATGCAAAGTCTTGTCCTGCAGAGAATATTTTGATAAATAAGTCAGATATGTAGGAAATATAGAAAACTCTGATAATACAAAGTGAAGTAGACATTAGACAGGTAGTGATTATAATGATCATCAGGGGTTTTCATCAATAAGCATAACCATCATGTGCAGAGACCAAATAGCAACTTTTCTGAAGAGTTTAATTTGAAATTACAGAATATAATGGGTAATAAAAAAATAGCAAAGACATATAATTTTCTTCTCGTAATAATCTGTGGTCTCAACTGTCCACAGGAGCGTAAATCAACACACGACTGATACATTTTCTCAAACATAAATACCATATCAAATTTCAACTGCTTTCCAATGTTACTGGTACATCAGTTATGATAAATTACAAACATTTAAATGTTAAGAAAAGAATAAGATACAGTTTTTATAAATGACAACAGAGAAAGAACTGTCAGGAGAAAGAACTTGAGTTGTTCTCTTACAGCTGTAACATTCTAAAAGGTGAATGTGGAATCGGTCCAACACATTTTAACTAAAGTTGTATTCACATAATCCTGGAAAAACAGCTTTCGTGGAAATGTCGATGGTGGAGCTGCTGGACCGAAAGTTCACATGTCGAACTTGCTGAGCTGCACTGATCTTTACTGCTGGTTGAAAATGAAAGATTGAGGAGCTTCTAATCACTTGTGGTTTCTGTACTTCCAGAAATTTGTAATAAAACATTGGTCTCATAACAAGCCCGGACAAAAAGATGTTACCTTAGAGGAATATAAACGCAGATGCAGCTAAAGGTTTGTTACAAAAACAGTGCTATATACATCTATCCTCTGTTAGCAGCATTACAATTGCAGCTTAGGTGGCACCAGACTGTAAATAAAGACCAACGACATGTCTCCACTTCCTCCCACTGTACAAATGAAGCCAAAATACCACAGATCTACCGAAAAGAGCAGAAACAATCTTCGGAAATTGTCCTATTTGCTAACTTTCTAACTGACCTGTACTACAGCCAGCCACCAGGGGGCGATCAAGATGTTTTGGCTTCACTTTCGGTAGCTGTCCTGTAAGTAGGATCTGTGGGTGGCACCATTTCTTACAGCATCATCCAAAGAACCTTGTTTTTCCACTGTAATGTGATTACGCCATACGAGCTAACAGCTCTGCTAGCGCCTTCACGAGGTCGAACTTTGACACAACAGTTCTTTGAGCTAAATGTAACGTCGGCCAAATGCTAACACGCTGTGTCTCAATTCAGGGGGTTGCATTCTTTGTAGACTTTCCCATTTCCAAGGCTCCTTCAAATTTCGTCTTTTCATCCCCGAGAAACGAAGGCTCGTAAGGAGGAAACCTTTCCCAGTCGAACCGATCTCAGGATTCATTGCTCTTCGGTGACAAAACGTTTTTCAAAGAGGTAAAGGCAGCTCATCGAGGAAAGCCCGGGTAGACCAGACCGTCTCCTTCCGGATCTGTTAAAGGTCTTTGTGGCCCGGATAGACTGGGTCCTCCCAAGGATGCAGCCCCTCAAGTGAGACATAGCTGACGTTAACCATTCTACCATCTCATTTTTAGCATGTTGGCCGTTAAAATATCGTTACAATTCCTCTTTGAAGGGAACGTGAACATGGAACTCCACCTAATACACGAGATACTTCACTCCGAACCACGAATGTGATGGCGCAGCTAAATGAAAAGTCAGCGTTTCACTAACTCAGCAGGATGCATCCTCTGGAAACTGTGAACATCTGTACAAAGTCTCACTTCAATTCCTCGAATACACGTTGAGCTATTTCGGTCTGGACCAAAATGGCGGAGCAACCGACTGGCGACGCTGCTAACGTTGCTAAAAATGCAGTGATAGCTATGTTACAAAAAATGTGTAATTACATACGTGAGCTATAACTTATCTAAGACCACATTCTGTTGGTGGGGCATATTTCCATTGTCCAGTGTACTCACAGAGTCTATGTACTATATAACTTAAACGTAAAATTGAACCCATGTTAATAATAAGTACGGTTCATGTGTGTGTATACAAGAGAAATCATTGACAGGTCAGTATACACAAACGTTCATGTTCTCCAGCTCATCTACACAGAGAACACAAGAAACATGGATTTTTGGTTTGGTCTACTGCGAAGGCGTTCAACAACCAGGACAAATATACGGTGACAGACGTATCCACTGCTTTACATACAGGTTATTTTATTGGTGAAGCAACGGGCCGACCAAGTTCTGGACCAGTTCGCAGTGCACCGTAGAAAACTCCGTCCTCGAGTCCTCCACATTGTCCTTCAACATCCGACAAGCAGTCGAGTCAGCGTCGGCCTCTCCTCCTTCAGACCTCCCCTGGGACCGAGCTCATAATCAATCCGTGGAAATGAAACAATAAAAGGGGGGGCGGTGGACGGCTTGGACGGTGCCCTGGTCACGGTGGGGGGGTGGGGGGGGGAGGCTATACACCAAGGAGCATGCCCATGTAATCTGAACCGTTCTGTATTGTTATGGAGGCTCCGGCTGCATTGTCCACGAAGATGGAGGTGTACTGCCCGGCCTGCAGAGGAAGCACAAACAACACTGAAGCAGCAGGAACCCAGATGTGTTCTGTTCTCGTGTCTGTTGGGATGTTCCTCACCTGAAGCTCCAGCAGCCCGTGCACGCTCACCGTGAAGATCTTACTGTTACTCTCGAGTCCGACAATCATCTCCAGTGAGCTGCAGTCAAAATACAAACAACAATTCCTGGTAAAGAGTGCGATTATGTCACATTTGCAGTCATTAGTACCTTGTTATAAAATTGACATTATTTGGAAATACACATATTTGCTGTCTTGCATAGAACTAGGTGAGAAGATGTCTGTGAAGATTCTGCACTTTCATGGGTAGGGCTTTAGTGGATGCTGATTGGTCGTAGAGGATGTAAAGCAAACCTCATTTTAGAAATTGACAAATTTCTGGATGAGAGCTATAGATGCTACTTGAACTGATGAAGAGTGTGATTATGTCAAATTTGCAGTCATTAGAACCTTGTTATCATATTGGCATTTTTGGAAATACAGATGGCAAGTGTTAAAGAATTGCTGGATGAGAGCTATAGATGCTACTTGAACTGAGGCTATGTCAGGACTGTGGTCAAATAATAAACTTAACAATAAAGGTTGTTCCCTCCTGCTTCTAGTCTTTAAGCTAAGTCACTGGAAGTAGCTTCGTTATTAGCATCTATTAGGTCTGGGCAGTCAGTGATTATAGTTATAGATATTAACATCAAAAGCAATATAACAAAAGTCCAATATATATCAGCATACTGCTTATGCATTGTGTAAGTACAGTGAGAAGGTGGGACACTTAATCTTAATGGAGCTTGCTTGGTGGTCCCGTATCAGCGTGGTTTTCTTTAGGGTACCCACAGACTGGGATTAGGTCAATTGAAGATCTGTGAATGGTTGTTTGTCTCAATTTGTCGCTTCAATACGCTGACGACATGTCCAGGGTTCCCAGTGTCAAGACATATATAACTCCCAAAGTTTCCTTCCAGAGCCGGTGCCAATCCCAGCTGGCATCAGGCGAGAGCCGGGGTTCGCCCCTGGCAGATTGTTAGCGTATCGCAGGACCAACATATAGAGACAAACACCCTTCACACTCATGTGGAGGAATCCCTTTTGGCCATGTCCCCAAAACCCCAGCGTAAAACATCGGAATGGTATCAATCGTCTCATCTGAGCAAGAAAGCGAACACAAGCGCACGCCCAGAACTTTCCCTTCACCCACCCGGTTCCCTCGGAGTCTGTCACGTCACTCGAGCTTCAACCACACAGTGAGAACTCTGGCTCCCGTTCAGTGGAAAACGCTGCATTTTTATGGCGAATCAATCATGTTTGTCTTTGCTCTAACTGCCGTCACAACCAGCCTCATTTCACATTCTCTGAATTTTCATGTGTGGGAGAGCGAGACTGGCTGGAGCTTCGAATCCCGGAAAAAAAAACTCTTCTGGGTTAGGTAACACATCATAATAGTGTTATTTATATGTTCTCCTCATTGTACCACACACTGGACGGGAGGCCGCGGAGCGCTGCACAGTCTGTGGGAGACTTGAGGGAGCAATTCATTTCAGCAATTTCCCCTGACTTTATGTAAATAGAAATTTGGAAATATTGGAAAGAACTCAGAAAGCGTTCCCAACTGGATTTGTAATATTTCGCCCGCAGCATCTGATACTTGATTATCTGCCTCCCAGGTCCTGCTCGTCACTTCTGCTGCTGACGAACGCTACAGGCTGCGGGTCAAAGGTCGGACTGTAAAGATTCGTTAGGCGACAGGGACGAGGGGACATTTCCTATAAAGACCCCGCTCTGGTTTTATACAGGAAATGCCAAACTGGTTCCACGAAAAACTGTAACAGACAACACCTTTAACAGCTCGTAAATACTGGTGAAAGTATTAAACACCAATAAATATATCACTGTTGCAAGGGGAATAGTAAACAACTGTCAAAAGAGGAATGTCAAGAACTCAAAGTGCAGTGAGATTAATAACTTCCCAGTACACATGACGATAGAATGATGTTTGTGTGTATTTGATTTGGATCCAACATGTTTCTAACTGGACTGAGCACCCACGTGTATCTGTGGCAGAGGGACTCGATGCAGATCAGCACCCGGACGTTGTCTCTGGCCTTCAGCTGACTCTTGCTCCTCTTCACCTCGTTGTGGTCTGTAATTGATCACATAAATTTTGTTTTTAAAAAGTGGCTTACCCCACGGCTCCCAAAAATACAGAAAACATTCAAGCAGCCAAAGCGAATACCGTTTAAAAATTTACAAGCCTCAACATTCTCGGCTGTAATCAAACCCCTGTGGTCGGGATTCTTCTTTCAGCTGTTGTCGTTCAATGTACATTCTGAAATTACCGAATTATCTTCACCCGCACACGAGGGATTCACGGGAATGATGTAGAATCTCATTTTCATCTCTTTGACATCAACGTCTCTGTTTACTGTTCTGGCTCCTGCAGCTGTATCACAGATCTATGAAGTCTGTGCTAATGGAAATCTGATATTTACCACGACTTGTAATTCACAGTGAAAACATTCAGCTGCTGGAACACAGAGTGGCTTCTGTTGTGAAGCAGTTCGAGTTACAGTATCTGCAAGAACAGGCTTTTTCCTAATGTGCCTAAATGAGCTGTTTAAAGAAGATACTGTCTTCTTCTGACTTATTTATCAATCTAATAATTCCAAGAAATCTCTGTCTGTATGTTTCTCTCATATCTCGAGCACCGTTCATCTTAATGGATTCACACTTGGGATCTGAATAGTTAAGGGCCCGAGGAAGGGCTCTTCTAAATATTAATAAACTTTAAACAAACAGGGGACAAGTTCTCTGTAGCAGCAGCGACTGGGACTCATCAACACAAGTGACATTGTTGATTGTGACAAAATTGGATTCACAACAATTGGAGCCTTTATGGAAACTTGAAAATCGCGACTACAACTACTGATGTTGCAAACAGACCCGTCTTTCCTTGTGTCATCCATTTATTAATAACAATGATAAGAAAAACATTTACCGATGTGGACGTTAGCAGAGAACTGGTAGATCCCTGTGATGGGAGCCGTGAACCTCCCAGTGGACTGGTCCATTCCCGACCCTCTGAGGAAGGCTCCTTTAGCAGGCGGCTGAAAGCACAGAGAAATCAGAATTAATGTTTTCATCTTTGGGAAACAATCCATCGGTCGCTCCTTTACACGTCTTCTCTGGGAGCTTTAAACAAAAGGCCAATTTGAAACAAGTCCCTGAATACAACAGGAGATCCTCCGCAGGATTCACTGTGAGCGAATGGTCGTGTGGACGTGATTCTAACACGAGACATAACTTCCAAAATCGAATACATACAAATAATACATATATTTGCAGATGAAAAGCGAAGCCAGGCACGAACCTGACGCCAGCCAAGGTGTCAAGAGAGCTTTATGTAATAAGCCATAAACAAAAACACATGATCTCTGCAGCAGAATTAAAACGCTCGTCCTGTGTTTCATGTGAGAGGCAAACTCCAGAGAAGGTCTGGACCCCATTATGAAAAAACTTTCTCCTGAGTTCATGTCTGAAAACGGCTCAAGGTTGAATATCTGCAACCCTGACAAAGCCAAGAGGGGAGTAAACACGGGGGGGGGGAGTACCAACTTCTTCAAAGAACATTTATACTGTAGAGATATGCAGATTCATTTTTTTGCTGTTTCACTCTCTGACCACGAATGCCTCACTTTTAATCCCGCTGCCTCCAAATACTCAAAAATAACTTGGTAGTACCACTTCTCTGCCAACACTGAGCTTCATTAAGATGTTAAATTGTTTGGCAGAGCCTCGTCCCCCCCCCCCCCTTCAGCCTCGTCAGCCCATCCCAACAAGGCCGAGTTCTTCCACTACAGCATGCTGTTTCTAACAGTGTCTATTTCTGTCCTCTCCGCACTTTATTCCAAGTCTGAGACAGAGTGCCTTTTGTGTGCCGCCCCAGAGAGACTGATGTGTAGGATTGAAAAAAAGTCGATATTTTTGACCAAAGAGCTGAGTCTGAGTCCCGGAGTGGCACTGCATGCTTGGCCTGTGCCAGTTACCAGCAAGGGGGGGGGTGATCTGCTCGTAATCCCCCCCGCCCGCATGCAAACTCAAGCAATGATTTCCAAACAGCCACTCTTTCACAAACAGTTAACACAGGGGGAAGCAAATGGGTCAGAAACAAACGGAGGAGGAGGAGGATCGGCCGAAACTTTTAGAGCAAAGCTGAAGCAGATCATAAACATTTACTCGGTTTTCAAACAAACATACTGTCTGGAAGTTCTGCAGCTCCACCAGAGTCTTCTTGTCCACCACCACAGGGCCCTTGAGCTTGCAGTGGAACGCCTCCTCTATTCGCCGGTAGGGGGTCATGCCCTCCAGGGTGAGGAGGGCTATGGGGAGCTGGCTGGGGCTGGTCTGTCGGTCCAGGGCCGCTGCTCTCCTCTCTGTGGCCTCTGAGAGAAACACACCCAGGATATTACAGCAACAGACTGAGGTAACGTGCACTTTCAAACAAAGCTGCCATCATAATGTGGGGAAATACCAATAAATGGACGTTACAGTGGGGATGTAAAGATGTGCATAGTGATCGGTTAATAACCTTTTCGACCAAAGAGGAGCTGGAAAGTGTCGGGGCTTGTACCTTTAATCATCTCCTTGAACTCCTGGAGAAGAACTTCCTGGGTCACTTCGGCCCCAGGGGAGCCAGGAGGTCCCTGGGGGCCGGGGGGACCTGGGGGACCAGGTGGACCCGGCTGGTGACAGACAGAACAATGAGTCAAACTTAAACTGAAAAATAATAAAAGATATATTTTTTGACAGTGCTTATTCTGGATTTACCAGGGGACGTTTGCGTTTGCGACACTTTCCAGGGAAGTTGCCAACAGGTCGTTTGACAAAGTCCATCCAGGATCCCAGTGGGTCGACTCTCTGGTGTTCAGAGGCCTGCTGCAAGAAACAAGAGACAGTGAGGAGATTTGAATTATTCAGCCAACAGCATTAAAGAAAGATGATGCTTTTTATAGACTCGTTTTCATGTGATGTCGTGTTTTTATTGTTATCTTTTCACCTTTTCTTTTACCTGTTTTTATATCTGTATTGTCATATTATTGCTTGTATGTGTTAAGTGTGTTATAAGCTCTATATTTAATTATTTAATTTGAACACTACTTTGTTTCTGACCACATAAACATGTTTGTCTGGCGTCAAGGTCACGTTGCATCCTGCTGATTGGTATTTCTCTTATATTTACTTTTCTTGCTTTGTAAACTCTATTCCATGTTTTTAAAAGTGTATTATTACTTTATTTAAATGAAAATAACAGTATAATTAATATTGATATAGGTGAATACACTGTATGTTAATCAGCAATGACAGCAACCCTTCTAAAAAGTGCAGTTTACCAGTCCACTCGTGTGTTTCATGTTGAATGTTTGAAACCCGATGTGTCATTATTTCTCCCTTTAAACCATCAGTGGAAAATGTTCACCAGAGATACAGTGAACTGGTGCCAGACCCCGAGGAAGGTCGAACAGGGAAAAGAAAAACTCTTTTTCTGTTCACTGGTTGCTCCTCGAGGAGAACTGGTCCAAGTTTAGTCACCATTCCTCCCTGAAAAGCTTCACTTTAATCCACTCAGGTGCCACGTCACTTCTCATTTGCCCAAATATGCCCGGATTCATGTAAACAAACCTCGTCAAGGGTTTTTGGTTTTTCAGCACATGAACATTTCCATGAGCGCTCCGGTGAAAAATGAGTGGTGTGATGTCGATTCTGTGGATCGCAGACCTCAATTACTGTAGTTTTGTAACAACATGTCAAAAAGGCCAAAACTTTCTCCTCCATCCAGAGACACGCTGGTCTGTTCCTTTTATTAATACTACCAGTGTGACTAATGTTATGATGGAAAATCTCATAAACAAGATAACAAAAGTATACCCAGTATGTATACAAGTCTGAGTTATGATTTAAGATCGTTTCCAAAGCCGTACGTACGCTGGATCTCCTTATCTGAAATAACTGGTGTATAATAAATCACTGCATACGAGACTGGGATCTCTCACGGAGATAAGACACAAACTCCCGGACGCCACGTTTTTAATGCGTAATACCGCAAGTGGCATGTTTTCCTTACGGTAAAATGTGAGGCTGAACGGATTCCAATTACAGCGAAGCTTGAATTCTACCCGAACCCTTCCCCGAATGTCAAGTGCCTTGGGTTGAGATAGAGGAGCAGATAAGGCCGGGCCGTGGAGGTGAGCTGTCTGAGATGGAATTTGTTTAGGTTTGGCGGAGGGACACGGATCACTTATCTTGCAAAACCAACACGCCCCTCTCTCCACTTTTAAAGACTTTCCTCTCGTTCCACCACAACAACGTGACTCCTTGTTTGTCTTTTCAATCTGCTGGAATTAAAGGACAGTTTCTTTTTGTGATTTTTACGAACATATTTCGGGTTTAGCAGCCGTCTCGTTCTCTCTGTGACTTTCGCTTCTGTCCGACAGCAGAGAAAATAAACAACTTTGTCGGCTGCACGTTGGATCCTTCTCTGTTTTGGTTGTGATTCCGAGGCTTGGAGGCAGATGAGAGCCAGAATAATTAGGTTAAGACAAGAATCCTTGTCCGCTACTCTGTTCTGTTTCCATGTGACTGTTGGTTAAATGGATTTTTCCATTGCATTTTTAATTTTTTAAATATCTATTAACATATTAGAAAGAAAGAAAATGCACTTAAACCTACAAAAACAGTTTTTTCAGCGACTCGGAGGCATCGGAGAGAAGCTGTTAACACAACATCTACATTTCATCACGGTTTGACATGGTGATGATGCTTATTTACACGCCCAGTTAAATAAGCACAACATTAAGGCTTGTGGAGCAACACTATCATTCATTTAGAGTCATGTGTGTGTTCACCTGGCAAATAAATTCACTCCTTTAGCTCAGTTTGAGTGCTGAGGGAAATCAATGGATCTGTAGATGATAATGTTGACTTGTCTGCATAAATGTATATATAACATGTATATTGTCGGGTATCGTTTGTTGTTGCAATAGTTTATATCGAGCTGAATGTCAGACCTTTTATTTTGAAAGACTTTGAACTTGGGCCTAACACCAGTTCAGTAAATCCTTCAAACTTGTATATAAGTCACATGTGAACAATAATAAAGCAAATTCAGTTTAATTTCATGGAAACACATTCATCTTCACTGCAGACAAACCAGGTCGGATGAACACAAAGTTTTCTAACGTCACTCTGCCCCATGGACCGTTGAAAAGGACGACTCACTAATAACCAATAATTCAGAAGTAACAACAACACAGGACAAGATGAACACAACATTACAAACAGGCAGGTTTACAGCAGCTACTGCACAACAACCAAAGTGTAAAAATAATCATTTGTGATTTTAATTAAAGGGACTTTATGTCATGAGGCATCATAGGTCCAAGTTTCCAACTAACCAACATTTACTCAACATCTAAGTCAAAATTACAATGATGACACTGAAAACTGAAAACCAAAGTTCATTGTTGAGTACGATTAAACTCAAGTTTGACGCCTTTAGTGTTGTTGTGTATTGTTGTACTTTGTGTTTTAAACTCTCACAACTCTGCCACGATACACTGGTAACGCATCGTCTGATCCTGCTCTTAGAAACAGGAATCTTTCCCACCTCCAGCATCCAGACGACAATAACTAAACGTGTTGTTTTTCCATGTCAGCTTTCGTGGGGATTAAACCAACGAGATATGACATGTTAATTACTGAGTTCTTTAAGGTGTTGGCAGGCGGGCGGGGCCGGGCGAGCTGTCTACTGTCAATCTGTCTCAAGTGGCTCCGCAAGAAAGTGAAAAAATAATACTGTCCATGCTATTCTTTTCTTTTTACAAGTTCTATAAGCTTCAGGGAATATTATGAAAGGGGTTTGTGTTGTGGGTTGGAGAAGTATTCACCGCCTGTGGCAGTCTGAGTATGTTTCCACTGGGAATAATAGTAAAAGCGTGAATCATCAGCTGAGGCGGCTCAACGCCATCCAAAAAGCCGTTTCGACAGCCAGTGGCCGCTGTTCCCAAAGAAGTGAAAACTCGACATTTACCCTGTTTATGTTAAAGATCATTGTCTTAATGTTCCAGAGCAATTCGGCCCACACATGTGGATTATAATTACACATCTTAGCGCTGCATGATAATAAAAAAGACGAACTATCGCTGCCAGGAATCAGCCATACGCTGAGCTTGTTATCCCCTTTAATACTCAGCATTGTAATTAAACCATTACAAACCTTGCCCTGCAGGATTTTCTGTGCTCTGGGAAGAAAGGCTACGAGCAAGGTAATTATTACCTTCATATCTGAGCTGAAAAATAACAGCAATTCACTGTGTAAATAATTGAATCATCAGCTTAAGAAACAGCTCGGGCTCTTTTCACTCGGAGGGATGGTGTTCTCTGCTCCTGGGTCGGCGCTGTCAGAGCAGAACGCTCAGAGTGACGGCCGGGACGCTCCGTGCAACCTGCCAAAAGAAAATTGTGATTCACTGTGTGCAGGTGAGTCTGCGTCTCGGCCCGAGAACTTCAAAGAGTCCGCACACGCAGTCATGAAAACCATATTGCTCGATGACACAGAACGACCTGTCAGGGGCGTTCAATCACTCACTGGCTGCGATCGACTGTGGCGTAAAGTAAACTGTGGATTCCGTCGCTCTGCAGCAGCGTGTACGAGCCGGGAACCAAGTGGGGGGGGGGGAGCGGGTCCAGGTATCAGTCTGAGGGTTGATGAAGAACACCAGGGGCCCCGGCTTTGATCAGCGCTGATGTGAGAGTGCCTCAAAGTGGCCTCGTCTGTCAGCGGGGGGGGGAAGGCACGCCTCTCACAGCTCGGACCGAGTCAGGCCGTCTGTGGAAAGGTGAGAAACTCTAAATCTTCCAGTGCCGTGTTTATCCTCAGTGATGGAGCTGTAAATCATCACACGCTGCTGAAGCTCAGAGTTTAAGAATGTGATGCACCGTGTGTTCACTGGTGGAAGAAAGATTCAGATCCTTCACTTCAGGCAAAGTTCCAATACAAGAGCATGAAATAGTGAATTCACTTCTTCTCTTTGTTGCAGAGAGATTGATTTATCTCATCTGATCATTTGTTTTGAGTTAACATACTTCTGCAAATAGTAAAAATGTCAAGTTGTCCTCGTGTCTTTGTACAGATTAAACAAACCTTGTTCACCTTTGACCTCAGTTGGGTTAGATGTGTCTGATCGCTTCCAGTCTCAAGGCTACGCTAACTAGCTCTATACACTCGAAAATGTACTTGTACCGTTGCCTATACAGGTATATGTGCAGTTATAAGTACTTGATGCAGTATTATTAGCCTTTATATCACTTATATATAGATTTATAGCTCTAATGCATAAAAAAGCAAAAAGAAGAGAAGGGACCGACAGAAGATACCGATCGCCTTGCAACTTTGTGTTATAAATAATTATTGTCTCAGAACTGTGTAATTACTCTCAGTGCCAGCAGGGGGAGAAAGATTGTCTGCGCTTTAGCTTTAAATGAATCTGAGGCTACTGCCGCGTCCCATTTCATCTCGGAGCTGGCTAGCTGGATAACGTTACAATTGTTCTTGTGCAACTTTAACTTTATTTACTCGGGTTAATGCTGGTTGTTTTCTTCCAGGAGGTCATGTGATAAGGAGCCTGACGATTCACCGAAGGCTACGTCGTGAACAAAAGACCCGATCAGCATGTGGTCGTGAGAGCCTATGTCATCATTGCCTAACATCTCCATTTCTGCCCGTCCAGAGTGAAATGCAGCCCCGGAGTTTTTAAACTAAAACAGGACCAGCAGCGTTTCCAAACTTCTTCTGCATTTTCAAACACACATCTAATAGTTTGGATGTAGCCTGAGAAGTTTAGAGGGGAAACGTGTCCAAGACAGTGCTGAGAATCACTGGATTAATCAATTTATTATCTCTTATATCATATATCTTTTCCAACTTAAACTGAAACTTCTTACATCTCTTAGAGTAGAAGTGTTATTAACATCAAATTGAAAGCACACGTCCCTCAAACCATACAAAGAACAGCATTTGAGTAGATATCGTTTATCACTTTCCACCCCTGAACTTGTTTAGTACCGACAATAAACGTGAACACAGAATGTTTTATTATCCTACAGCCCCGCGTGTGTTTGGATCAATTACCCAATCAGTTGTAATCAAAGCTGATCATTCCCAGGAGCACAGGGGATTTTATTACCCTCCAAAGATTGATTTGCGTCTGCGTGAATAATCCTTTCAGGTGCACCGCTCTGAGCATGTTTGTCATGTAGTTTGAAGGAAATTAGGTTGAATTTATTCGAAGCAATAAAACGGGGAAAATATTTCCCTGGGGCACCATGCCACCGAAAACACAAACACAACTGTTAAAACACGTCTCTGGGGCTGGAACCAGAGCCTGGAACTCGACTCCACCGCAGCCGGCTCCTGGATTCTTCCATTCTTCCGTGTGTTCAGTGGAACTTGTTTTCTTTGACGTGTTATCTGCTTTTCAACCTGTTCGTGCGCACGAGATGACACGAAACCACTCGCTGCTGATAAAAATGTTGCACAGGCAGGTTTGAGGTTGGACAGGATGACAGAGAGTTCTTCTCTAATCTCTTGTTTTCATATCGCTGCACTGCTCCCTGTGCAGTCGTCCACGCATGGGTGGACGGGTCGGCCGCTGGGCCCATCCCACCCCGGGAGGCAGGGACCCCCGGGCTGTGTGGGCCGAGGGGATCCTGGTAACCTGCGTGCATCCCAGCCCTCATGTCTCCACCTCTGTGCTCCTACAGAAACAAACTGCCTTGAGGATTTATCGCCAAAGAGCTAAATACAGTGAGGCATGCAATGTTGACTCTGTTCCCTTCTCACTGTGTTATTACTCAATTGGCAAGCACCGTGTGCAAAACATAATTACTCCACCGCACCATTAATTCAGCAAATGCAGCAGCAACACCAGTTGGAAGTGTAGCTGAGACGCAGTCATAAAACGATAAAGCAGAGCCGGATTTCAAGTTGCTGTTTCTCAACTTTCCTGTTGCCTAAACAAAGTTGTCTATGTGTTTATCGTGTGCGAGAGAAAGTGAGTAAATGTGTGTTTTTGCTGAAGAAATTTGCGAGAGACAATCTTGGCTCGGCCTGGATACGAGAGGGCGATACGAGCTGATTGCTTTGATCGCCGTGTCACATCTGTTCTGTGGACAAATTATAGCTTTGAAATCGGAGCGAGTGCTCATTTTCCCTGTGGTGGGTGAAACGAGCTGTTGAAAAGCACCAGTGATCCACTTCCATCCCGGGCACGGCTCTGCCCCACGGCCCGACCCCCCGGGTACGACGTGGGAGGAGGGAAATCATTAGCTACTCCTCAGTCATTTCTGATTTCATTAAAGGAGCAGACAAGTTTTTGCTGAGAGAAGATTGATGCATCTCTCATGCTAGTGCAGTAAACACGAAGATTTTGTATCTTAGCTTAGCATAAATACTGAGGAAACTGTTGGCGGTAGGTTACAAATCCAACTACCAGCCCCTCTAAAGCTCAATGAAGCTGCTTTCAGATATTCACTGAACTCCTGATAATCTTCTGAAATGATCCAGGGGGGGGGGGGGGGCAGGCAGTAGAGTTTCTCCTGCCTCCACCCAGATGCAAAATCCAGATAATGTCTGATGCAAAACTGAAAAAACTAAAAGAATACAAAATATCTCAGTTAGAAAAAGAAGAATCCATACATGCACTTTGAAGATGTCAACTTGGAAAGACAACGAGATTCAAGAGTTAAAGGAGACATGAGCTTGTGTTGATGTGTTGTAACACAAACATGTGATGTCCACAGCTGAAGCTGCTCTTCAGGTATAAAAGGTAAACTCTGCAGAAAAGTCCAAACCCAATTCTGCAGATATTATCCGGAGTTTATGTCTGAAAACACTTGATTTTTCTATAATTCAAACAAACCAGAAAAAATGTCAATGAGGAAGTTTCGTAGGTGCTGGTATATTGTTCGGAAGGCTTTATGCTAAGCTAAGCTAATGCGCTTCTATGTGCGTCTTTGCTGGACAAACACGAGTGGGATGGATCTTCTCAACATTTCTTCTTGGCAAGAAAATGGATTAAAACTCTTTTAATATCTCTGCAACACAAGAAATTGTAAAACCAAATCAATTTTACACACATGTACTGAACATCATATGTATTTGCGGAATAAATCAGAAAGAAATGTTTAAATAAAACGGACATATTATGTTGACTAATTAGTTGTTTTTTCTTGATGCCCCAGTTTATTGTAAAGTGGAGCAATAATTGGGAAATTGGAGTTTCAGGAACATGACCAGCACATGAGCAGAATCAGGCGAGATTAAGGGATTTCCGTAAATCTGGCATCAATCTGAAGCTATTATAAATGAAACGTAATCCAAATAAAACAGTCTCCGTCTGTGAAAGTGAAACTCACGCAGCGTGCCGTTTATTTTACTTGCAAATTTCAGATGTAACGACAAAAGACTGTTTATTATTTGTCTCTTCCTTGCCCCCGCTCAGATGACTTAATTAGGAAATTTCGCCGAGTTAAACAAGCGTAACCTTGTCAGGGGTCGGACGTGTTGAAAGCAGAGTTCATCATCACGCAGCACAAACTAGAAGGTGGTTCACCCTGTCAGTGGAGCAGGAGGTGTGTGGCCCTGATTCCTGTGGGACTCG
Organism: Limanda limanda; assembly: GCF_963576545.1. NCBI lineage: Eukaryota > Metazoa > Chordata > Actinopteri > Pleuronectiformes > Pleuronectidae > Limanda > Limanda limanda. Next base: position 1,811,433 of record NC_083642.1, on the reverse strand, counting down.
CTCTCCTCTCCTCTGTGTGGGTTGAACCAAAAGGTCCCACACACCGACGCATTAATCATCACTGGGAATGAGAGAGAGGAAACAAAAACCCTTGCCTCGGGCTAAACCCAGCCATTACTCAACACGCCAGGCGTGATGTTTGACTTGACTCCCCCAATTACAGCCATCACAGATCCCTCGCTGCTCTCAGCAGTGACAGATTCCTCTCATCTTCAGAGTGGAGACCAATAAGGCTTACCGATGTGTACCTCTGACATATCGCTGTGAAACCCGACAACGTGACGCTTCGCAGACATTGTTTGAAATGTACTTCACTTATCATCTCATTAAAAAAATTCCACTCGCGGCACAACTCCATACCTCGCTATTGTGATCACTTTCAAATGGAAAATCTCCAGAGGAATGCAGTGTACGTCTGCACGCTGCCAGCAGCCCACACACGGGATCGGTCCGATAGAAAGCAAATGCCATCATAAGAACGGGTTGGACTGTTTCCACCGGGCACGAGGGGAAAAACTATGTAAATGTGGAGTGTAAATGTTTGGCTTGTTTGAGAACACAAGTTTCTTGCCAAGACAGCTTCAAATGGACGTGTTGTGTTTCTCTGGGACCTTACAGATGTGTAATAAGATAAACTCACAAACAACCCGAGAAAAATCCAGTTTACTGCTTCTCACCGTGTGTGGTGCACCTTCTTTTCTTCGTTAACACACAAAAAAAGACCCCTGATAGAGTGGCAACGACACGTACGACCTTGAGTGCGACCACTTCCGCGGACGTCGAGCTCAAGGCTCGGGTTCTCGTCCGGAGGTGACAATGTTTGGCAAAGACACTTTCTGGCACAACACTGTGTCTTAAGAGTGATTATGTCATTACCCTCTGATTGTGGGAGATGAGATGAAAAGAATGTCGGAGAGGGAGGCACTGGGGGCTAATCCTCGCCGAGGTGTTCTCTTTCAGGACCCTTTCTATGGGGCTTTGTGAGGGGCTTACACGGCATGCTGCCCCAGTTTTCGGGGCCGCACCGCCCCTATCGGATGTCCCAGACACAGCGGAGTCAGACTAGGCCTGTGAGTGACAGAATCAATGGGCTGGGAACAACATCACCATAAGTCTTTAAATATCTGCCTACCTAACTTTCCCAGGAGTTACATCACGGCGGTGGGCCTATAAGGGGGCTGCAGGAGACAGGGAGGAGGGAGGGAGGAAGGGGTGGGGGGGGGGGCTGTGTGTTTGTGAAGACGCTCTATGAGACAGAGGAGTGAAATCCCAACGGGGGTGCAATCCTCCGCAGGCTCTGGAGGGTTGACACAAGGTCATTCTTCATAGCTGGTGCTTTTACAGGGCAAAGCAAGTCAAATAAACAGCAGCAGGCCACAAGCACCTACAATGTGTTCTTAAAGATACAAAGGAGACCTCACTGCTGGGTTTTCAGTGGGGGGGGGGGGATCCAGAGACTGGTAGACGCTGAAGTGGAGGCTGGTATATAGGGCAGAGAGAGAGAGAGTTACACGAGAATGCCAACATAATGGGTGGGCTGAAAGAAAAACAAATAGCCTGTTGGAAACCCGTGCAAATATGCAACACCCGCAATAAACCAATAAATAACAAAGTCAAGGGCCAGCGCTCGCTGCCCAAAGTGGGACGGAACCAGTGTAACCAGTGGGGCCTGTGGAAGAAGTTTCTCATAGCAGTCACACTGGTGCTCAGCCACGGAGACCATTCTCTAGTTATAGATCATAGAAACTCAAGTTATTAGGGCCCGAGCACAGACATCAAAGGTGTCTGGTGAGACCCTATTGAAATTGTAAGGATTATTATTATTATTATTATTATTATTATTCAGGCAAATGAATTGGCTTTTTGAGGGCTTTAACATGCTCAACTTCTTACCAAAATTTGCAGAAAGTTAGAAAGTGGTGGAAATTTACGTATTCTGAAGGAATTTTCAATGGGCGACGCAAAATGGCTCAACGGTGCCCCCCCGAGACAGCCCGAGACCCCCGGAAGGTGTTCCCATTGGCCGATCTTCACAAAAATCATTCTGTTTATAACTTAACTTCCTGTGACTATCAATACATATCTCATTAAACTTTGGACTTTATTGCCATAACTTCATTGTCGGTTGAGTCAGTTGAGTCATCCGAACATAGACATGAAAATAGATCATCTGAGCCCTAAAAAGACTGTTCACCATTCTCTAGTTCAAAGAAACTTCGATTATTCTGTTTATAACTCAACTTCCTGTGATTATCAATAAATATCTCATAAAACTTTGAACTTTATTGCCATGACGAAAGAGTTGAGTCTTGGCGAGCTAATCCGAACATAGATATGAAAATAGATCATCTGAGCCCTTAAAAGACTGTTCACGATTCTCTAGTTATATATCATAGAAACTTCAGTTGTTCTGTTTATAACTTAACTTCATGTGATTATCAATAAATATCTTATTAAAACGTTGAACTTTATTGCCATAACGACAGAGTTGAGTCTTGGCGAGCTAATCCGAACATAGACATGAAAATAGATCATCTGAGCCCTAAAAAGAATGTTCACGATTCTCTAGTTATAGATCATAGAAACTCAAGTTATTCTGTTTATAACTTAACTTCCTGTGATTATCAATAAATATCTTATTAAACTTTGAACTTAATTGCCATAACTTCATTGTCGGTTGAGTCATCCGAACATAGATATGAAAATAGATCATCTGAGCCCTAAAAAGACTGTTCACGATTCTCTAGTTCAAAGAAACTTCGATTATTCTGTTTATAACTCAACTTCCTGTGATTATCAATAAATATCTCATTAAACTTTGAACTTTATTGCCATGACGACAGAGTTGAGTCCTGCAAGCTAATCCGAACATAGACAAGAAAATAGATCATCTGAACCCTAAAAAGATTGTTCACGATTCTCTAGTTATGTATCATAGAAACTTCAGTTGTTCTGTTTATAACTCAACTTCCTGTGATTATCAATAAATATCTCATTAAACTTTGAACTTTATTGCCATAACTTCATTGTCGGTTGAGTCGGTTGAGTCATCCGAACATAGACATGAAAATAGATCATCTGAGCCCTAAAAAGACTGTTCACGATTCTCTAGTTATAGATCATAGAAACTCAAGTTATTCTGTTTATAACTCAACTTCCTGTGATTATCAATAAATATCTCATTAAACTTTGAACTTTATTGCCATAACTTCATTGTCGGTTGAGTCGGTTGAGTCATCCGAACATAGACATGAAAATAGATCATCTGAGCCCTAAAAAGACTGTTCACGATTCTCTAGTTATATATCATAGAAACTTCAGTTGTTCTGTTTATAACTTAACTTCCTGTGATTATCAATAAATATCTTATTAAAACTTTGAACTTTATTGCCATAACTTCATTGTCGGTTGAGTCATCCGAACAAACACATGAAAATAGATCATCTGAGCCCTAAAAAGACTGTTCACGATTCTCTAGTTATAGATCATAGAAACTCAAGTTATTCTGTTTATAACTCAACTTCCTGTGATTATCAATAAATATCTCATCAAACTTTGAACTTTATTGCCATAACGACAGAGTTGAGTCTTGGCGAGCTCATCCGAACATAGATATGAAAATAGATCATCTGAGCCCTTAAAAGACTGTTCACGATTCTCTAGTTATAGATCATAGAAACTTCAGTTATTCTGTTTATAACTTAACTTCCTGTGACTATCAATAAATATCTGATTAAACTTTGGACTTTATTGCCATAACTTCATTGTCGGTTGAGTCATCCGAACATAGACATGAAAATAGATCATCTGAGCCCTAAAAAGACTGTTCACCATTCTCTAGTTCAAAGAAACTTCGATTATTCTGTTTATAACTCAACTTCCTGTGATTATCAATAAATATCTCATAAAACTTTGAACTTTATTGCCATGACGAAAGAGTTGAGTCTTGGCGAGCTAATCCGAACATAGATATGAAAATAGATCATCTGAGCCCTTAAAAGACTGTTCACGATTCTCTAGTTATAGATCATACAAACTTCAGTTGTTCTGTTTACAACTTAACTTCCTGTGATTATCAATAAACATCTTATTAAACTTTGAACTTTATTGCCATAACGACAGAGTTGAGTCGGTTGAGTCATCCGAACATAGATATGAAAATAGATCATCTGAACCCTTAAAAGACCGTTCACGATTCTCTAGTTATCGATCATAGAAACTCAAGTTATTCAGTTTATAACTTAACTTCCTGTGATTATCAATAAATATCTGAATAAACTTTGGACTTTATTGCCATAACTACATTGTCGGTTGAGTCATCCGAACATAGACATGAAAATAGATCATCTGAGCCCTAAAAAAACTGTTCACGATTCTCTACTTATATATCATAGAAACTTCGGTTATTCTATTTATAACTTAACTTCCTGTGATTATCAATAAATATCTCATCAAACTTTGAACTTTATTGCCATAACTTCATTGTCAGTTGAGTCGGTTGAGTCATCTGAACATAGACATGAAAATAGATCATCTGAGCCCTAAAAAGACTGTTCACGATTCTCTAGTTATAGATCATAGAAAGTCAAGTTATTCTGTTTATAACTCAACTTCCTGTGATTATCAATAAATATCTCATCAAACTTTGAACTTTATTGCCATAACTTCATTGTCAGTTGAGTCATCCGAACATAGATATGAAAATAGATCATCTGAGCCCTTAAAAGACTGTTCACGATTCTCTAGTTCATAGAAACTTCAGTTATTCTGTTTATAACTTAACTTCCTGTGATTATCAATAAATATCTCATTAAACTTTGAACTTTATTGCCATAACTACAGAGTTGAGTCTTGGCGAGCTAATCCGAACATAGACATGAAAATAGATCTAAGATATGAAACTAAATCTGAGCCCAAAAAGAATAAAGTTATAAATCCTGAAAAATGTTACACAAAATATATTAAACATTACAAATGAATAAAACCTCAATGTATAAAATGCATAGATAAGACACGAACTCCTGTAGGACAATAACCAACAGTGGTTATCAGCAGCATAAGCTACATAAGTGCTTATCTTATCTTGTCCTATCTTATCTTATCTTATCTTATCTTATCCTATCTTATCCTATCTTATCTTATCTTATCTTATCTTATCTTATCTTATCTTATCTTATCCTATCTTATCTCAACTCTCTCCCTGAAACACGAAGCCCTCCTACATCTCGATCTGTTCTCACGAGCTGGAACCCTTTGCTTGTCGGACCCCCGCTGCGCTCGCTAATTGATGCATTGATCAGCCCTTAGATGTCCACATTCCTGACATACTTCCGGAAGTCATCCATTTAGCCTTTCACACATTTCCCGTCCATCTCGGTGTCGGAGGCCTGACCCAGGGGGGGGGGGGGGGGCCACACCTGCCCTGTGCCGGGCTCTCACCACGGCCACGCTTCAACGTGAGACATCTGCACACATCCTCCATACCCTTCAAACTTCTCTATCTGATACCAACCATGAAGCAGCTCATGGATTACAAACACATGTGTACGTTTAGAACATCAAACACTCAGAAGCGTTTTGGTGTCGGTACCTTGATGCTCCCGCCGACCTCCTCGCTGTTGGAGAGCGTTGCGTTGAACGCCTCTGTGTGTTGTGGCGTGGGCTCCTTTGGCCTCTTCCTCTCCTTCTTGGCCTCCACCCCATCCAGGAGGACGCACTGAGTCCAGACCACCGCAGCCAGCACCGCCAGAGGCCCGGCCCCACACCACATCTTCACACTCCGTTCGAATCCGCGCCCTGAGATGTGTGACGGAGCGGCCGTGTGAGTGCACAGGAGCTGGAGGACGCCTCGGGAGGCTCAAACACAAACACTGAGAGTCCCACCAGGGAGAGAGGGAGAGGGAGAGGGAGAGGGAGAGGGAGGCCGGAGGAATGCAGCTGCAGGGACTCCCCGTCCAAGAGACTGTCAAGACCGACTGCTGCCGCCGCCGTTTGCTGGCCTCTTGATGAGCGCTCAGCCAGCACGCCGTCGCAGGGGCACTGCTCACTGCAGACACACAGCCAGGAGGCTTACTCAACTATGAAATGTGTCAAGAGGAATGGGCCAAGGGAGTGACAGATCGCCGCAGATCTGACAGCAAATAAACCCATTAGTGAGATTTTTCACGCTTTCTGCTCTGTTGGGGGGTGAGGTGCAGAGGAGGGGGGGGGGGGGGGTAGGGGGGGGGCACAGGGGGCAAAAGAAGAGGCAGAGAGGAGGGGGGGCGTCCCAAGCTGAGGGTGGGCTGCAGGGTTCTGAGAGGATGGAAGGCTGGGTCCGGTCTGCAGCCGGGCGGCCGGGTCGCTGGAGAAGCTGCGAGAGCCAGAAACGATGGGAGTCTGTCAGTCTGAGAACCAGAATCCCCCCCCCCCGCCGCCTCAACCCAGCAGGGATGAAGCAAGCCCAAGAGGAGGTGGGATGAGGTCCAGGGTAGATCTCAGGCCAGGCTTCTTCTCTTCTTCCTTAAAGAGGCTTCACAGCAAACAACAGAACTCTACAGGTGTGCTCCTCTGCTCCTCTGCTCCTCGGCTCCTTCCTCCTCGGCTCCTTCCTCCTCAGCTCCTTCCTCCTCTTCTCCTTCCTCCTCGGCTCCTTCCTCCTCGGCTCCTCTTCCTCCTCTGGCCTCCTCAGCTACTGGTTGTTCCCACAAATCATCAGAGTCCGAGGCCGAGTGCAGGCAGCTGCTGTGGGGACGCCTCTGGTCTGGGTTGCTCCTGTGCTCTGAGGCTGCAGGAGGGCTCACAGAGGAGTTTTATCATCACCCTTTCTCCCCCTCTCCCTCTTCCACTCCCTCTCCTTCACTCCCTTCCCTCTCTCTCTCTCTCCCTTCCCTCCCTCTCCCTCTCTCTCTCTCTCTCTGTTGGCACCCATACAAGCTTATTCAGCTCTGCTTTATCTCATAGATGAAATGCTGGAGCTGAGGAGCTTCTCTGGCAGACACGTTGACCTTGTGTGTCTGTGTGTGTCGTTGTGTAGAGTTGTGTATCTGTCTCGTCACGTTGGCTCAATATTAGCCTACTCTACTCTAAAGCCCCGTGTTTACATCCAAGCAAGACGTAGAAACAAATTCCTGCACTTTATTTTGAAACATTGAGGTATTATCCTGTATCTACGACGTGGTACCTTGCCAATGATTCTCCCACTGTGTTATATATTGTATATACAGAACATACCTGTTGGTTTTGTCCTGTGTTGCTGCTCAGGGACATGTCTTCTCTGAATGCTCTGAAGGAAAAGAGTTGAAGGAACTTCATTTCCTGTAGCTCAAACTGCAGGTTTCAGTAAATAACCTGCTAGTTAAAACAAATAGTTGTTTTCATCTAATTAATTAAAATAAGTCTTATTGGGATAAATGACATGTTAACTCATGAGTGCCAATACCTGATATCTTCTCCATTACTCCACTACTTAGATTTTCAGACTGCCACTTGCTTGAGCTGTTTTACATTTTAACATAGCGCCACCCAGAGGCAGCAGCTCGAAGTACAAACAACTCACCAGCACCTTCCCAGTGGCAGTTCCTGTATCTGCTGACAAACAGGGACACAGATGTATCAAAAAAGAGTGATTGGCCTTCAAAATAAAATAAAAATGACATTTTCTTGTGTTTGAAATAAGACAGTGCTTCTAAAGAATATATTTTGTGTGTTTTGTGCAAGTTTGTACCACTTCTTTCGCCACATCTATCCATTAGTCAGTTGCTATATAAAATATGTATCTATTTTTTTTATAATGCTATGTTTTTCAACTATTTATCAATTACTCCTATCTATTTATTTTAAACATTTATCTGTTACTTTTACATTTCTCCTAGCTCTCTTTTTCTTCTGTTTATCCAAACCTACCTACATACCACATATCTATATCAACGATTTATTCATTAACATTAGTTTATTTAATAATTTATTTTGTGTTCATTGATCATTATAGCTATTTACATGTTGGCTTTACTTATAATTTAACCATTTAAACATGACTGTATGAATATTATAAACTAATATATATACAAATTAGCTGCATATTAGTCATCAGAGCACTTGTTTTTAATTTAAAAATCAGTGTGAACTCACTTTTTTTTTGACAAGGGAGTTAATGTCTCCATGTTCAAATTTAACTCAATCATAAAATTATTAAAGGTTGAGGTGGACATTGGAAAGTATAATTAAAAAGTGTCTCTGTCTCCTCAACAGATATAAATTACAGTAAGCAGTCGCTTGTAATGAAATGCTTGGGTCACATGCTCTCTTATAGCAATGCTCAGAATATTACATCCATACAAAAAAAATATAGATAAAATAAGATAAAATAGAATATAAAAATCTAAAATGGAAATAAAATATACATATCTATATATATATATATATACACCTAAAGAAAAACAATAGTGAAAGTGTGTGCAAAAGTGCAAATAGGGCTTCATTTTAACAAGTGGACAATAAATGTAAATCAGGCAGAGTGATTATTATGACACCATGTAGCTTTGAATTGAATAAATGAATGAATGATGTTTATGCCAAAACATTAATTATGAACTCATTAATATGGCGTCTGTCTTTATGATACAATGGTGGGGGTCAAAAAGAAAAGTGGAAACAAACTGGGGCAGAGGGTTGTGATGTAAAAACATGTAAAATGTAAAATATGGACATTTTATTAATTTTTATTTAAAAATTTAAACTTTCCCACAGAGCCCTTTATATTTCGAATTTCCCGACTCAGTCACGTGGTACGGCCGGCTCGCTTTGAACGGCTTTGAACGGCTTTGAACGTCACCACCTACGTCATCAACAAAGGACACTTCTTCCTGGATTAACGCGACACTCGCTGCGACGCCTCCTCGACCCGGAAGAAACACGTCACTCACTACAGCCCGGACTACCACAGGTCCGTGTTCCAGGTTCGATTCCCCCGGTACCTCACCACCGCAGGTCCGTGTTCCAGGTTCGATTCCCCCGGTACCTCACCACCGCAGGTCCGTGTTCCAGGTTCGATTCCCCCGGTACCTCACCACCGCAGGTCCGTGTTCCAGGTTCGATTCCCCCGGTACCTCACCACCGCAGGTCCGTGTTCCAGGTTCGATTCCCCCGGTACCTCACCACCGCAGGTCCGTGTTCTTATTTTTTATTATTTCACGTCACAACTTTTAATATATTTCGTTAGCTTCTCGTTAGCCTATTTAGCTACTGAGCTTAACTATCATGATCCAGGTGATGTATTTATATCAATGAAGCGTCGTCATGACCCCCAGGGTTTAATGATGACGACACATTCATAAGTTATTAAAGTAAATGGTTTATAGTTTAATAAAAAGTGTTGTCAGCTAAATGAATCTCACTTAAAATCCTGTCAAATTCAAATCAATAACATTTATCAGAATCAGAAGTATTTTATTGCCAAGTACGTTTACACATACAAGGAATTTGCTGGTTAATGGTGCAAACAATGAACATAGAAACATAAAAACGCAATAAATACAACATACATAGCAGAGCAATAAAAAAATAGGAAACCAGTATATATATTTACTCACTGTTTACTTCTTATTTACTCACTTTTTACCAATATTTATACAAAGTAACATTTATTTTGACATAAACATTTCTGAATAAAAATATATAAAAGATAAAAGATATAAAAAGTGAAGTAGAAAGTGAAATGCAAAACAGTGAACAGTGTCAGATTGCAATATGCAATGTAATGCAGTATAATAGCAAACTATTTCAAACATTTAACTATCATTTTCTTTTGTATTTCCACCAATTACAGTTGAATATTTGAATGTTTACTTTTATAACAATGTGTCCTTTGATCTATTTATTCTAAATATGTCTGTTTATAACAGTTAACATGACTCCTAGCTTCTCGTTAGCCTATTTAGCTACTTAGCTTAACTATCATAACCCAGGTGATGGATTTATATGAATGAAGCGTCGTCATAACCCCCATGGTTTTATGATGACGACACATTCATAAGTTATTAAAGTAAATGGTTAGTAGTTCAATAAAAAGTGTTGTCAGCTAATTTAATCTCACTTAAAATCCTGTCAAATTCAAATCAATAACATTTATCAGAATCAGAAGTATTGTATTTATTGTTTTAGGAATTTGCTCTGGTTATTGGTGCAAACAATGAACATAGAAACATAAAAACGCAATAAATACAACATACATAGGAGAGCAATAAAAAAATAGGAAACCAGTATATATATTTACTCACTGTTTACTTCTTATTTACTCACTTTTTAACCAATATTTATACAAAGTAACATTTATTTTGACATAAACATTTCTGAATAAAAATATATAAAAGATATAAAAAGTGAAGTAAAAAGTGAAATGCTAAATGCAAAACAGTGAACAGTGTCAGATTGCAATATGCAATGTAATACAGTATAATAGCAAACTATTTCAAACATTTAACTATCATTTTCTTTTGTATTTCCACCAATTACCAGTTGAATATTTGAATGTTTACTTTTATAACAATGTGTCCTTTGATCTATTTATTCTAAATATGTCTGTTTATAACAGTTAACATGACTCCTAGCTTCTCGTTAGCCTATTTAGCTACTTAGCTTAACTATCATGATCCAGGTGATGTATTTATATGAATGAAGCGTCGTCATGACCCCCAGGGTTTAATGATGACGACACATTCATAAGTTATTAAAGTAAATGGTTAGTAGTTCAATAAAAAGTGTTGCCATCTAAATGAATCTCACTTAAAATCCTGTCAAATTCAAATCAATAACATTTATCAGAATCAGAACATAGAAACATAAAAACGCAATAAATACAACATACATAGGAGAGCAATACAAAATAGGAAACCAGTATATATTTACTCACTGTTTACTTCTTATTTACTCACTTTTTACCAATATTTATACAAAGTAACATTTATTTTGACATAAACATTTCTGAATAAAAATATATAAAAGATATAAAAAGTGAAGTAAAAAGTGAAATGCTAAATGCAAAACAGTGACCAGTGTCAGATTGCAATATGCAATGTAATGCAGTATAATAGCAAACTATTTCAAACATTTAACTATCATTAGGGCCCGAGCACTGACTTCAAAGGTCAGGTGAGACCCTATTGAAATTGTAAGGATTATTATTATTATTATTATTATTATTATTATTCAGGCAAATGAATTGGCTTTTTGAGGGCTTTAACAGGCTCAACTTGTTACCAAAATTTGCAGAAAGTTAGAAAGTGGTGAAAATTTACTTTTCTTTTGTATTTCCACCAATTACCAGTTGAGTATTTGAATGTTTACTTGTATAACAATGTGTCCTTTGATCTATTTATTCTAAATATGTCTGTTTATAACAGTTTACATGACTCCTAGCTGCCTTTCTCTTATTAGCTACACCTTAAACATAACTCCATCGCTCTATCGCACGCTGCCCCTGGACGATCAGATGTCGTCCCCGGCAGAGACCCCCCCGATGAGCCCGTTCTCCGGGCCCGACTTGTTCCAGAAGCTGGAGAACGATGCTCGCACGCGGGAGCTGTTCTCCGACCCGAGCTACAGAGAACTGCTGGAGCTGCTCAGGAACAAGCCGTCGGAGCTCGGGTCCAAGCTGCAGGATCCCAGAGTGATGACCACGCTGTCCGTGCTGCTGGGACTCAACCTCGCTGAGATGGAGGAAGAAGATGAGGCCACCCCACCTCCTCCTCCGCCCGAACCCAAAGAGGAAGACCTTCAAGGAAACAAGAGAAAGGCCTTGACGGAAAAGGAACTTGGGAATGCTGCGTATAAGAATAAGGACTTTGAAGTGGCGCTGAAACACTATGAGAAAGCAATCAAACACGACCCGTTCAACATGATGTACATCTCGAATCAAGCAGCCGTCTACTTTGAGAAGAAGGATTTTGAGAAGTGCCGAGAGCTGTGTGAGAAGGCCATCGATGTCGGCCGGGAGAACCGAGAAGACTACCGACAAATCGCAAAGGCCCTGGCCCGGATCGGAAACTCCTACTTCAAGCAGGGAAAATACAAAGAAGCGGTTCAGTATTTCAACAAGAGTCTGACGGAGCATCGGACTCCTGAGGTCTTGAAGAAGTGCAAGCAGGCAGAGAAGATCGCGAAGGAGCAGGAGAAGGTCGCCTACATCAACCCAGATCTGGCCCTGGAGGAGAAGAACAAGGGAAACGAAGCCTTCCTGAAAGGTGACTGTCCCTTAGCCATGAAACATTACTCTGAGGCCATCAAGAGGAACCCGAATGACGCCAAGCTCTTCAGTAACAGAGCCGCCTGCTTCTCAAAGCTGCTGGAGTTTCCACTGGCCCTCAAGGATTGTGAAGACTGCATCAGACTCGAGCCCGCCTTCATAAAAGGCTACACCCGTAAAGGAGGAGCTTTGGAAGCCATGAAAGATTATTCCAAAGCTATGGATGCTTATCAGAAGGCCATGGAGCTGGACCCTTCCTCAAAGGAAGCCACCGAAGGCCTGCAGCGCTGCCTGGTCCGTCGGACCTCCAGGGACGACAGCCCCGAGGACGTGAAGCAGAGGGCCATGTCCGACCCCGAGGTGCAGCAGATCATGTCCGACCCGGCCATGCGCATGATCCTCGAGCAAATCCAGACGGACCCCCAGGCGCTCAGCGAGCACTTGAAGAACCCAGTCATCGCTCAGAAGATTCTGAAACTCATTGATATTGGACTGATAGCCATTCGTTGATGAGATGCTCCAGCTGGTGAAGAAACTCCCAGGGGCTGAAGTGGAGCAACATGCAAAACCCTCTGAAATATGATATATGACTTCCTATTGTCTTGCCTTCAAATTCAAAATTAGAATGTTCTTAATCTCCCTGAGGATAAGTGTTTATGTCTCAATGCACTAGTGTTTAAAGGGGAAATCCACCCGAAAGCAGTTCACACATTCCTGTCATATGAAACTGTTGTGAAGGGAATAAAAGATTTTTTATTTTTTAATAATTGTTTCTAGACTTTTATTCTTATCAGTTGATCACAAAATTGAAATTGTCAACACTTTTATATTGTTATCTTTCAGGCGGCCTTCTGTCTGCTTTATATTTGTGTCCAGGTCATATCAGGAAAGTGATTCTGTGATTGATGAGCAAAACTAAACATGAAACTAGAAGGTGGTTTTACAAAATAGGGAAAAATTGCCTGGCCTGAATATTTCCAAATCTGAATAATGTGATAGTTGAAGGGTGGATTGCACTTGTTGGTTAAATAGTCAAATAGAAAGACACTCGGTAGAGCACATACCTTTGCAAAGGACCAAGAGTCCCGTCTATTTCAATCAAGCTGCACCAAATCTAACACACTCCCATCAGTCCTCTATATGCTGGATTTTCTTCATCAAAATCCATGAGTTATTCCCTTGGAAATAATTAAAAACACTCCACCTGGCAGGTAGAAGTCCTTACAAAAAGGTTTTTAACTTTGTTTACCCTTTTTGTTTAAAACTTTAACCTTTTTCACAGGATTAAAAATGAATTCCATTTGTTTTTATGTCCTAATAAAGTCAATCTTATCACACACACATACACAGTTTGTTTTCTGTGTGTACCCTTTGTAACTTTGTACATCCTGGTTTTCCTGGATGTGTAACCGTTGCATTGAGTCTAGTTGTTTTCCTTTTATGTAAATTTGGAACAGGAACACAGATGCAGGCTGTCAGTTTTCCATCACTTAGTCTTTGTCCTCTACTGAGTTTGCCGTCTTTTCCTGGAGTTTGTTTAACATATTTCTTTTTGAATTCCACAGACGATCATGGCCGTTTGGAGGATACTGTGGTGCAGGAACATCATGGCTGCATCTCTGCTGCTCTGCGTTCTTCTCCACGCCATGGACGTGCACGCTCGACCAGCCAACATGTCGGCCCTGAGAGAAAAGTCTGCGTCCAACAAGGACGAGAACGAGATCCTTCCCCCGGACCACCTGAACGGGGTGAAGCTGGAGCTGGACGGCCACATCAACAAGGACTTCCATCAGGAGGTGTTCCTGGGGAAAGACCTGGAGGAGTTCGACGAGGACTCCGAGCCGAGGAGGAACAGGAAGAAGCTGATTGAGATCTTCACCAAGTAAGACCTGTTTGTTACTCACTGAATCTCTGTCGTGGGTTTACACTGCTCGGGTCTGCTGGTCACGATCTTCAGGAATCACCAGCAGGAAGTCAGGATTGAAAATTCTCATCCTTTAGTCTGTAATTACTTTTCTGTTGTTAGAAGCTGAAGAATTCCCAGCGAATAGTAATGACAGTGCTAATGTTCAATAACTGGAGCTATATTTCACTAACTTCTCTTTTCCCGTCTACAGAGTTGATTTCAACTTGGATAAAAGTGTCAGCGCCAAGGAGATGCAGCGCTGGATCATGGAGAAGACGGCGGAGCACTTCCAGGAGGCCACCAAGGAGAACAAGAACCATTTCCATGCTGTCGACCCGGACGGAGACGGTAAGAGAACATGAACAAACACAAAGTCGCACAAAGTCACACAGAGACACACCCACTTCTGTCTCAAAAGCCTCAGTTCTCTTGTTTTCAAATCGTGGATTCGTGCCTCTTCCGCAGGTCGCGTGACGTGGGATGAATACAGAATCAAATTTCTGGCCAGCAAAGGATTCAATGAAAAAGATATTGCTGAGAAGATAAAGAATAATGAAGATTTGAAACTGGATGAGGAAAGTAAGTATGAAACATTTTTGGAATAGGGCGTGGTAAGATTGACCAAGGATACCTCTCACCTGGTGTATCATTCAAAGTATTAAAGTAAACATTACTTCTAAGCAGTTACATGAACATATTTATTATTTAACATGAAGAACTAGTTCCAACACGTTCTTTGTTTAACGCAGAGACGTCACATCAACAAAACCAACAGAGGAAACTGTTTGCACTCGTCTTCAGTTTATTAACATTAGATTAAAAATCAAATCAACAGTCAGCCAGTGTTAATTAGACAACACCCAATGTAAACACACAAAATCAACACAGTGCGTTTACAAAGGGCGAAGGAAGTTCCTCGTGGCTCTGGTGGATGCATCATGTGCTCCTCAGTGTTAATAGTAAGTAGGAAGAAGCACACTGACTTAAGAGAAAATAGTACCAACAGTTAATATTAAAATAACATATTTTAAACTAAGTCCAACCCACGGTGTTTTAGATAGATAGATAGATAGATAGATAGATAGATAGATAGATAGATAGATAGATAGATAGATAGATAGATAGATAGATAGATAGATAGATAGATAGATAGATAGATAGATAGAGTACTTTATTCATCCCCGAAGGGAAATTAAGTTGTCAAAAAAACAGAAGCACAAGATAAAAATACAATAAAATAGGTAGATAAGGTGCAGTGTCAAGATGATGGTAATAGTACTGATGATATGATGGTAATGGTATTGTTAGACAGTATATAAGAATAGTACAGTATATATAGTATATAATATAACATAATATATATTTATATATATTATGTTATATTATATACTATATATATATAATATATATAGTATATAATATAACATAATATATATTTATATATGATAGTAATTATACCAATATAAAAGCAGTATATGGTAATAATGGCAGCAACAGTATATATAATAATAATAGTAATGGTGATATAATAATAGTAATTATAACATGTACACATAAATAAATATGTGTATATAGACTTATGTAAACAAGAATATACAGAGAGTATGATATGATATATAGTAGAAGTATGAATATGAATATAAGTATTTGACTATACAATAGGTAATATAATATACTATGAGTCTAAGAATATGTAGACAGAGTGTGCAAAAGACAATATTACTGTATAACATGATATATAATATCAATATGGTTTATATGAACACATATCACATATGATGTGAAGTAAGTGTATATGGAGCGGAGTGTTGTACAGGTCCACAGAGCAGGAGACAGGTTTAGTGCAGTTCTGTGATGGTGGCTCTGACAGAGGGGGAGGAGTTGAACAGTCTTATTGCAGTTGGGAGGAACGACTTCCTGTATCGTTCCTTCGAGCAGCGGGGGGGTTAAATGAGTCTGTGGCTGAAGCTGCTCCTTAGCTGGTCCAGTGTTTTGTGGAGGGGGTGAGAGGGATGGATAGCCATAGATGCCTGTAGCTGCTGAATCTGTGAATATGATCTGCAGACAGTTTAACATCTGACTGAACTCTTGTCATTTTGCTCCCTGCAGCTCAGGAGGTTCTGGAGAGCCTGAAGGATCGCTGGTTCCAGGCCGACAGCCCCCCCGCCGACCAGCTGCTGAACGAGCAGGAGTTCCTGTCCTTCCTCCACCCGGAGCACAGCAGAGGAATGCTGCAGTACATGGTGAAGGAGATCGTCCGGGACCTAGGTGCAGTTTACCTCCTAACATCTGAATCATGAGCGTTGTTGTTTTAAACTCGGGGCAGAAGGAAACATCTGTCTCTGTCGTCGTTAAATGTTCAATTGTCCAGTTGTTTACTTTGTTGGTTTGTCGAGCAGATAGTGTTTCCTGTCAAAAAGCTGATTCAGCCATAGTTTGAGCTCTGGAGAGTTTTACAGTCTCTCAGCTCAGAGTTTTGGTTTTTATGACTGATCGCAGCGAGAGTGAACTGAAACCGTAAAGTTCTAAAGCCTTAAAACCAAAATACTGAGTTTAAAAGATGATAAAACTTTCTGCCGAGTGGAATCTGAGGCTTATTTTGTTCCAAACAAACCTCCTCACATAACATGAAGTCATTTCAAACATTCTACTTTGCTCAGAGAAAGTTCTGTTCTTCACTTCCAGAGGTGATCCGACTTTTGTTTTGTTAGCGTATGTAAATATTACTTCAGCGGCTCTGTTGAACTTGGATTCTTAAACAAATATAGAACAGGCGCGGAGGATATGAACTGGGTCATGTAAATGTTTCCTCCTTTTCACCGACGGTGCTTTGCTTTGCAGACCAGGACGGTGATAAGAAGCTGACCCTGTCGGAGTTCATCTCTCTGCCCGTGGGCACCGTGGAGAACCAGCAGGCCCAGGACATCGACGACGACTGGGTCCGAGAGAGGAAGAAGGAGTTCGAGGACGTCATCGACTCGAACCACGATGGCATCGTCACCATGGCTGAACTGGAGGTGAGTGGTTAAGATGGGAAGTCTTTCTAGACGGGAAATTTAGCTCACAGGTTCCTCTATTCACTAAACCAGCGGATCTGAATTTCAAACACGTTTCTACATAATTTGGCAAGTTAATCAGGGAATTCTTCATTTTCCTGACACATGTATGTAGCATGCAAATAGAAACATGTTGGTGTAGAAAAGGTTTGTTCATTAATGCACAGTTTGGCTTAAACAGGAGGAAGCAATGTTTACACCTCGTCAATATGCGTATGGAGAAGATGATCCGATTAGTGTTTCCTTCTGTATAGATTTACATGTAGTTTTTTGTAAAATTATCATTGGGATTATTATCTACTATTTCAGCAGGATTACTCCAAAACTACCCAAACAATTCCAGTAATATCTGTGGAGGGGTGGGGCTTAATAATGCAACGAAGAACAAATATTTAGAGTAGAACAGAAAACTAGACCTGTGAGGTTCTGTTGTCATGGAGATCTTGATCAGAATCAGAAAGGATTTATTGCCAAGTAGGTTTACACCTACCTGGAATTTTCTTTGGTAAAAAGGTGCATACATTTAACATAAAGCATAAAAACACAATAAGTACTTCACATAAGAAAGAAATAACTGTATGTAAAACAAATATATATACAAGACATAAAAGTTAAATGAAGAGTAAAATGCAAAACAGATATATATACAAGATATAAAAAGTTAAATAAAAAGTAAAATGCAAAGCAGGAGAGAAATGGGGATGTGCAATATGCAATAAACTGTTATGTTATGTGTGATAATGTAATTGAGACGTGGGTGCGGGATAAGAGGGAAGGGAAGAAGCTGGTCTTGTGGCGGGCGGTTTCAGTCCTGATGGCCCGCAGCCTAGATGGAATATGAAGGAGTTTAAATGTGAGATTGTGTTGAACCTTCGTCCCCCCTGACGTCCGTCCTCTGGCCCCTCCCCCTGTGTGTTTGTTCAGGAGTACATGGACCCGATGAACGAGCACAACGCTCTGAACGAGGCCAAGCAGATGATCGCCGTCGCAGATGAGAATCAGAATCATAACTTGGAGCTGGACGAGATCCTCAAGTACAGCGAGTACTTCACGGGCAGCAAGCTCATGGATTACGCCCGAAATGTTCACGAGGAATTCTGAGGACCCGTCCGTCCTCCGCCTGCTCGGCGAGGCCGGGCGGCGTCCTCCATCTGCTTCAGGGACAGGCCAGTGACAGGGGCAACCTCACCATAGGATGTTGTAGTGTGCAATTGTGTGTTTAACGCCGAGCCTCCACGGCCTCTTTCACTGCTGACTCCAGTTAGTTCTTCACCCGGCGCTGTCGGCCAATCAGCAGCGAGGACACGGTCGTCCTGCTGTGAGCCGCACGGCAGCAACTCCAAATCAATTTGTGTTTTAGGGTCAAATGTGTGTATATGAGGGATATTAGATTTTCTTCTCCGTGGTGCAGTGGTGAGAGAGTCAGTTCAGCCGGGCGAGTTGTGTGTGTGTGTGTGTGTGTGTGTGAGAGATGCAGGATCTGTTGTTTGTTCGCTGGCGTGTCTGTAAACATTGTAAATATTCATGGTCACCTACCAATGCAAAAGGTTGGAAGAAGTAAATATGAAGCAGCTGAGAGGAACAACCCTGCTAGAGAAACCATATAATTATACAGAGTTTATTTCTCTCACACAGACTTTACACTGTCACTTATTCAAGAGGGGGGGGGGGGGGGGGTCTCAGCAGCAGTGATGCACAATTTAACCGAGGTCCATAAAATCCGTCCTTTTTTCATATATATATAAAAAAAAGAGAGTTGTGTAGAAATATAAAAAAATCATTAATTGGCTTAAATTAATGAAATTTAAGATGTGGAGAATAGATTAATATATAAGAGCAAAGTGTCTTTTTCATGGAGGATGTTCTGCTAGATAAAGATGGCCGACACTTGTACAAAAGTGAAGTATGAAGTATATGGTTGCCGCCTAAACTGACTTTTTTGGAGAATAATTTATCCAACGTGTATTAGGACTTGTTAATTTGGTCCGTTTCTGGCGGGTGTGTGTCCTGACCTCATGACCTATACTGCAGCCAGCCAGCAGGGGGCGAGCAAAACATTTCGTCTTCACTTTTCAAGAGTAGAATTCATTTTTTTGTTTTTAGAGTTTGAGCGTTTGGACCGATGGAAGGAAAAGCTTGTGGCACCAATAAGACTCATGTGGTCTCCAAAATGGAAACTGTTGTTTACATGGTTCCATGTGTGTGTGTTTGTTTGTGTGTGTGTGTGTGTGTTTGTGTGTCAGGTCAGAATGTTTCCTGTGGTAAAAGCCTGTTTTGTTTTTATTGCTTCAAACAATCTGACTTATGAACGTGTGAGTGAAGTTAAAACCATATCTTTGTAAACTGGATCATCTGTATGTTTGAGCAGTGGAAGCTGAACTCTGTCTTTGTGCACTTTGTCAGATTTTAAAGTTTCCTCTCCATCATATTTTCCATTTTGAAGGCTCTGGATTTATATCTCCACTTGTACCATGTTTCTAAACGCATGCACAAACCGTGGAATCACATTCCTCCGCCTCCTGTGGACCTGTGGAAGATTCGGATCCGGCCACAGTCTCGTCTTTTCCTCGTCCTCGGTCCTGTTGGGATTGTAAAATACGATTTCAGATAACAGAATGTTAACACAGCTTTATAAAATGTATCGCAAACTGGTAAACAATAAATATTTCTTATCAAGTGAAGAGCGGCTGGTTACTTGTGTTCAGGGATTGTTAACTCCGCCCCTGTTGGTTTATTTAATTGTCTGTTCAGCTGGATTATGAAAAAACTATTGAAGAAAACATTTCATTTTACAACTTCGAAAAAATTCTGTCTATTATTACCTGATTAGCGTATAAACCACACCTCACTCATGCTGTAATATCCAACACCGGATTAAAATGATAGGAAAATACATTTGTAGACGTTAGCATACCAGACATTTTTCACAGTTTATTAATTGGTAATAAAATAATGAAAAATCATGGAGTCTTCTGTGTTTTGAGCAGATTTTATTGCGTACATACGGGTTAAGGTTGATCGTGGGTTCTATGTCACGTAGCACTTCACAACACATTTGTAAGAACGACTTCTCATTCTAGTTGAGAAGCAGCAACGTACTGAACATTGATGAATCAGGAGGATTTCATTATTCACAATTCAAATGCAAGTACAGTTGTCATCTAAATGGCTTTAACTCTCACGTGACGAGTATCAATGATTTGTATGTGCACGCTTCACTTCACAACCATCACGTCACAAGACAACACTGAATGCTACGTCATGTCAGACTCATGCATCCGACTCAACCTGTGCAGCGTTCAACACAACAACCACGTGAATGTGATGAAGTCAACGACCAGTGATGAAACAGAACTAACATGGAACACAGACACGTCGTTACACCGAAACAATACAGAGATCACCTCCTCGATATTTACAAATGAAGAACAGATAACACAAACACACACACACGGTACATTCATAAAGAAAACACACAACATATTCATCTAACTCATCACAAAGTGCTGACATATTTAACTTTAAAAGAACTAAAGAAATTGGCCTCGATATTTAAGGCGATTGTGTAAATGCAACTTTTAAACAATTATTACATGATTAACAATAATAATAATAATAATAATAATAGAGCAGCATAATAGTTAGTCAAGTTCCAGTTTTCGTCAACATTAAAATTCCATCTTGTGTTTTACGTGTTCAGGATCAACACAAAGTGCAGTCGAGAAGTTTGATCACATTAATTTACTGTGTGTTAAAGTGGCAACGAGCTCAATAAACGC
Source organism: Limanda limanda (assembly GCF_963576545.1). NCBI lineage: Eukaryota > Metazoa > Chordata > Actinopteri > Pleuronectiformes > Pleuronectidae > Limanda > Limanda limanda. Next base: position 1,790,472 of record NC_083642.1, on the reverse strand, counting down.
TCAAAGTTAAATCAAACCTCGTCCTCGATGTTTCAAACTGAATGTGCTGAAACTGAATTGAAACACTTCCAGACACGACTGTTAATGTTCCGTGATTCAACGCAACACAAACTCCAAAGTACGAATAAATTAAAAACGATTGCAATTGAAATAAAACGGAGAAGACCAACACTGGGCTGTAAAGGAAAAGTCCCGTCACAGCCGCTTGTGATGAGCTTGTGCTCGTCTCTAGTCTCGGTCTGAATTTGGTTTTCATGCAGAGCGTCCGTCCCCCTCAGTCTTCACAGGTAGGGGTACTGGTTGAGTTTCCGTTGGTAAGCAGCACCGGTGCGTTGGAACGGCGTCTCCCCGAGCGGCGGCGGCTGCTGCTGTGGGAGGAGCTGCTGGTGGTGGCTGGCGTACTGTGCCGGAGCAGAACCTCCCAGGACCAGGCCGCCGTTCTTCTGCAGCAGCGCCAGAGAGGAGAAGGCGCCGCTCGCTCTGCTGTGGCGAGACGAGCCAGCTTGCATCTGATCCACGGCCTGGGACACGGACGCCAGGGCGGCGGACGCCGGGTACGCGTACAGGTTGGGCGTGGAGGTGAAGAGGGCGTTGTCCTGGAGGCGGTAGGAGGAGTGGGAGGAGACGGGAGGGGGGTATGTGGGCGGCCGCCTCAGGGAACTACTGCTTCCTGATTGGTCGTCGGATGATGACATCACAGACTGTTGAACCTGTCACAACAGAGCAGACACGTGGTGATTAAACAAAACAACATAAACCCACTTAGATGATGAATTACAAGAAGTTTGTTTATTAGATCTAGGTTTTGGCTAAAATGGAAATCCCCAGTCCCACCCACCTATACTCACTGGGTTAAGAAGGTGCTTTATTTTCTTAAATTAGAAATGATTAGACTGACTCTGATTGGCTGTTTGTTTTGAGAAGTCCTGGAATCCCATTTTGTCTCATGTCAATAGCACAAGCTGTCTGATCGCTGTGAGCTGAGTACTGCCTTGTGAACTTGTGTTTCTTTTCTTTTATTTCTTTTATTTTTTTGTCTTCATTTTTTTTTTTTTAGTATTGATCATATGTATCTATTTATTTTTATTTATTTATTTTTAGTATTACTATTATATTCTTCTTATTATTATTATTATTATGATTTATGTCATCTATTCTTTTCAATTCTTTATTTTTCAACTATATGTGCGCATCTGTTGGGGCTAGGTGCCGGAGAGGGGGGGGGTGGGGGTTTGGTATCTGTTCTGTGGTATGTTGAAATTACATCTGTAATTGTTATTGATGGAACAGTATTGTTCGTTTGTTAATTATGTAAAAAAATTCAATAAACAGATTGTTAAAAAAAAAAAAAAAAAGATCTAGGTTTTGTTAATTTGATCAGAATTGTCTTTTCTTTTCACAGATTCCTTCAAAATAAGAGCATTCAAATCAAATAAACAGACAACAGTGTGATTGAAGTTGTTGAAAGTTGTGACCTGACTCAGGTTGAGAGGCTGAGATCTGCTGGAGGTCGACTGCTGCTGACTGTGCTCAGCGCTGGAATCTCCAGGTCGACTGGACTGGAGCGGCGACGCCTTCTTGGACTTTCCAACTGTTGTGGTTTGATCTACCGGTGGAAAAGATAGATTGAACACTGTGAGCACAGAGAAGAGTTTAAATTCAGGCTGTGGAATGTATCTGTAACATATTAGATGCAACAGCTCTGCTATGGATACGTCAGGCGTTTGCACTACTCCAGAGTTAGAGCCGCTAAAATGGAATAGTTTGAAAACTCTGGGGCTGCATTTTAGTTGTGGAAACAATGACTTTATCGGTCATGATGTCGCCTTGGCTTAATCATAAGGCTCCTGTTACATGATCCACTTCTGGAAGAAAACAACCAGCATGAAGAATTAAAACCGTACTAAATGCAGGGTTCCTACAGGTTTTAACAAGATAAATTTAAGACTTTTTAAGACCTTTTTAAGACCACTTTGAATAGAATTTAAGACCTATTTCACGACTATACTGGCAAAAAGTATGAAGGAAAATTACAATGAAAGAAGAAATAAGTCACAGAATTACTTACAAAGTAAATTTATACCCACTCAACATAACAATAACAATACACAAGCTTTAAACAAGCTTTAAACATGATTTAAACATGCATTAAACATGCTGAAATAAATTGAAATAAAAGGATGTTCCATAAAACATGTCCAGAGAAGGAAATTAAACATCCCATCTTACACTACAAAACCTCTAACTTCTCAGCTCTGGCCGAATCAAATTTAAGACATTTTTAAGACTTTTTAAGGCCTAAAATTTCAATTATTAAATGTAAGACCTTTTAAGACTTTTTAAGACCCCGCGGGAACCCTGTAAATGAAAACAATGAGACGTGTGGAGTTGTGCTCGTTCGAACCTGGAGCAGCTGGAGCTTTGTGGGTTGTGCTCTCTCCAGCCTGGCTCTTCTCAGAGGTCAGGATGACGGCCGGGGCCTTGGCGGGCTGGGGGGGGGTCTTGGGGCTGAGGGGGCTGCTGGTGGAGGAGTCCGAGTCGTGCACCGTCACGCAGCTGATCACGTTCGGCCTCTGACTCGTTCCGGAGCTGCAGGAGAGAAAAAGGGAATTATAGTATCAGCAAATCAGAACCTCTCAATGTTACTCTGGTGATTCCTCAGACAGGAAGTGAGCTCACCACGCCGCAGGCAACTTCCTGTCGTCCTCGTCCTCCGAGTCGCTGTGGATGGTGATGATGCTGACGGCGGGACTGGGCGTGTCAGAGATGACGATGGGCTGAGACTGGTCCCCGCCCAGAGAGGACGTGTTGTGGACCACAGTGTGGGCGGAGTGCAGTGAGGACACCGGCCTGCAGGGGGCAGACACACTGTCACCGCCTCATTCCAAACAAACTCTGCTTGATTTCACGTGATAGGTTCCGACGTCTGACCACAGGGGGGCGCTACAGGTCAGGGACGACCTGCTCCCTCACAACAAACACATGATTTCAGAGTGTGGTGGTTGGACTGGGTACCTGGCTCTGCTCTCTCTGACCTTCGACCTCTTGCCCTGGTGGGCTCTGGAGTGAGCGGCCCCTGAGGCAGCGTGACGGCCGCCGCCAGGGTCCTGCTGGGCCACGCCCTCGTACTGGCTGCCATGACGACCCCTTACGAAAAGGAAAGAATCATTTAACTAAACCGCATCACTTCTGTGTGACCGTCTGATCATTTACAAATAGAACCATCACATCAGGACGTTTCAAAGCAACACTATGTAACTTTTAAACCTTAAAACAGCAGCTTAAAATTGAATGGTTCATCTTCTGTGAGTGTGGAGAATGTTTCCTCTTTCATTTCCAGAGTAAAGCTGAACTGTAGTTCACTGTGAATCAGTTAAAAAGACTGAGAAGTTATTAAAAACCAGAGTTTGTGTTCAACATTCAGCAGGAAACTTTCTAAACATGAAGAATTCTAAACAGAGTTTGGTGGATTTGTGATAATAGCAGCTCTTCTGGTTCAGGGAGCAGAGGATCATGGGTAATATCCACCGTGAGTGGAACTACACAGTCAGAACTCCACTCAACACATGGGTAGACTTTGTCTTTGTCTCTATAAACAACTTACTCACTCTGATACGGAGCGAGACAGAGTCACATAGTGTTGCTTTAAAATAAAAAGTCCCTCTTCGACCGGACTCACCTCCAGCCGGACGCTTGCTGACTGTCGGAGACGGACGCTTCCATCGGCGAGTCGGGCACCACGGTCGGCCCGGGGTTGTGGATGGCCATGCCAGGCATCTGCTGCCAGGTGGAGGGGATGAGGATCTGCTGGGTGCCGGCCGGCCAGCCCTGCTGCAATAACACACAGGGAAATACAATAGATTGTAATATATATATGATACGATAATGACTGCAGTGGACAGTTTATGAGAATGTATCCAAGTGCTGTGTGTCGACCACGGTGGGAAAAGAAGCAGGAATTATTTCCTCAGGAGAATGATACTGGAAGAAAAGACATGCAGCCTGAAGACAAACACAAAGGCTTCCAGCTCCGTCCTTCACCAAGTCACAGAGAAGGTTTCACATCAGAGATAAACAAGAGGGAGAGGAAGTCGTTCCTGTGCAGAGAGAGAGAACTGTGTCTGTTGCTGCAGAAGAAAATGAGCTTCAGGAGACGAAAGAAGCAAAGGAGTGGAAAGAAAGAGAACCTGAAAGGAATGAGTTAAGGAAAAGGAAGGTGTCAACACTGGTCTCAGTGCTATGGGTTTTCGGAAGAGTTTCTGAAGCTTAAAAAATGTCGTCTATGTAATTAATGGGAAACACTGCTGAGTCCATGACCTTTCAAAACAGCGAGTTAGAGTTGATAGTTAGAGGAACACCAGGAGGGTGAGCTGCACATGCGTCTCCTGCTTTGCAGCAAATCACAGACAGAACCAAAAGTCCTCGGAGTAAGAAGGAAGAGATTTGGAACAAAGTGGCTGTTGTAATGTTTTACCAGCGTGGAGACTTTCTGCTCCAGACAGCTGCAGAGGTTTCCCCCCCTACAGCCGACTGGCAGCCGGGTGGAGCCTGAGGCGTACAGGCCGCCAAACAGCAGGGGGTCGAAGGAGGCCTGGGAGGAGGGAGTGGGAGGAGGGTGGAGGGAGGGAGGGAGGGAGGGAGCGATAGGACAACAACACAGACACAGACATGCTTCATGATCTGATGAATCCTTAAGAGGACGAAGACTGATGAAGACTCTGCCTCGGATCAAGAGGTTCGAGTTAGTGACAGAACAAAAACACTGATATTCACAGTCCAGGAGGTCGGCTCCAGTTTGCATCTACAGACCTGTTTCTCATTCAAACTTATAAAACACATTGTTTCAGGTTTAAACAATTTTTAAATCAATTAAAGGCTCAAACAAAGAACAAGTATCAAAGCCATTTACTTGAGCACAGCACCATAAGTAGTAGGGATGGGGGAAAAAATCGATTCAGTTTCAAATCGCGATTCTTGTGAATGGCGATTTTAAATCGCCATGCTGCCTCCCAAATCGATTTTTTAAAAATTTAAAAATTGTATTTTTTTTTAAACATACTTATTGGTTTATACGGGGGGGGGGTATATGGGTGGAGCAACATCACCCCAGAGCATGTTGACCAGCTCTTGTTTTTGCACAAGAATCTAAACATACCCAAGCACTAGCATTGCATCGCCTACATGCAAACAACAATAGCCTACTGTTTATTTCTTTTTTGTTTATTTCATTCTATTTAATTTACCTTTTATTTATTGTTTAAAAGTAGCCTAAGTGGAATACATTTCTTAATCTGTCAGTTTGTGTGCAGTTGACAGGGGCTTTACAATAATAGGGAACATTTTTATTTATTTTCTCTATTGGCTGCCCGGCATTCATTAAGTTAATGTTAATATTTGAAATAAAACTTGTAAAGCTCTCAGTGAATTTGACTGTGTTGTATTTGAAGGTTTGATTCAACATGTTTCCATGGTCCAGTATTTAAAAAAAAAAAAATAACCAAAAGAAATCGCAGGAAATCGTAATATCGAATCCCAATACTTACAGAATCGCAATACATATCGTATCTGTACTTAGTTACATTCCACCGCTGCCGATGCTGATCAATTCAACCCTGATGAATTTAATACTTTACATTAAAACATCTGTTGGGAGCCACACTGGTTCCTACCTGTGCCAGCAGGCCGGGCTGGATGTGAAGAGACTGGGACGACTGGTTCTGAGGAACCAATGGTACCGAGTTGTCCATCCTCACTGGATAACCAGAGGGCTTAGTGGAAGTTTGAAGACCTAGAAGATGAGACGACAACAGATGCACACAAAGAGAAATATAAAATAAAGAATATAAGACATAATGAAATTAGCTGAGCGGAGAGAAAAAGCTTTTTTCTTATCCTTTGTTTGTCTTAAGTAAAAGTATAATGTGTATTGCTCTAATTCATGCTGTTTGTCTTTGGTCAAATTATTATAGAACCTCAGATTCATATATTTGCAGCAACGAAATAACACTATTCTCACCCTGGAGTGTGGGGGGGCACACGATGAGAGTTTGCTGGAAGGGCTCGGTCTGGGTGCAGAGCTGGGGGGGGCGGGTCTGCAGCGGCACGCCCTGCTGGGTGAGGCCCGGGATGTTGATGGTGGCCTGCTGGTAGAGGCCGGGGGGGTAGTTGAGCAGGGGGACGTTGCTGCTGAGGGACAGAGACTGACCTCCTGTCGAGGACATCTGGAAAACACAAGAAAAGTCCAGGGAGCTTGTATGAAAGTGTGAAAAACCCTTTCCTGTTTTACATTTGCTGTTCATAAACACACAGAGTCAGTTTCATAAAGAAACTCAGCAGAGTAACAGTTAAATTCAGTAAGATGTCTCTGAAAGGTTTGAGATTTCATGTTACATGTTGTGCACTAAATAGCCGAGAAGACAATTACATGAACATCCAGTATGATCAAAAGTCTGTATTTCAAGATTCAAGATTCAAGATTTTTATTGTCAAATGAACAGAGATAACATGAAGTAGTCACTGTTAATGAAATACTTGGGTCACACTCTCTCTTTAAGCAATGCTCAGTAATTTCAACCCAAAAAAATAAAATAAAAATAGAAATAGTATAAAATAGAATAAAAAAGAATGAAATAGAATATCAAAAATTTAAAATAGAAAATAAAATATATACATCTAAATATATATCTTTACAGATGAATGTTCAATTTGTGCAGTAGTGCAAATATTCAAATATGCTTATTATGGTGCTGGTGCAAATATGCAAATATTCCAGGGTGCTGGTTTGGTGGAGATATTCCAACTGTTCCTCGCAGAACAAACTGACTCTGACCCAGTTGGTATTCTCACCTGGTTGTGCTGGTTTAATTGGCTGCTGAAGGTCACCGTGAGGTTGGCGGCTGCACTCGGGGGGTTGCTGCTAGCAAACAGGTTTTTCCCGTTCTCAAAGGCGCTGCATCTGCGTTTGCATATGTCCATATTTTGGAAGCAGGACTTCACACTGAAAGTAGAGGAGATAGAAGATGGATTCGTGGGATCAACAAGAACGATACAACTCAATACTTCTCCTGATAAACCATTAAAACCCCTCCCGTCTTACTGGGAGCTGTGAGGAAAGTGCAGCAGGTGGGTCATGGTGACAAACGGGTGGTTCAGGGTCTTCATGGGCGTGATGCGTTTGTCTGCGTCCAGCGTCAGCATCTTCTTCAGCAGGTCGATGAACTCCCGCCTGTCGGCCTTCTCTGCCAGGACGTCCGTCCCCTCCAGGTTGGTCATGTTCACCTGCCGGGGGACAAGATGATTGTGTCTAGGGTTGCAAAATTCCGGGAATATTTAAAGTTGGAAACTTTCCATGGGAATTAACGGGAATTAACGGGAATAAACTGGAAATGTTGTGGGTAATTTATACTAACTGTATTTACCTTGTCATATACAGACATAAATATCAACATTTTGTTTTGTCATAGGCTGATTTGAGCCCTGAGGAAACTTTGGGCACTTGACTATATGCTTCTGCATCGTTGTGTCATTCTTAACATAGGTCTTTGCACAGTATTTGCAAATGTACACAGCCTTTCCTTCTACATTGGATGAGGTGAAATGTCTCCACACATGAGAGAGTGCACGTGGCATTGTTCTGTAGAATAAGATGAGAAAAAAGTTTGTAAAAAAACACTAATGCAATGCCAGAGATATAAATAGTTAGCCAAACAATTGGAATCGTCTGTAAACATATTTTACAGTTGATGGATAAATGAATGGAAATAGTCTAGATGAACAGATGAACAATCCTCAATCAGCATGCTAATATATTTCCCCAGTAATATCATGGAAACTTACCTGACTAGTCCTTCACTCTACAGCAGGCCTCAGTAGTCCTGCTGTAGAGTGAAGCATGCTGGGAGTTATCTGTGCATGTGATGGAAGAATGACCAGTGGAGGGTTGAAACTCAACGTTCCATACATCTTTAAAATAGAGTTTTGAATGATGTTTTATTGCTCAGCGTTTAATTTGCGTATTTATTTTTTTTTTTCAAAATTCCCCAAATTCTTGAGCTAAACTTCCCATGGAAAGTTTCCGGAAAGTTTCCGGAAATTTACCGGAAACTTTCCGCCCCTTTGCAACCCTAATTGTGTCAAATAAACAGTTCTGGCAATAATATTAAAAGTCAACTGCAGAAGCTCATCTGACTCCCCCTCTCCCTTTGGAGGCATTGACAAGAACGTTCTCTTAACTGTTCCTCACCTGCATCATATCATCCAGACAGTTGAAGATGTATTTTCTCGCCTCCTTTGACTTCATCCCCATCTCGGCCTCATGCTCTGCAGTTGTCTGCAGAAAGAAGAACCACAGCTCGAGCTCAGTAAATGTCCCGTGAAGATGCTGCAGCAGACATGTTGTGACTGATGACAGAGAGAGAGAGAGAGAGAGAGAGAGAGAGAGAGAGAGAGAGAGAGAGAGAGACACCTACTTTCAGTCTCCACAGGGGGTAGCTGGAGTCCGGGCCTCGGTTGAAGAAGCGGCAGGTCTTGGTCCCTGCACTCAGCAGGTACTCTGCAGGAAGCCCCTGAGTCTGAGAGACGTAACGGATCTGAAAGAGAAACCCCAGAAATGTAAAATGTCAGCGGCTGGATTAAGAGAAACAGTCGTACAGTTACAGTTAAAACCACCGGAGGTTTAAACGCTGACATGAAGAACAAGTGAAAACATGCAGAAGTGAAAGACAAAAGAATATCTCCCCTCTGGTGTCTGACACCCTGACGAAGCTGCTGAGACTCAAACGAGTTCGCTGCCAGCAGGAATCACAGATAAAGTGATGAAAGCTCTGAAGGGAACAGTTCAACCGTTTTGGAAAAATGTGTTTATAGGCCTTCTAGCTGAAATTTCAATGAGAGGGTTGAAACCATAGATTTATATATAAAGACTAGATGTCTCGTCTGCGTTGCCGGCCAATGGAGACGAACGTCCGCACATGGCGGCCATCTTGCTAGAGGCAGCTCGCTCACCCATAACATTGTGTTGGTAGAGGTAAATAACCATAATTTGCTCAATTTTCAACTGATTTTTAAACGGTTTGGTTTGTTATAAACGTCAGAGATGTAGATATGACACTGCATACTTATGAATAATTATTAGTTTTTTTAATTATTAGTTTTCTAAAAAAAATGAATAATTTATGCAGTGTCATATCTACATCTCTGACGTTTATAACAAACCAGATCGTTTAAAAATCAGTTGAAAATTGAGCAAGTTATGGTTATTTACCACTACCAACACAATGTTATGGGTGAGCGAGCTGCCCCCTAGCAAGATGGCCGCCATGTGCGGACGTCCGGCTCCGTCGAACGAGACATCTAGTCTTTATATAAATCTATGGTTGAAACTAGGAGGCATTAGCTTTGTACTGTGTACTATGTTCTTTATGGACTTGTTCAGGACATTTCACACAGAGCACTCGTACGTTCACGTTGGAGGCATCACCAGAAACAATGTTCATTCATATTTAAATGTTTCTGAACTCTATTGTGGTTCCGTTGCTTTGCTTTACTTGTACTTTGTACAGTAGAAGTTTAGAAAAGCTCCACTTTTCAAGCACTTTTCAAACGATCCTGCCTGACATCAAACATCAAAATGAGTGAGTGGATGAACCTGGTGTATATTCGTCTGGTTGTGGAGTTTGTTACAGTGAGCATGGCAGCACCTGGTCGTACTCGGAGGCCCCCGGGTAGAGGGGCCATCCCAGGAACAGCTCAGCAATCACGCATCCCAAAGACCACATGTCGATGGCTTCACAGAAAGGAAGACCCAGGATGATCTCTGGAGCTCTGCAGGGATGGACAATAAATCACAGCTGATAGTTTACATGTAGCAGACATGACGAGCTGATGGTTCCCTGCACAGACTCTCACCTGTAGTACCGGGACTGCAGGTAGGTGGAGCAAACCGCTTTGGACACGTGGCTGGCCGAGCCGAAGTCAATGACCTTCACGCGGTAGGGCTGCCTCAGAGGATCCACCAGCATGATGTTCTCAGGCTTCAGGTCGGCGTGGATCAGCCCCAAGCTCTTCAGCTTCATCAGCGCCGTGGCGACCTGCTGCAGGACGGGCCGGATGCACTTGAGCAGCAGCGGGCTGAACTTGCTGTGCTTCAGGAAGTCGTAGAGGTTCTGCTCCAGCATCTCAAACACAAGGCACGTGTGGTTCTTGTGCTGGAAACACTCGTAGGAGCGGACGAAGTTGAACTCGTCAGCGTTCTCCGTGCTCAGCCGGCTGAGGATGCTCACCTGGCAGCGGGATTCAGAAGAGGAATCAATGTGTTGTATTATACATGCTGCAGTACACAGCCCCCCCCCCCCCCGTGAGTCCAGAGGTTTAATAACATTTATCAGTTTAACTTCCATCCATCCATTATCTAAACCACTCATCCTTAAAGGCAGGGGTTTTCAACCGGGGGTCCGCGGCCCCCTCGTGGTCCGCGACGGCATTGCAGGGGGTCCGCGGAATTCGCTTTGATATTTCGACACATTTCCAGATTACTCTTGAATATCGTGAAAAATATATAGAATAAGAAAAATATGTCTTAAATTATATAAAGGTGCTGGTGATCATGAGGTTAAACTTAAGTAGCCTCAATTGTTTGTGTTATATTGTATGATTATCATTTGTGACATATTCTGCTTTACTTTGTCATCTTCCCTCTTCAGTTGTAGCCCCAGTTTATGTTGATTGTTATTGATCATCGTAACTTTAACGTTCTCTCAACATGTCAGCTACATGTCTGTACATTTAAGTCATGAACGTTGTTTATTGATGTACATATGGTTCTGAGATGCAGTACAACTACAAACTGCTTTTTAATTTTGTTTCCAATTCTTAAGCACTGAAAATCAACCGTTTTTGTTGTTTTTACACAGATTTTTCTAGATTTGTTTGAGGTTTTTAAATAAAACCAACATGGAAAACCAAATGTTCAAACTTCCTTATATGCACACGCACACACACACACACACACACACGTAGGCACATCAGTGGGCTGCAGATCACTTTCTAGTCAGAATGGTCCCTGGGACAAAACCAGTTGAAAACCCCTGGTTTAAGGGTTTCTGAGAGTCCACTCGAGGAGCTAGCTCTACTTTCCTGGGACAGAGATATCTGAACCTGTATTCTCCAGCACACGTCTCAAACTTTACAGACTAACAGCACAGGACTAATCCCACAGCATGAGGACACGTTGCTGTTTCTGTACTATGTTGATTATTGTGACTAAACTCTTGTGTGCACCAGCGTGACAAGAGAGAGCTGGACTATGTGTGTTTAACCAGAAAGCCCAGGATGGTAAAACATTGATTTGAATCTGTTTTGTGTATAAATCCTGAAAAATGCATATTTACATTTAAACCCCTTCTTATTGAAAATGTTTTCATGGTACTTTACATGGTTTGAGAGAGTATTTAAAAAGAGAGGAGAGTGTCAGTGGTCCAGAGATACAAGAACCATGTTGATTCTGCATCTTGTTCAGAACGTACAGACTTACTTTGGTGTAGGAGCTGTCTCTACTTTTCTAGGACAGAAATATCTGAACAGGTTTTCTCCAGCACACGTCTCAAACTTAACAGACTAACAGCACAAGACTAATCCCACAGCATGAGGACAGGTTGATGTTTCTGAACTATGTTGACTATTGTGACTCTTGTGTGTACCAGCGTGACAAGAGAGAGCTGAACTATGTGTGTTTAACCAGAAAGCCCAGGATGGTAAAACATTGATTTGAATCTGTTTTGTGTCTGAATCCTGAAACATGCATGTTTACATTTAAACCCCCTCTCTATTACTTTGGACTTTATATGGTTTGAGAAAGTATTTAAAGATAGAGGAGGGTGTCAGTGGTCCAGAGATATGAGAACCATGTTGATTCTGCATCTTGTTCAGAACGTACAGACTTACTTTGGGGGATTCAGGCAGAAAGTGTAATGCTGCACGGAACCAATGAGTCAGAGCTTCACCCTGAGTACATTGTGTTGATTCATTAATTCTGAATCAGCTCTTAGCAGTTCCTGTTTGCACCGGCCCCCGAGGAGGTAGAGACAACTATCACAGGATGATTTACAAACTGAAGGAAAGACAGAAACATGAGGCTTCACAGGAAAGTTCTGGGGGTTTGATCTGTGAAACTAAAGGTTGACAGCAGCTCTCCATCGATCCAACCGGGTGTTTTCATGCATTACAAATATCATACTCACTTCTATTTGACCCTGCCGAGCATAAGAGGGATGGTTCTTCAAGATTTTAATGGCCACTATCTCGTTCGTGCCCCTCTTCCAGCATTTTGCCACCTGGCCGAAAGTACCACGTCCCAGGAACTCCAGCACCTCGTAGCTGTTGGCCATGGAGCACAGGATCTCGTGCTGCACCAGCTGGTAGTCGCCCTCGCTGTGGGAGTTGCTGCTCTTCGTGGTGGAAGTGGAGTGTGCTATGGATTGAGCTGTGGTGGTCCCGCCTGCCCCCCCGGTGCGGTTGGAGACCACGGGGGCCGAGAGCTCCTCCAGGATCTGGACGCTGTCGCTGCTGTCCACCTCCTCACTCTTCCTCTTCAGGCTGAGCTGCTTGGGGGGGGGGTCACACGGCTGGGAGGAGGACTCTGCGTCCTTCACCCGACGGCTGGAGGAGGAGGAGGAGGAGGAGGAAGAGGAGGAGGAGGAGGGGGGTCCGCGGAGGCTGCCCGTGCTGTCCGCCGCCCGGACCACCGTCTGCTCCCGGGAGCCTGCGGCCGGCGGCGGGGGGGGGGCCGTGTTGGGGTTGTACACCGGGTTGAAGTTAGAGCCAGAAGTGGAGGGTGCAGCTCCCTGGGGGGGGCTCTGCTGGTGGAAACCATTGTCCCCCTGCTGGTTGGACACTTCCCAGGCAGGGTTCTCCACCTTGAGCCTCTTGGAGCGGGAGCAGCCACTGGAGGAGACGGAGGGGGAGGAGAACACCTGCAGCTGAGACGCCATGTCTGTGGACCACAGTGAGGAGAACATCAGCTGGACGTCTAACACCCCCCCACCCCCCCCGGGACAAGAGGCTCCTGACCAAACAGAAACAATGAGAAGCATCTGAACCAAATCAAACCCTGTGCATCATATTCCATCTCCACCATCCTGCTGCTGAATAGTTTGTTGCTCTGTCCTTTGATCTCTGCAGGTTCATCTCACACGTTTCATCAAACTGGACTTGACTCTGAACTTTGCTTCGACCTTCCACCGCTGCACGATTCAATTAATGGTTTCACATGTCACTTCCAATTTTCACCTTCATGCATTTCATCAAAAACACTGGAGAGTTTGAAAATGTATTCTTCTTAATCTGTAATTTTTGACTCATATTTCTGAATAATGGGAGATATGTTAATAATATGTACATCAATTTAATTAGTAACAGTACCTGTGTTGTGCGTTGCAGTGTCATTAGTTGTGTAGTAGTAGCAGTACCTTTGTAGTAGTAACAGTACCTGTATAGTAGCAACAGTACTTATGTAATAGCAACAGTACTTGTGTAGCAGTAACAGTACCTGTGTTGCAGTAACAGTACTTGTGTTGTAGTAACAGTACTTGTGTTGCATTAACAGTACTTGTGTTGCAGTAACAGTACATGTGTTGCAGTAACAGTACTTGTGTTGCAGTAACAGTACCTGTGTTGCAGTAACAGTACTTGTGTTGCAGGAACAGTACCTGTCTAGTAGTATAAGTACTTGTGTTGCAGTAACAGTACCTGTGTTGTTGCAGGAACAGTACTTGTGTTACAGTTACAGTACTTGTGTTACAGTAACAGTACCTGTGTTGCAGTAACAGTACTTGTGTTGCAGTAACAGTACTTGTGTTGCAGTAACAGTACCTGTGTTGCAGTAACAGTACCTGTGTTGCAGTAACAATACCTGTGTAGTAGTATTAGTACCTGTCTAGTAGTATTAGTACCTGTGTAGTAGTATTAGTACCTGTCTAGTAGTATTAGTACCTGTGTAGTAGTATTAGTACCTGTGTAGTAGTATTAGTACCTGTATAGTAGTATTAGTACCTGTATAGTAGTATTAGTACCTGTATAGTAGTATTAGTACCTGTATAGTAGTATTAGTACCTGTGTAGTAGTATTAGTACCTGTATAGTAGTATTAGTACCTGTAGATGTCCGGACACTCCGCTGCACTCGGGACATTAGAGTCTCTTCATGTTGTCTCAGCTGCAGCTGATCACCTGAGCTGCACCAGGGAGGATGGAGGACCAAGCTAACAGCTAGCAGCTAATAGCTAGCAGCTAACAGCTAGCAGCTAACAGCTAACAGCTAGCTACGAGCTACCAGTCCCATGTGACTGGACTCCGAGGTCACATGATGCAGCAAGAGAGAGAAGAAACTGACAGAAATCATCGTGAGGAGCCGGAAGCCTGAAAACCCTCAGCTCCATCTTCTCTCAGCTCCATCTTCATCTGCTGCTGCCAGGGACATCCCACTTCCTGTCAACATGACGTCACTGACGGCCTCACGTCACAATCTGTCACTGAAACACTAAACTCCTATAATCATAACTATGATTTAAAGCTGTTTTCAAAAGTTTATAAAGGAAGAAAAAACCTCCACTTTAAGTTAAAGTAATAAAAACACTTACTTTAATGTAAATCAAGTTATAAATCTATTCTCCACAATCTTTACTTTAAAATATCTTTAACATCTTTAAGATAAAGGTTGTCAGAAAGATAGGATCTGTGCTATTAAACATAAATATCACATTAACTAATAAAAGCATAGAGATATTACTTCTGGTGCATTTATGTGAAAGTGATGGAACCATATAAATAAAGTGGTGGAAGATATAAATCAGCCGATATTAACTTTTCAAACAGTATCTGCGTATATATGTTTACTGATATGTCAACAATATATAAAAACTTATTTCACAAAGTAAACAATTCATTTATGTTTACATGTCAAGTTAAAATGAAAATTTGAATTATAGGTTTAGTGTAATTTGTTTATTTCTGTATATAATTAAATCCTGAATCCATATTATCTGATAATAAATACAATTTAAAAAAGTTCTGTTGCACCAAAAATAATATATTTAAAGAGATTAAACCATTTGAGATGTTCACTCACTGGTCTCACACTTCACCTCCAGAGGGCGCTGGTGTGTCAGCTTCAAATAAGGAGGCCTGATGTCACAGCTCATGTAAACACAGACATTGTTTATTTCATTCCACCTTCAGATCAGTTTCCCTGCTCCTTCAGATATATTAGCATTTCTTGCTTCCACGGCACATGTACAGTAACACGAGCGCTGTATTTCATAGTGGTACTGCAAAGTACAATTAAACAAAAACACCACACAGACTACACCAGCGTAGTCGATGCAGAATAAGACATTCAAAATAAACTGCTCATGGAGAGAGAGAAGAGAAATACACTGTGACTTCAAGACGCTGGTTTGGTGGAGATAACTACTGGTATGACACTTTATCCATTTAACAAAGCAGAATTCAAGTTTGAGTATTGAAAAATATAATGAGAGTAAATGCATGCGTTACAGAGAAATTCATTTATTGTAAAGTATTTGATGAAAGTCCTTCAATGACGCTGAGAGAAGAGCAAACAAATGACGATTTGAAGGAAAAAAAGATATAAAAACAAGTGCTGGGCATTTTATCCAAAGGTAAATCTAACATTGTAAAAAACAACAAAAAAGCAATACTATATTTATATATGTGGATAAGAGGAGATTACCAGCAAATCCTCTAAATGCAAAAAATCCTATCAAAATAAAGGTCTGATCTGAGAACAGCACAGATTTGATTGAGTTCATCTAAACACTGAATAATAACGAACCCCCAGCATCACGGAACTGTCTTTCACTTTACTGCTCTGTAGAAATAACAGAGCAGTATTATTGATGTGATCTTTCCTCAAGTGGTGGAGGTGGTGGACAGTGATATCTGGAAAGTGGCTGTTGCACGTTTCAAGTACGTCACGTTGCTCCGGATCCTGAGCCGACTACCTGAAGGAGTGTCGGAAGTGCACACTCCTTCGTTTCAGCTTCTCTGGGTTGTGGGACGCCATGTGGGAGAACTCCCGGAAGATGTCCAGGTACGTGGCGTCTCCTGCTGAAGGAAAAGACAACACAGAATAACGATGAGAATCAGGAAAATGATGAGAACGATGAAAATTATGAAAATGAGAATCCACCACTGAACGCTGACCTTGATACCAAGGCCCAAATTCATCAAACTGCTTCAGACTTTAAAATGCTCTTTAATCTAAATTCGTTAGGAGCAGATTACATTATGTGAAGCAATGTAATCAAGCATATGTGCATTTGAACACTAAATTCTCATTATTGTATAATTTCTCTGACGTTCCTCATTTACCAACATTACAATGTCTGGTCTGAATTTAAGATTTTTTCCTGATTTTAAGATAATTTTCCTGAATTTAAGATTATAATATGCACTCAAATGCAAATAAACTGCAAATAAAGATTGTTTTCACTATCAATTCATCCGCTGACAATTTTCTGGATTTATCGATTAATTACTTGTCCGTAAAATATTATTTAATAGTAAAGAAAAAATGGCTGTGGTGATTTAAAAGTCCAAAAGTCATTCAGTTTATCACATGTTCCATTTTTTGTTAAAACCTTATAAAAAGGATTAATCATTTATCAAAATATATTTACCTGTTACACTCAAGCATATGTGCATTTGAACACTAAATTCTCATTATTGTATAATTTCTCTGACGTTCCTCATTTACCAACATTACAATGGCTGGCCTGAATTTAAGATTTTTCCTTAATTTAAGATAATTTTCCTGAATTTAAGATTATAAAATGCACTCAAACAAAAATATACAGAACCAGTGAATAGAATATAAGGCATGTTTTAAAGAAAGATGGCAGATTTAAGATCAGTCTGTAAATCTTCTCTGAGCACAATTTCCTAAAAGGCTGCGAATACAGATTGGGTTCATTATCAATTCATTCGCTGACAATTTGATGGATGAATCGATTAAATACTTGTTCGTAAAATATTATTAAATAGTAAAGAAAAAATGGCTGTGGTGATTTAAAAGTCCAAAAGTCATTCAGTTTATCACATGTTCCATTTTTGTTTTAAAATCTTATAAAAAGGATTAATCATTTATCAAAATATATTTCCTGTTGATCAACTCATCGGTTAACTGAGTTTAAAGTTGTTCTGCACTTTGCTGGAGAAGTCGCTGGATGAATGAGTCTCACAAAGCAGATCTGACTCTTTAGTTTCAGCCTCAGAAGCTTTTACGAATGTTATTTCTAGAAATGCGATATAAAAAGTGATAGAGAGAAAAGTCTCTCTCTCTTACTTTCAATCGTCAAAACATCTTTCACATGAAAGTGGAGAAAACAAGCAGCAGTGAGGGAGAGGAGGAGTTCTGGGTAAGAAAAGCCTGATGAATGGAGCAGCAGAGACAGAGCGAGGCACCATGAAGCTTCACTCTTTCAACTTTCCAGATACTGAGCCTTTACTTTTCCTGTCGCCATGGCAACGGCTGAATCTACAGGCACAACAAAAGCAGCTCGACTCTTTTGTCCCGTGAGAGCTCCCAGACTTGGCTAATTAAAAAGGGGAATGAACATTCCTGGCTTTCCCTCTGCATATGTGAGTGTGTGTGTGTGTGTGTGTGTGTGTGTGTGTGTGTGTGTGAGAGAGATCAGTAAGTTCAAACCTTAAACTACATTGCGTTCTTTCCAACATGTTATTTTAACCTCCTCTGTATTTGACATTTATAAGAACAAGAGATGAAACAATTATTCCATCGATGGTTTTATCAACGTAAACTTGAAATATTTTGGTTTTAAACTATTGATTTGACCGAACAAGACATTTCAATTTGTTCTACATGGTTTATAAAACACTTTAATGGAACTTTAAGCAGATTTTAGCGCACTTTTAGAGTTTATTGATATAAATCAAATATTTAAGTTCTATTACTGTCATGACACTTTCATGAGCTGATTAAGAACCAGAATAAATGCAGTAAATCAAACCTTGAGTTGAAAACATAATATTCCTGCAGGGAAAGAATTAATCTTTCTACCTTTAAATATACAACTAATATATGCTTTATGATGTTTAATCATATACAATTAAATACAATTAAAGCTGAAATACCAATGTCTTATCAATCCAGCAGTATTACAATATTTTTTAATTGCTAACAATTTCCTTATACTTGTTTACGACTATATTCCAGTGTTTTATAAACCATTTATTATTATAACTATAACTATATATTGTTTCTTCAGAGTCGGTTGGGAGAAGCATGCAGATTAAAACATGCTGTTCATATTCTAGTGCACAACATAAATGTTAGAATATTTGAAATATCTATAATTAGTGCGCAAGCAGCACAGGAGGTTAGAAGTTTGTTAATTCTGTTAGATGCAAGACAAAGAGAACTGAAGGAGAAATGAGACAAAGGATCGAATGGAGAAGTTAGATTTTAGTCACATCGTCCATTTATTATCAGAATCATTTCAGACGACACTGGGAGGAGTTATTCGACAAAAAGAACAAACATAGGTAGCAGTTAGTGTTAATATGCACACACACTGTTTATTTAGAGACACACGTCCTCTTACAACAGTCCAAGAAATCGAACAAGTAACAGTCAGAGACAGAAAAAGTACAACGGAGTTAAAAATTTGCATGTAAGGAAGCAAGCAGTTAAAGTGTTAATAGTTTTTTTAGTTTATATACACAACAGTCAACTTGTTGGAAGTACGATCCGCTGCAGACACATTGTGCTGGAACAGTTCTCCTTTAGTGGCTCGATGGAAACTATCGCTCGGTGCTGACATCATTCATGTAGTAAAACGTTTAGTAAAGTACTGCACGGAATAAGAAAATACTGGACGATTAAGATTGTGTGTTTTCAAAGTGCGTTGAATTTTTTCACCGACAAGCAACAAGGGGCGGGGGGGAATGAGTGAGTCGAACTTTCTGTTGCTGCCACGTCCGTTAAAAACATCCGCAAATACAAGTTAGGGACTGGATAGAGATTATTAGGGAGGAAGAAGAAGTCAGACGAGGGGATGTTATGATGTTTTGGTGGTCTGTCACTTATTAGCCACATATTGTCAATTTAGAAACACAATGACATGTTATGATTCGAGTTGAAAAAGGAGAGGGGAAGATTTTGTTGTTTTTTCTGGGTCAAGCAAAGGTTAACTTTTGCCTCCCTCCTCATTTCAAATAATTTGTATACAGTCCCTTAAACATACGAAATAGAAACGGGTAAAACTATTTCCCTGTTTCTCTGAAAAACTGTCTCTGGTCTTTGGTTTGAACTAAACCCCCAAACAGTCGAGAGAATCTGTACAAGACGATCTTTGGGAAAATAATTCATCAGAATGTTTCTTTGGGCTAATTTAGCTCCGAGAACGTGCAAAGCATCGACTTGGCTCTTTCAAGCAATGCAACCATTTAACCAACAGTCGTCTCCTGCATATTCTGGATCTTTCTCTCATTTGCTGGGGGGGGGGGTCAAGCAAAAACCAGGCGTCAGACCTGACATCATTTCAGAGCTCAACAGGGGTCATTAGATTCAGAAACTACCAAGTTCACCGTCATCAAGCGTTTGGCACAAACAGGAATCCAGCCGATGTGAGGTGTTTGTCTTGAATGTCATGCACTGTTGTCATGATTTAGTAAGATATATATTTATATATATTTAGAATACTGATATTAACATTATTCAACATTACGAAAGATCAATTATTCACATACACTGGCACAGAAGTAAACAGGGCTTCAGAGGACCTGAGCGACAGCCACCCATGCACTAAAAACAAAGAACAAATTCAATATAGGCCAAATCTTGACACATTAGATTACCATAAGCAAACGTTTGAAATTACAAATACTGTATATACAGTAATACACAATATCAAAAATGTCCATCTTCCTCTGCAGAATTACTCCAGGTGGGTATTTACACTGAAACTGTGGAGGAATGGCTCTCGCTCTCATCATGAGAATATAATACTGTGTGTGAGTGCTCGGCAAAGTAAAGTCTAACAAAATAGATCCAGCTTAAAAAAATACCCTCTGCATTGTTGTCCAACGTAATACAAAAAATACAGATCACGGACGTAAGCATTGCACTATTGCTCTGGGACTTCTGTCATAAATTAAAAGAGAAACAAGAGAAGCAGTAAAAAATAAAAATGAACGACAGAAAAAGAAGATTTAAATCACTGCTGGTAAGAAAAAGTGCATAATCTCGCTTTTAATTCAAAATAAAAGCTTCACTTGATCAATCTCTCAATCAAAAACAGAGAAAATGACCTGAGGATCATTTTCTCTCAGTCACAGTTATCGCAGCGTCACAGTTTCCTCCTCACGGCCGATCCAACGGAAAATAAAGATCTCTACCGCCACCGAACACACGAGCACAAACAACAGGTCCGAGGAAAGTTAGAGAAAGTTTGGCTGCACCACCCTGAACTTATCGATTGTGTCTTTTATCCCGTAGTCGTCTGTGCTACAGATACTGAGCTGCAGAAAACACACGTTATTGACCCATAATTCAAAAGTAAACGTATTTAATCTGTTCACTTTATGCTCTGCGATTTAACGTTTCTTGACGAAATGCATCTTGGGAGTCGTAGTTAACTTCTACCCCAAAGCTTTTACATATTTATCAAATGACCAGATCACTATGAACATGAAACTATTCACAGCAGCAAGCAGAGAAAATGATCTGGTGGTTTTATTAAAAGTTGAAGTGTGTGGATATAAAAGTTTCGGGGTGGAAAGTTG
Organism: Limanda limanda; assembly: GCF_963576545.1. Classification (NCBI taxonomy): domain Eukaryota; kingdom Metazoa; phylum Chordata; class Actinopteri; order Pleuronectiformes; family Pleuronectidae; genus Limanda; species Limanda limanda. The sequence continues at coordinate 1,769,654 of NC_083642.1, read as the reverse complement.
ACTACGACTCCCAAGATGCATTTCAAAGCTGGATTCACCCGTAATTCATCTAGATTTTAAAAGTACTTGCTTCTTGACAGAATGCATCTTGGGAGTCGTAGTTAACTTTTGCCCGAAAATCTTCACGAACCCCGACTTCGACTTTTCATCAAACAACCAGACAATTTTCTCATAAATGTAAATTTGACGGTTTAGTCCATATTTTCACACGAGTCTATGAGAAAAAACGACTTCCAGAACCAAGGACGACCAAAACCTCTCGTCCCGCTTTGCACGACAACAAAGACACAACAAAATAGAAACTCGAACTAAAGGAAACCTCGAGCTGTTGCAGGTCTTTGGTTCAGAGCAAATAAGTTGGTCCCTAATATTCTGCTGATGACTTGGTGCTTGACACTAGTGCTGCTGGATATTCTTTTTAAAAACAAGAGTCGGACTCTTTCCTGGCAGGGAATGGACTCACAACAACACCGACTCTCTTGTGGCAAAGCCAGTCGCTCACATCTGACATCATTTGAAAGTTAACGCTGAGTTCTGGTTTGATCCTGAGAAGTGGAGCTGACTGCTGGTGGTGGACGGGAGGCGGGGCCGGGGAGAGGAACTCTACAGATGTTCTGGATATGTCTGATGTTGAGATGTTAATGTGGTGGTGGAACGTTTCCTCTCAGGGACGACATGCAGAGTGTGGAATACAGGATCTCTCTCTCTCTCTCTCTCTCTCTCGCCCTGCTCCCTCTGCCCTGGGATTCAACCTGTGGCTGATTCTAGCACTCGGCGATAGTGAGACAGATAAACTCCTGAATGCATCTCTTGTACTGCTGCTCAGTGGGGCTGGTGACTGGGTATTGACCTGGCTGTCCGAAGGGTCCCTCCGACTCCCGCATCTCCTCGTTCATCCTGGCCAGACGCAGCCTGAGGGACGAGAACCAAGAGGAGCAGAGGGTTAGGAACTCATCACAGCAGGAGGTCAGTGGAACAGCTTCCATTAAATCCACTTACAGAGTGACTATGTCTGCGTTGGCCTGCTGCACTGCTATACTCAGAGGGTCCTGGCCGTCCTCGTCCCCGTCGTGCTGGGTGGCCCCTCTCTTCAGGAACAAACACACCTGCCTGGAAACACAAAGATAATCAATCAATCAATCATATTTTATTTGTATAGCCCATATTCACAAATCACAATTTGTCTCTTAGGGCTTTAACATGGTGAGACATCCTCTGTCCTTCACCCTCAGCAAGAGTCAGGACAAACTACTAAAAACACTTTTAACAGGTAAACATATGTAGAAACCTCAGAGACACATGTGAGGATCCGTCAAGTGTAGAAAAACATCATCTATTAACTGAAATCAATCACACGTCGTCGATCAGATCGTTCAAAACAAACCAACAAACAAACAGATAGACAGGGAGGAAACACAACCTCCTTTGCAGACGTGGTAAAACAACACAAAAAATAACACCAAAACACATTTTCTGCCTCCGGACTCACCCCGTGTGTCCCAGATACGTGGCGTGATGCAGCGGGCAGCGCCCCCTGGCGTCTCTCTGGTTGACGTCGCCAGCGTTCTGGAGCAGGAACTCACAGGCGATCAACGAGCCCTGGAGTGAAGAGAGAGCAGCTCAGCACGGAGACACTAGTGTTGGAATTGATTTTGGGACTAAAAGGGTCATTTAAGTGGATATTTGCACATTTACAGCTGCTGAGTTATAGAGTTTTTCAGCCAGTCGGGCAATTTCTGGTCATGTTTGGTGTCTTTAGGGGGGAATTGATCTTTAAATAATCAAATTATATTTGAGCTTAATCCAATTTCTGGTTTGTGTCAAGTCATGTATTCATACTATACATTTTTTTTTTTTTTTTTTTTCAAGGAGGAGCAAGTTAAAAATACAGTAAAAATAAGAAACAAGCAACCAGACAAAATAATACAAATAATAAAAAATAAATAAAATAAAAGGAAAAAATAAAATAAAATAAAATAAAAGGAAAAAATAAAATAAAATAAATTACTAAAATGACACTCAGAACTAGATGGCACGCTCATTGGTACATTGGCAAGAGGTATTTAGACAGTGGGTTGCCCAGTGGTTGTACAGGGGTAATGACCATATGATCACTTTAGAGCCCTAAGAAATTGAGGGCCCATACTATACTTTTGCTGGTCTTATACTCTGCCTCTCTGAGTACGATCATCCGGCGCCACTCACCCCGATCACCGCCTGTATGAGCGGCGTCTTCCCTTCGTCCTCGTCGTTGACCGAGTTGACGTCGGCGCCGTGAGCCAGCGCCTCGGCCATGACGGGCAGGTTCCGGGCCTTGGAGGCTTTGTACAGCAGCGCTCCGGGGTGAAGGTCCCGTATGTCCTCCGGGTCGGACGTCTCCGGCTCCGCCTCCAGCTCCGGTTCGCCGCTCGAGTCCTCGGACACCTCACACTCTGAGGACAAGAGAGAAATATGCATGTCAGTCTTTACAAACTCATTTGAGTTAAACTTCCAACAGGAGCGTCTGTTGATCGTCGCTCTGCTGGACTCACCCTCCTCTGTGACGCTGTCCACCACCGAGCCGAACACCAGGATGTCCGTGCTGCCGTCCGTGCTGCCCCCCAACCCGCTGTCACTGCTCAGACCTGCCGGACCAGCAGACGCCACAACATGGACACGTTAGTTACCGCTGCTTCTTTCAGCCTGACCGGTTTTGTTTTAAGGCAACACATATTATATATCATTTTATAAAATAATATTGTCTTTTGCACACTCTGTCTACATATTCTTACACTCATAGTATATTATATTATCTATTGTATAGTCAAATACTTATATTTATACCTCTACTATATATCATATCATATTATATCATACTCTTTGTATATTCTTTGTATATATAAGTCTATATACACATATTTATACATGTGTACATGTTATTATTATTATATTTACTATTATTTTTATATATACTGTTGCTGCCATTATTACTATATACTGCTATTATATTGGTATAATTACTATCATATATAAATATATATTATGTTTAGGGCTGGGCAACGATTAAAAGTTTTAATCGGATTAATCGCATGATTTCCCTGATTAATCACGATTAATCGCATTGTATACGCAAAATCCAATAATGAATTAAAAAGTAGTGTATAGCGCTTAATACAGTAGAAGTTAAATAAAATATTCAGTGTAAATCTCAACTTAACAATGTTATCAAAGCAAATACAAAATTAAAGCTCAATGCCACTGCCAGGGCATTAATGTTATCCTCTTCGTTATGAAAAATGTATACTCCTCTCTGCGTCTAACGTAGTCTGCCGAAGCCTCGCTCCACTCGCTGTTTCGTTGAGTGATTTGCTGATATCAACTGTGTGTTTTGCATTCAGGTGATATTTTAGACAGGAAGAACTCCGGTGATAAGAAAATTCACCTTGGCAGTGGCTACAAATAACTTTGGTTCTGTCGACTCCGCCGTCTGGAAGGACTTTAAAATGAAAATGGCCATGTAAAAGCTCCGTACCCTTATCCATGGTTGTTTATCCGCCAATTATTTTCTTTTTTCCGGTTCCGCAGCAGTCAGCAACAGACTTTCACAAAATAAAAGCCTGACTTTCACAATAAAACAATAAATAATCAAACCTGAGTTAATGCGAGATAAAATAATTAATCGAGTTAACTCATCACTTGAGTTAACTCGATTAAAACGAGTTAACTTGCCCAGCCCTACTATTCTTATATACTGTCTAACAATAACATTACCATCATTTCATCAGTACTATTACCATCATCTTGCCACTGCACCTTATCTACCTATTTATCTTGTGTTTCTGTTTTTATTCTTTCTACCTCAATATTTTTTATTTTATTCTATTGTATTGTATTTAATTGTATTCAAATATACCGGCTGCTATGACGACTTAATTTCCCTTCGGGGATGAATAAAGTAATCTATCTATCTATCTATCTATCTATCTATCTATCTATCTATCTATCTATCTATCTATCTATCTATCTATCTATCTATCTATCTATCTATCTATCTATCTATCTATCTATCTATCTATCTACCTATCTATCTATCTATCACACGTCTACTGCACATTCAGGCTGTTACACTCAATGTGTGTGTTTCCTGTGAAGGTGGAACTCGTTACACACTGGAGAGTGAGGCTCTTACTTCGAGGTCCGGATCCCGTGTCAAAGTAGGAGAAGAGCGTGTCGAGCTCGTCGGGACAAAACAGGGAATCACGTCTGAACTTCGCAGCAGCTGAGAGACAAACGAGGAAAGTGATGAGTCAGCGGAACAGTAATAAACAAGAGGTGATGGGGGGGGGCTTAAACCACAGAGCTGAGTGAAAGTACCCGCGGAGAGGGTCGAAGGGGAGGTGCTTCCGGGCTCTTGTCGGTATCTCCGCCGGGTTTTGGGGACGGTGGTGGCGCTGTTGTGGCGCCGGCACTTCTTCACGCTCCACCGCCGCTCGGGCTTCCGCTCGCCGTTGATGAGGATCTCCGTGCAGCCCATCTTCTTCAGGAACTTCTTCTCGACATACTTTGCTTTGATCCAAGTTTCTTTTTCCTGCCTGTGAAGAAGCGAAGCGTCGGAAAGTGACAGATTTTAACAATGAGTCAGATTCTGTTCGGATAATTGAGGTGTATTTAATTTATTGCTTCTTACCTTGAACTGGTGGGCGATGGTTTCTTCAGACCTTGTTCTTGGTACGAACCTTCATAGATGTGGTTGATGACGCTGTTCCCAAGCTCACACATCAACTACAAGGATGACACCAGCAACGTCTTGAGGGAACAATGAGAAATGTCTGTGCTATGCTAAGCTAAGCTATCTGACTGCAGGCTGTGGATTCATATCTAACGTACAGATACACGAGAAGTATCCATCTTCTTATATTTCTCTCGTCAAGACTGTAAATTTAAGTAGTTCTCAAAATGTCAAAATATTCCTTTAATGGATGAGCATCTGCTTAATGATTCAATAATAATAATACTATTAATAAAGATGATGATAAGATAACTGTTTCATTCTTATGCAAACTGTACCTTTAATAGTTCTGGTTCCCACGTGTCCAGCGTGAGGGAGCGGACCTTCGAACATTGAACCCCGAGACTCCTGCAACAGAAAACAAACTTCAAGTTAAAAATATTCTGTTTATGTTCTGTGGTCGGACGAAAACGGCAAAAGTGGAAGAATGTGACTTTGTTGTGACTTTGAAGCCACAGACGACTGCAGCTGGTTTATAATCTGCTGACGAGACAAAGAGGAAACTATAAGAGAGGTTCGTCAAACTGTGGTTGTGGATGAACAGGTCAACCAGGTCGGAGAGGTCAGAGGTCACCTGGTACTGGTGCCTCAGTCTTAAATACACTAGATAACACCAGAGACACAAAATGACCCGAAAAGATACAAAATGACCAAAAGACACAAAACTACCACAAAGACAAACAAAACAATCAAAAACAGACACAAAACGACCACAAAGAATCAAAATGACAATAGAGAGAAACAAAAACTAACCCAAAGAGAAGAATGACCACAAAGAGGCGAAAAACAACTATGAAAAACACAAAACGACCACAAAAAGACAAAACAATACTGCGAGGAGACACAGAACAGCCACAGAGAGACAAAACATGTCCAGAAACGCACAACCAGACGACGGAGAGACACAAAAACTATGCAAAAGAGAAATAAAATGACCAAACTAAATGACTACTTACTAAAAACAGACACACAACACCCACAAAGAGACATAAAACAACTACAGAAGACCACAAACACACAAAACAAACACTGAGATACAAAATGATGATAAAGATTTGTTGTGTCTTGTTTACATATTTCAGGAGTGTGGGGGGGGTCTTTTGACTTGCCCCGGGCCCCAGTTTCTCACAACCCGCCCCTGACCACGACGCTGGTTTGAGAAGCTGCAGGAAACCACAGAGTTTCTATCCTGAGAGAAATGAGAGGAGCCGCTGCTAATGTCATGCAAATCACCGAGTTCCCCCGATGACGCCGTCTGGTTGCCTGGCAACAGTGGCACAGTCGAGTGAAAAAAAAAACTGATAGTGTTTCTCCCCCTTTGGTTTGGTGAGGGTCCGCTCATTGTGACGGAAGGGGGGGGGCCGAGCAGGGTCATGAATATTCAACAGGTGAGCGCACACACAGGGATGTGGCCTGTGATTACATAAGCAGTGATAATTGCACACACACACGCACACACACACACACACACACACACACACACACACAAACACTCTCAAACAACTCAGGTTGATTTCTCACTCCGGGGAACTTGAGAAATGAAGTTAGTGACGCAGCAGTGTGATGTAACTGAGGAACCTGTTCACAGCGTGTGTGTATGTGTGTGTGTGTGTGTGTGTGTGTGTGTGTCTCAGCTCTGCAGCCGTCTTCCTCTTCTCAGTGAAAAGTTTAAATCAAAGCCAGTCTGATCCAGCAGGCGGCTTTGATCCCCTCAGCAGAGAACCTGCTGGACCGAGCTTCAGCAGCACGAGGTACGACACGGTCCTCTGGCAGCACTTCCTGTGTTCAGAGCCAGCGACCACGCGGCACATGGAAGTGGTGGAGGAGGAAGTATCCAGAACGGAGTTTGACCTTCACTGAGCTCTATGAAGACGGATTAATAATCCCCTCCGATGCTGATACTAATATTATTGAGCAAAACGTTTCTAATACCGATTTATCAGCTGATACTAAAACACTTTAGTTATCAAACCCCTATGACAAAGAAATGTGAATAAGAAGAAAACACAAATGTAATTTAATCTATAGAACTTGAATTAAGATCGGTGTGATGTGCAGAGCTTAAAACCAAACGCCAGTTTTAAAGCTTTACTTGTGAAAGAAGAAACTTTCCATCTGTAATCTCAGTTTGAGTTGAGAAGCAGCGAGGAAGGTTTGCACAAATATTCAAACTTTCACTGATGTAGGAGGCATTTTAAATTCTGTAGTTTGCCTTAAGAATAAAAAAGATATTTCCACATTTGTAGATGCTTCAGGAGGAAGGAGGAATTAAACATTTTTATCAGGTAATTTAACTTTGAGTTCTCTACCTGTGGATGCCGGAGCACTCGATGCACAGCAGGATGCCGAGGTTGATGGAGGCCCAGCGCGGGTCGGCCTGGCCGCAGTCGCAGCAGCGCTCGTTCCCCGGCAGACTCTGGATCCGCTGCAGGATGGTGTCGCCCCGGGCGCTGCGGTCCCGTGGCTCGCTGGCCGAGTCGATGCTGCTGGTGGACGGAGAGGCGGTTCTGTCCAGATGCTAAATATAAAAACGTCAGATCAATACAGAGCGGCCTGCAAATGAACTCACTACGTCGGATTTAAAGTTAAACATAAAGTTCCGGTTCCTCAAACTGCTGCTTTACTCTGTCTAATGAGAAAATACAATGAATGTAAAATGTATTTGTAGTAGATTTACCTCGATGTAGTAAGAGTCTGGACTCTCTCTGTAGGCTGAAGCGATGCTGGCTTGAACTGCTTGAATCCAGGCTTGTCTTAACTTTTCAGATTCCGCCTGCAGCATGCAACTCCTGTAACACAAACCAGCACAGATTAATTTACGTCCTGACAGAGCTACAAGTTCCACGAGTGTATAAAACATTCAGGGAGACGTGTCCAACCAACATGTCAGCATGAGATCACCTGCATCATTTTGGTTATTAGAAAAAAACACAAAACAAAGAGACTATTAGCAAGTTACAGCATTTGTAAGGTTTAAATGAAATAACTAATTTTGTAAAAACGTCCTTTTGCAGTCTATATACTGGAGTGAGATCCATGAAATGTGTAAAACAAAACCATATACGGCATGACAGCTCCAAAAAGTGAAGCCAAAACATCTGGATCACCCCCTGCTGGCCGGTTGCAGTATAGGTTATAAACCCTGCCTCCTCCATGTTAGTGAATTCAAAAGTCACAATTTACATGAACATATTGCATTTAAAATCATGTGATCTATGTAGTAGATCTGTAGATAATAGTCCAAAACTCTAATGACATTTGGGTCAATCCTTTGGGGAACATGAATTTCTGCACCAAATTTCCTAGTAGTGATACATCAGTTTGGAACAAAGCGTGACTCTAGGTCTCCGATGATATTACGGCAGCGTGAGAGCTTCTTACTTTGTGGGGGACACGACCTCGAAGCAGAACCTCCTCTCGATGTCCTCACAGGGTTTAACAGAGCAGAGCCGCAGATCCTCCACCACCACCGTCAGAGAGTCCTGAAAAACACAAAACCTCCAATTCTCATTTCTCCTCTGACCAACGGCACAAACTGAAGAACATGACGTTCGATGTTGATGTTCCCGCACGGATCAGCAGAGAATCGAAAATGACCTGAAGACCTCGAGGGCCTCAAAGCGAGTGCTCCGATATCAGATATCTCTCCACTCACAGAATCCGTGAGAAAGTGAGTGATGATGGATTTCAGCGGAGAACGCCATCACGTTAAAAACCAGCCTCCCCATTAACGTTGCACTTAACCTCTCAGATCCCCCTTTACCCCGGGGACAACCGACAGGGGGGAGATGTATGGACTTGCCTTGAGCTTCTTCTGATAGACCAGCTGACTGTTCTGAATGGAGAACCACCGTCTGCAGAGAGAGGAGGGATGAATAAAACATGGTTCAGATGGATATTTGTTCCATGGTTGAGGGTCAGCGTGCAAGAGGGTGAACGGCCGTGGTCACCGAGGGACGGAGGACGAGTAAAAGCATCGCTGAGTGAAATGTGTTTTGGTCGTGGCTGCGTTTCAACCCTGATCACGTGACAGGAACAGATAAAAGCTGTCAGCGGAGGAGGAAACTGAACAAAAACTGCGTAACTTCCCGTCATTTTTAGAACAACAGCAAGAAATTTATAATGTTATATGCATTAAAACACAAAATAACCTAAAACAGCCTGAAAACACACAAATTCAATGCAACAACTAAACACAATAAAAATCAAATAAGTGTCTAAGGCAAATAATATCACACGTTATTCATACCTTTACCTACATGTTCTATTGTTCATGTTTATATTACCAGAGACACTTTAATAGATATATACATACATATCTATAACATTTGGAAGTGATCTCTCCCTACTTTATTCAAATTCTTATTTTACTTTAGAAAATTGATTTCATTATTTTTTTTTTTGTATTTTATTTTATTTTTTATAATTTTTTTTATTGGTTTTCACAATTGAAGATGAAATCTCATACCTACAGACGTATATGAAAACTTTTTTTTTTTTTTCCCTCCCCCCCACCCCAGGGGACAAACAGAAAAGAAAGAATTAAATAATAATAATTTAAAAAGAAGAAAAAAAAAAAAAATATATATATATATATAGACATCATTGTCGTCAATATAACAAAACAGAACAAAAAAAAAAACAAAAAAAAAAAAACAGACAAAACATAAGGTGTGTGAGAGATCATTCATGTGGTTTTCAGTAATGATAAATGACAATATATACTGTACATGACATATAGGACAAAACTTCACACTTGTTCAAGCAGGTATGTAATAAAAGGTTGCCATATCCTGCTGAAGTTATCAGTAGGACGTCGCAGAGCAAGTCTGATCTTTTCTAGCTTCATTAATTGTTTAATAACCGTTCTGCTGCTGAAACTTGAATTTCTGTTCCTTATATTTTGCATATAATGATCTATTTTTTAACATTAACTCATTGTATGTAACTTCTGCAGTTCTACACTCTTATCACTTCACTTCCCTGTATTCACTGAACCAAACAGAGAGCGTTGCCCTGTGTGTTACCTGTTCCAGGTCTTAAAGGCGTTGCTGGCCCTCTTGAACAGGTAGCCCTCCATCACCACGCCATTCGGAGCATCCACGTTGAACTCCACCTTCGAGTCGTCATACGAGAAGTCCTGAAACACGAGAGGAAGAGAGACGCACAACCCCCACGTTAACCCGGGACATCGCACAAAAACAGGTCAGAGGAGCAGCTGTCCGTCGGCAGGAAGACGCTCTGACCTTTAAATCCTCAAACAGGAAACTCAACCCCTCTTTTTCCGTAATGAGGTGGCTGCTGCGTGTGTGTGTGTGTGTGTGTGTCTGTGTGTGTGTGTGTGTGTGCTGTTCCTGGAATACCAGTGGCGTTCGATGTGCATCGTACTGTACATACAGTCCATAAACCAACCAAGTCATCAGGAAGTGTGCGACCATGTGGAAACGGTCACGTGTGAGTCTGTGCATGTAGGAGAGTGGAGTCGCATGCCATCTTCCTGTGTGGCACCACACACCGGGGGGGGGGGGGGGGGGGGGGGGGCATTTCATAACTCAACAGATGTGAGTGTGACGCAAATCCTTACATAAACAGAGTGATTCATGGGAAATTAGCTCCTGACCTTCTTGTGGCTTGCAGCTCACTGATGACACCTTTATATCTTTGATGCTACCACACAGGGAGTCAGGCCCGAGGTCATCCGACTTTCAAACTTAGAAATCTCAGTTTCTAAATCAGTTCTTTGCTGCTTCGTGTAAAGGAAAAGGAAGATGGAGCAGTTTGTCCTCCGTTAACATATATTCAGAATTTTATTTAAACTTCTGAAGCATGTGGGTCCTGAGAAAAGACCGAACTCAGTCTCCGAGGCAAAATCACTTCAGACGCTTTAACTGCAGAGATGTGTCAGTCATGAAAAAAACACTGTTCTGCAGAATACATGAAAGCGTCTGCTGCAGCGACCCATATACAAAATAAAAAAAACTTCACAGACGCTTGTTGTATAAGAGAGAATCGAACTCGCAGTCTGAATAACAGCTCGACTCACTCCTCTCTGTGTTTCACAGTTTAAACTTTAAATACACATCAAGCAAAGGTCGAATTCCAGCTCGTAGACAACAACAGAGTTTAAGAGACACCACGTTTCTGTCATGGAGCTTATTTATGATATTTATACCAAAAGCCACAGGTTGGAATACGAAATCTGACAATAACCAGCTTAAAAACACCTTTAGAATAAGACAACAATACAAATCAGAGACAGCTGAATACGAATGAAAAGAGAGAAGAGAAGTATACTCGTACATCTAGTGTTAAACGTGAGAATTTTCTTTTTAAATTCTGATTTTAATAAAACTCTGCAGGGAAACGAGTACTAAGAGGGATTGAGAGAAAGCCAGGAATTTCAAAAAGGACAAAATCCGATAAAATGATTTAAAAAAATAACAACTACCCTAGAACTACAGCATCAAACAGCCGATGAAAACAAATCAACCCACCAGGCTGCGGTCCCACCGGCACAAGATCTTCATCCTCAGACGTTTGGTTTGTTCCAGCAACATCGAAAAAAGCACGAAAAGGTTCAAATCTAATAAAAATTGAATATAGCGGCTCCTAAACACCAGATCTCTCAGAGTGGAGACATGTGGCTCTTCTCTGTGTGACGGCTGCAGCTCTCACAGCACATTGTGTCGAGTGAGTAGTTCCCACACTGACATGTGAGCCCTCCACTCCAGCTCCAGCCTCAGGATTACACCTAATTACCATACAGCTGCCAAACCCGTCCCCGGCAGGAAGAGGAAGAACAGCCCGGTTCTGTAGCTGCTCTCGACCCACGGACTGAGAGCTGTGATGCTTCAGAGCCTGGGCTGCAGATCCCGGAACACACCTCCCTCTCTGGAGAAAGTGGGAGTTCCAGCCCCATGTCCACTAACAGGGGAGGGAGGGGGGGTTCCAATCTGGGAGGAAGCCAAACATCACCAAACAAAAACGTGACCTCTGGAGCCGAGGCCGACAGCAGCTCCGCCAAAACTCACACTCACACACACACACACACACACAATCCCCTTCAGGTCAGGCAGAACTCACAGGAACCCGTCTTACCTTCCTCGGTCTGCAGTCGTGGGTTTCTGAGCGGAGCACATGACAGACGCCCGGCGAGATGAGCGCTGGGTGGGCGGCGCTCTGCAATCTCTCCAGCTAACACAACAAAGGTCGTCTATTTTTAATGATGCAGCCGCGTCACACGGACAGAAACCCAACGCGGGTGAATTATTGATCGAGCTTTTGGAACCAGCGAACGTCCAAATGTTACCAGCAAACGAGGAAGTTGTGGCGGAGCAGCGGGGGGGAAGAATCAGACAAACAGAGAGAATTCATCAAACCTGCTCAGCCTCGGCTTCTACTTCACTGATCCACGACACAGCTGCTGGACCTCAGCACAACCTGACCTGAAGGATGAAACTCCTCCAGCCATGAAATCCTCTCTCTCCTGTCATTAACCCATCCATCTCCACCAATCAGGTGATGATTTCATTGTCTGTTGCAGGATTTTACAACAACTACTAGGGGTGGGAATTGGCAAAAATGTGACAATTCAATAGTATTGCGATATTTGGGCCACGATTCAATAGTATTGCGATTCTGCAAGTATTGCGATTTGATTCTGCGATATATTGCGATTCATGTCCCCCATATTATTCAAAGGCATTACAAAAAATGAGGAAAATAAGACTCACTTCAAATGTCACATTTAATTCTGTGAACAACATTGTCTTCTACACATTAACTGAAGTGTAAAAACTTTGTCCTTGAACATTCAGGACACAGGACCTTTGTAATTATTTTCTGAATAGGAGACCTCTCACATGAACCCTGAGCTCCCAGCACATAACTCACAATTATTTAAATACAGTAACATCAAGCAGACATACTAGAGTAACATAAACCTGAGAATAATCATATAAATAAGAGTAACCTAGAGCTTCAATCAAATTGAGACCTGCAAGGTCATGACCCAAAATGTTAAATTCATTTGGGAATATTGGCATTTTTGTTCAGAAAAAGCAGTTGGTCAACATGCTCAGATGTTAAAGTTCCTCTGGTCTGTTACTATATCTCCTGCAGTGGAGAACATCCTTTCCTCATACACACTAGGTATCTTTTAAACTCTGAAACTCTCCTCGTCATGCTTTGCCAGCCAGGGACTGTTACATATAATTGTAAAAAAAAAAAAAAAAAAAAAAAAATATTGCAATACTTTGTTTTACAGTATCGATATAATCGCGGGCGCAAAATATCGCGATACTGAACAGAGTCGATTTTTTCCCCCACCACTAACAACTACTGGGTTGGATTTTCTTGAAACTTGGTGGAAGTTTGTGCCAAGAAAGAATCAATTAACCTTTGGAGCGGATCCCATTAAGGACTTTGTTTAACATTGCAAGATTGTGAATTTCTCTCAAGTTAATGCTTAAAGTAAAACTGGAATCACAAGGTCTGAGTAGATGTTCCTCCACCAAAAACCCAACAATCTGCATCCGCACCAAATATATCAGTCCACTAGGTTTTTAAAAACTCCAGATCTGAGCATCATTCCATCAGAAAGAAATATAGATGTTGTAATTAAGAGGGTTTCACAGTTAGACAACCTTCCACTGGACCCGATCTTTCTCTGAATCTTTAGAAACTTCACTGAATCCTCTAATGAGCGTGGAATGCAAAATTCAAGAAGCCAGCGCTCCAGACACGATAATTACGAGTGACTTGATGTCTCAGTCTCTGGCCTTCGTCTGATGAATTCTTCTAATGACGGCCCAGGGCAGATATATCACATGTTAAAGAATAAAAAAGAGCTGGATTCGTCTGTAGAGGAAGAGTCGTACCCTGAAGAATGAGAATATTTAAACAGAGAGAGGACAAATAACTTGTGGAGAAGCTTCACCTTCGAACAAATCTGTGCTTTACGTTATTTATTAACATGATACGTTACTGTATGCATGTTGCCTCTATATCTCCTGAATATCCACATGCATGTAGTTTTGATTTTGGACGTAGAGCGTTGTTGACGTACATAAAGTTCAAACTAAGCATCAGTATTTCATCACGACACGTATCTGCAGTATTAGGCTGTAAAAATAGATGCAGCAGCAGGCGGAGCTGACTGCCTTCAACAGGACTTCTCCATTAAATCTGTGGTTAAAAATGAATGGCTCTGGCAGTTAGATGCGCTCGCTGCTCGGCGCCGCCCGCCAGCGATGGCGAGCGTCCACAGGTGGAGCACTTTAACTCGCTCGCTGCTCGCCCTGGTTCAGCTTGTACTGAGCAGCGGCCGCTCCTTTGTCCCTGTGTAAGTTTACTCAAGGCTTATTGCACATGCTCCGAGGGGCGAGGAGGAAAAGAGCAAAGGGGAGGAGAGGAACATTCAGAGGCCGGAGTGGATCTCAACTGGTTTAGAATCTGATGATTTCAGTCTTTCACAGACAGGATCAGGGCCACTAGGGGGCGCTCATTTAAAACAATAACAAATGACAACGACAATAAGAAACGACCAAGAGCAACGACTTTGTGAAGCAGTGAGGGATCATGGGAGTTGTTGTCTTCACCACCAGTGACACGACTCAAGTCCTGTTCACCAGTGAGGTCACATGGAAACGTTTCACTCATGTTACTTAGCAACGGCGACAAATAAAGGATTCCATCACTAGTAGGGTTGCAAAGGGGTGGAAAGTTTCCGGTAAATTTCCGGTAAATTTCCGGAAACTTTCCATGGGAACTTTAGCTCGGGAATTTTGGGAATTTTGAAAAAAAAAAAAAAAAATACGCAAATTAAACGCTGAGCAATAAAAACTTCATTCAAAACTATATTTTAAAGATGTGTGGAACGTTGAGTTTCAAGCCTCCACTATGCATTCTTCCATCACATGCACAGATAACTCCCAGCATGCTTCACTCTACAGCAGGGCTATTGAGGCCTGCTGTAGAGTGCAGGACTAGTCAGGTAAGTTTCAATGATATTACTGGGAAAATATATTAGCATGCTGATTGAGGATTGTTCATCTGTTCATCTAGACTATTTCCATTCATTTATCCATCAATTGTAAAATATGTTTACAGTCAAATCCAATTGTTTGGCTAACTATTTATATCTCTGGCATTGCATTAGTGTTTTTTTACAAACTTTTTTCTCATCTTATTCTACAGAACAATGCCACGTGCACTCTCTCATGTGTGGAGACATTTCACCCCATCCAATGTAGAAGGAAAGGCTGTGTACATTTGCAAATACTGTGCAAAGACCTATGTTAAGAATGACACGATGATGCAGAAGCATATAGTCAAATGCCCAAAGTTTCCTCAGGACTCAAATCAGCCTATGACAAAACAAAATGTTTATATTTATGTCTGTATATGACAAGGTAAATACAGTTAGTATAAATTACCCACAACATTTCCAGTTTATTCCTGTTAATTCCCGTATATTCCCGTTAATTCCCGTGGAAAGTTTCCAACTTTGAATATTCCCGGAATTTTGCAACCCTAATCACTAGCGACCAGAAAGTCACGTTACCGGGTTTGTCGGAAACATTTTGGATAATGTAGACATTTTATTGAAAATTGGTTACACATTAAATCTTATATTTTCTTTTCTCATCCTTGTATTTATTTTCTAGATGTTTACAAAGCTGAAAAGATGGGGATCTATGTTTATTTTCTTTATTCCAGTTCTATATATTTGGTTGTATTTGTTTTTCCTTTGTATTTGATGTAATTTATCATACATTTTATAGTTATAAACTGTAAAATATGAAGCCTCAGTTGCATTTCTTTGTCGTGTAGGTTTGAAAACAGCATCTTCAGAAACTATGCCAATGTTTTCTATATCAGTATTGGAAATTGTTGACTCCATAATATCCAAATCTGTAAATTGAAATTTGACAGTTTTTTGGTATAAGCACACACAGATTTTCAGAGTAAAACAGGAAACAGTCGACTTGACCTATTTTCACTCAGGAGCCGCATCAGCGTCTACAACCTTTTTCTATTTCAGGAGCCGTCACAGTTCTGATGTAACAGACGCTTTCTCTACGGGTCATTCCAGCTACGCTCAGGGTTTTAATTGTTCCGCATAAATGATTCACGAAGCATTTCGGCTCGGCGGAGTCAAGGCGACAGCTGAGGGAAACTTCAAAGGGCGCCGCCCCCCCCACTGCACAACACCAGAGCTGCTTCAAGTGCATCATGGAAATTCACACGGAAAAAACAAACGGAGGAGAACTCACCTGCATGAGGGTCTGAGGAGGAGATGGAGGAGATGGAGGCAACATGCAGAGAGAAGAGGAGAGAACTCAGCGTTAGAAGATCTCCAGAAGCAGATCTGGGTTACATGAACACAATAATCTGTCAGGTTGAATGCTCCTCTGATGATCCTCTCTTCAGGTCCTCCAGTGATGATGAAGCTGCTCATCACAACTCAGAAACCAGAAGAACATCTCCCACCTTCTCAAGTTTCATGCACGTTTCCAGGAGGCATCTTCAACCTGTGACCTTGTTCCTCTACTCCTTCTCTCTCTCTCCCTCTGCGATGGAGGGAGCACGCAGCTCAGCCTCCGACAGCTCGGGGGGGAAACAGATCAATGCCCGGGCCCACGTGCGACCCGGCCCCCTGAGCCGGGGGGGGCCGCGGCACAGACCTCGGCGCCTGCAGCAGAGCGCTGACCACCGCCTGACAGATGGTCTCTGATCCTGAGGCGCCGAGGAGCAACACGCCCACTGGTCACACGTTTGGTTTGTGAATTATTAAAGAAGGCGATGCCAGATGGAGGGAGAGAACTACATTTATGGATAACATACTAGTGATGGAAACTACGCATCCCATAAACCATTGAGAATGATCCCTTTCTTTTCCTCTTATAATCTCAGCAGCAGGATAGAGAGAGAAATCAAAGTTGCTCTTAACGTTGAAGCTGAAACCATTTGGCTGTCGTCAACATTTCCATGGTTACGGAAAGCATCACCAATCAGAGACCTGACACCTGAGGATTGTGGGTAGTGTAGTTCTTCTCCTTGACATTGCGAATAAAACCCGTCTTTCCTCAAATTGATATCATACAGACTTGTGATCAAATCTCAAGAACCTCATGGTGGCGCCGGACGAGTAACCTGGGAATCAGAGTCAGTTTGATTCAAAGTAGGGCTGGGCAAGTTAACTCGTTTTAATCGAGTTAACTCAAGTGATGAGTTAACTCGATTAATTATTTTATCTCACATTCACTCAGGATTGATTATTTACTGTTTTATTGTGAAAGTCAGGCTTTTATTTTGTGAAAGTCTGTTGCTGACTTCTGCAGAACAGGAAAATAGAAAATAATTGGCGGATAAACAATCGAGTTAACTCATCACTTGAGCTAACTCGATTAAAACGAGTTAACTTGCCCAGCCCTAATTCAAATATCACTTCGATCCGCGATTTCAGATCCTCAACAAAACGTGAGATCAGCATTTTAAACGGACTAACAGATTTTGCTTCTTCACCAGGAAACGCACCGCAGACAACAGTGGGATTAAAACACTTAATTCCACCTGATTTGGTTCTTAAATCGATGCCTGGACTTTGTTAGGGGAGATTAATCAAACACTTCCCAGCTGCCCAGGTCTAATCCCCCCCCACCCCCCCCCCACCCCAGTCACAACAGACGCACTGGGCCAAGTGGCAGACTGGATCTCGGGGGGGTGATGAGAGCACCTTCACACCCTGGTAGCTTCAACTTGCCAGCCACACAGACAGAGGGAGGATTGTTTCAGGGTGTAGCATCGTTTCAGCCCATCCCCAAATACCTAAATTCTTACTAATAAGAAAAAACCGGAGAAGAACAAACCCGACAGTGTTTTAACTGTTGAATCCAGGATCTGTAATTTGTGTCAAGTAAGTGTTGACAAGATAAACTCTCCCGTCTCTAAGGAAACCAAACACGGATTAAATAAACAGATGATCTAATGAATCCTTCATGTACAGAAAGCCACCGTGCAGCCACTCATACTTGGGCCATGACAGGGTTTCTGCAGGGTTGAAATTTAAAACTTTAAGTATTAAGAGTGCAATGGAAAACCAGTAAAATCAATGATCATTAGGGCCCGAGCACTGATCAAAGGTCAGGGAGGTCCCTATTGTTATTGTAAGGATTATTCTTATTATTATTATTATTATTATTCAGGCAAATGAATTGGCTTTTTGAGGGCTTTAACATGCTCAACTTCTTACCAAAATTTGCAGAAAGTTAGAAAGTGGTGAAAATTTACGTATTCTGAAGGAATTTTCAATGGGCGTCGCAAAATGGCTCAACGGTGCCCCCCCCGAGACCCCTGGAACGTGTTCACATTGACCGGTCTCCACAAAAATCGATATACAGGTGTATCATGACCAGACAAACAAAAAAGTCTTTAGGTGCAATTTGAAAAACACAACAGGAAGCCTGCTATCTTGCATTTAGTGGCCATTTTGGCCATATTCCACATTTTTACTTTGATGTACTTGTACCAGGGTTTTCATCGGATCAACGTCAAATTGAGATGAGTGTCATCACAACAAGATGGAGATAAAAACTGTCTGACACATTTATTTTTAATCATTTATTATTATTATTCAGGCAAATGAATTGGCTTTTTGAGGGCTTTAACATGCTCAAATTCTTACCAAAATTTGCAGAAAGTTAGAAAGTGGTGAAATTTATTTATTTTATTTATTATTATTGTTGTCATGTTTTTTTGGGTCTGAATCGTGTATCTTTATTTATAATTATATCACATTTCCAGTTGTCAATAACAATGATTCCTAAAATTGAATCAATGAACGTGACCTGAACCCGGATAAGCAGCAGAAAGTGGACGGATTGATTAATAAATTGCAAATGATTCCAGAAAGTTCTCAGACTTCTTCTAAAGTTTTATCTACAGACAAACCTTGTTGGGTCTAGAACCTCAGAACTTAAGGTGTGAAAACCCCTACTGCCCTAAGTCCAAGGTTATTTTCATGACCTGCAGATATCCTGCATGTGCATCGTTTACAATTTCTATTTGGTTGATGTGATCAGAAACAGGAACTCACCCTCTGCTGGATGGTGGCGTGCTTATGCTCCATTTCCCTCTTCTCCATGGCCGAGTCGATCACCAGCTGATCCAACTGAGAGGCCGATCACACAGAGAAACACAAACAGGAACAGGTTGATGTGAAACTTCTTCATTCTGCAGAGGAGTCGTCATAAAAACACTCGGCTGGACGGTTTCAAACACAGACTGAGAGTCGGGTCGGGGGCTGGAGGAAGCATTGATTCATCCTGCATCACCAAACAAGTCAAATAACACGTGACCAGCGGAGCCTTTGTTGTGATTCACGATGGGGTGGGGGGGGGGGGGCATGCAGAGAGGAATAGTGTATATGAATAAAATAGATCCGAAATTCAATCCACCGCAATGTTTCAATCACGAAGCGGAAATCGAACGGACAAGTTGTGTAACCGTCCCTCGGCCGTAAGATCGATGAAACTAATTCCAGTTGAGACAATGAGCCCGGGGGGGTGGGAGGTTTGGGGGGGTGGGTGGGGGGGTATGATGGAGAGATGAAGTGGCCCCTCTTCACCTCAGCCGCCAGTTTCTTCATGTAGGGGTCGATCTCATCCAGCAGGTTGTAGCCCTGGTGGAACAGCGAGTACTGGGCGTGCATGAACGACAGCATCTGTGTGGGACAGAGGTTTATATTTTAAATCATCTTTATAAAAACACACGGACGACTTCTCTACGTGTTTTTAGAGTTTGGTGTAAAATGTAAAAGATGCAGGAGTCGCTGGAGGGAGAAGAGGACTCACCGCGTCCAGGATCTCAAACTTCTTCTTCGCCTGGAGGACGTTAATCTGCAGAGGAGGAAAGAACGTGTTGCTGAATGAAACATCTGAGAACCGATCAGTGTAGTTGACAGTTTTTTGTTATTCGTGCCACATTCACTCTGATGTGAATGAACAAACTTAACCCACTGGCCTTCAGGTGACCTTTCTGTGCTTTCTTTTACACTTCACATCATCGTCCCCTGAATTAATGCATGTGCTTTGTATATCTGAACCGATGCAAAAACCTAAATGACATTTTTGAGCTACATTTGAGAGGTCACTGGTGCACACTGCACATCTCCTCACAGCTTTGACCTTTTCTTACGCTTTGAGACGCATCCGGCTGAGACTCAAAAGGGTCGGACGTCTGCGAGCGAGCGAGAGAGAGGGAGATGGAGAGGGAGAGAGAGAGAGAGAGAGAGAGGGAGAGAGAGAGAGGGAGACGGCTGCCAGCAGACAGAGTCCAGAATGGAAACAGGACTCGGCCGTCGCAGCGATCGCACAGAATCCGTCTCTTTGTCCCCTCGGGCGGCGGGGGGGCGGGTTACAACTCACGGGCAAAATAAACCCACGGAGCAGTTGAACGTAGAAAGTGTTGCTCAGACACGAGGTGGAACACAGACGTGGCTGCAGGCTGATGGGAAGTGTGACTTCTCAACTGTACAGGTGATATCAGGCTGTGATATCACCTGTACGTTATACACTTCCCTCTCACACCACTTCAGAGTAAACATCCTCTTGTTCCTACTTACACTTAAATGCAGATATGACAAGTGAACTATCTGATTTATTCATTCATTTATTTCCAATGACTTTTTCATGGTGTTATCATTTTAGAGGATGAATGTTTGTATCTTTTATTGTTTGTTGCTGCTCTTATGATTTCCCTGAACCAATTTGCCTTTGGGATAAATAAAGTTGTGTTGTATTGTATAAGATCCTATTAACAATCAGATTTAAACCGTCAACTGCTGATTTAGGCATAAAGAAACCAGGACAGATGACAAAATGATCATGAATATATATATAGTCCATTCCTTTTGGACTTTGAGGAAGATTATTTGTATTATTGGAGGCCCAAGTCTGTCAAGGGACCTCATTTGGAAATGATATTTGGATTCAGCTCAGGTTCAGGGTTTAGGTCGGGCTCAGAAATTTTCTTTCGGGGTTCGGTCGAGTTCGGACAAAAACTTGTGGCCCAATCGAACTCTACGACACTTACACCTGCTAGAGACTCTGGTCACTACAGACTCTACAGTTAATTTGGGTCCATGAATAAAACATGTAAGAAACCTTGTACCTGTACTGGGTCACATGTATCTGAGTCCCTTCTCTGACCTGTAGCACGTAGTCCAGAGCCAGATGTCGGAAGCACCTGCGGGTGATGCTGAGCGTGCTGGTGGCTTCCTCCACCTCGTGAGGCTTGTTCCTCGGCGCCTGAGCGTTCTTCACCTGCGCTATCTCCATGTCCTCACGCACCCGGTCAAAGTGCTTCTTGGTGTCCTTGAACTTCCGGACGTCCCTGACAGACACAAGAGAGGAAACGGTTGAGCTCAGTCAACGGATGAAAGGCTGAATTCAGGAGATGTACACAGGGAATAACAGAGTTTGGATATTTCCGGAGGTCGTAAGGTCAGTGTGAGGTTAGACGAGCTGTGACCTACTTCTGGATCATTCATGATACGACTCTTACAAAATATCCAGGCTGCACCTTGTTTAATATTTAAAAACACCAAAAAGGTTTTCAGGGGCAACGGGGGTGCGTCTGCTCTTGAAAGGTCATGGACTTTCTACCTGTGTTGAATTTTTCATACAAGTGAATTTCTGCACGGATACAAAACTGAAGGATTGTGGGTTCACTCACTCTTTCACAAAGTTGTGCAGCTGCTGCTTCACGGAACGCTGAGCTTGATCGAACAGAATCTGAAACACAAGAAACTTCTGTTAGAACACAACAAGAAACCAGGTCAGAATGAATGGATCAGATAGATGAATAATTAATTTGTTATTATGCAAATATTTCACTATTTTTATCTGGATCTGCAACAAACTACACAAACTCATAAACATCAGTCCCTTAAATATGCCTGATTTCATCAAGATCCATGAGTTACAATGTTGAAGAAAGTGAAAATAAAATCCAGGATCAACCCACTGATCCAGATCCACATCAAAATTATAAATTGATAACTCCCATCTTCACAAAGGATAATAATCACAATTCATAAACCAACTTGTGTCAAAGTAGCATCAATTCCAAACTGGGGAAACTTCACCCAGTTCCCAAGAGTGAAAAACCACTGGTTTCATATTATGGTTGTATTATTGACACAAACTCAAAATGTTAAAGATGCATTCTGTTAAAAACCCTTTTAATATTGAATCCTTCTCCCTCTATATGTGTAATATAATAATTGAATCATATACAAAAGACAGTTTTAACACAAAAATTACAACCCACTAGCAAAGAGCTAAATCAACCCAGTAGCACATGGATCTATAATGAACCAGATTAGCTAAATTTTAATACAACCAATGTAATATTGTTTGAGAGACGACAGTTTGTCTTGTATTCAAACCACCTACATGTATTTATGACCAACAGGGGGCGACGCAACACAACTTTTTTGCTGCATTCAAATGATGCAAAAAAAAAAATCCTCCCTCAACGCCTGTTGGAATGAATGGAGGGAGGAATGTCTCTCAGATTGGAACACACCCGCTCGAACGCACCAACACGCCGCCTTCAGTTACATCCACAGATCCCTCCTCCTCTCCTTTCACACCAGGCACATCGTCTGATTGCTGCCGCCGTTAACTAGGTCACTGAGGCAGAGAGGCAGGAGAGAGAGGGAGGGATTCTGGTTCGATGTGACACTGCAGAGTCTGAATCCAGCGGTGCAAACCCTCCCTGACATGTCGTGGTGCAGCGGCCTGTGTCCTGTCACCACAGCTGAGCAGCGGTTAGACAGGTCCGAAGGTTTGAGTCCCGCCAGAATAACTGGATCTAGAACTGTGTGTTTGTGGATGAGGAGATCTCAGGGCTCTGTAAATGGGCTTATGGGGGTTTTAACAGGCGCTGATGATGAGGAGGGAGCCACTTCTCTATTGTTGCAGCCGGTGCACGGAGGCAGCGGAAGGAATAAATATAGACGACTCTAATTTGACTCGAGGATATAAATGTGACTCACAGGGAAGCGGTCAGTTTTAATGCATTCCTGCCAGAGACGTGTTTGTTTTGATCGAGAGTTGAGGCCTGGTTTTTTACTGCTCTATAAACCCACTGGGTCTAAATATGTGTGAAAGTGGAAGAACAGAGACGCTCATCAGGAAGCATCCACTTCTCTGTTTCTAATTAACGAACAAAGGAATTCCTCCGACACCGATGGCAGGCCGAGGAACCAGAGGCTGCTTTTAATGGCTTCATGCAAAGTGTCATGTTGAGCGCCCTCGTTTGACTGAATCACCAGTGACTCATCGTGCACGTGTGGTCAACCTGTTTCCCCAGGACAGAGCTTAACCAGCTCTCAGGGAAGTGCAAGTGAGAAGCTGATCAGGATCAGCAGGCCAGCGGTGTGCAGGAGCCGTTTACACCCGGGAGGGAGATCAGGTCGGGCGTCCTGCAGAAGGCGCTGAGGTGGACGCTCAGCAAATGTTGTCAAGTAAACAAGTGCACCTCGGTGATTGTTTGTGAGCGAGCGGCGGCCTGACTTCCTGCCTGTGGGGCGAAGTGCAGCCTGCAGCATTCCTGAGCTGCTCTGTGGCGAGCTGACACCCAACTTCCATCGGGTTCGAGGTTTCACGAGTCGTCCCTGAGCGATGAGAACTCCAGGAGAGGAAGGCGGGGTGAACAATGCACCGCCTAAAGATATACACTGCGCCTGAGGGGTTGTTGTGTTTTAATTAGCGACTGGTACGCAGCGCTCCGGGGACGATCGGTGGATGATCGCGACTAAAGTGGCAGCCAAACAGCAAAAGTCTCTTGAGGGAATTTGAATTCGGGTCCAATGAGCGCTGGTGCAAAAGAGACGAGATCTTCGGTCTGAGTTTCAATACTTTATAAACACCTACAGAAAAGGCCTGGAGCTTGTGAACGTTACTTACACAGGGTAGAAGCACTTAGTAGTAAAGTAAGTTACCACCAGCGACAATATAACATAAATCTTATATCAAAATGTGCTATAACAACAGAATTGAAAGATCTGAGATGAGATAGAAAGAGAATGTTCCACCAGCATGAAACTGGAGCCACACAGTATAAGTCAGAGTTGCACAACAATCCCCAACAGCAGCACACACACTACACTCGGGGGTCGTGCACTTAACGTAGCCGTGCACAGGAACTGATGTAAATCATGGATTCCTCTAAATGTTTGAAAACCTTTTCCAGCGTTTCATGGGAAAGTCGAAGCATTCAGCAGATTTTTTACTGGGCCTCAGTGTCACAGTCTTGGTAGGAAACGTAATGGTCACATGAGAAGTGTCTTTAATGCAACACAGATCGACATGAACACATGAAAACCAGTCGGATGGAAGTGGGACCTCAGGCATTCTCTTCTGGAAACGTTAAAAAAAAGATTTAGCCAAATGGAATCCGAACACAGACGTCCTGCTTCTCTGAGTGAAGAGCCACTGACTGGAAGAACAAGAACTAGGTCGGCTATGTAACAAATATTACATCATATTTGATTTATTCTTATTTGTCTGATTCAGGAAATATTACAAGACGTGGAAGAGGATTTACAGTTGGCACACTTTGATGCTTCCTGCCGGAAAACCAGGATAGAACTGGTTTGATCGACCTCGACCAGCGGAGGAGAAGAACAAGAGAAGAGCTGAAGCTGGAGAGTAAATCTGTGCAAGTGATTGATTGATTGAATATTTATTTAAGCCTCGGAAGACACATTGAGGGATAAGACCCTCATTTTCAATGGTGCCGAGGGTACAATAAAAAAGTTGATACATTAAAAGTTAATACATTGAATAAATAGGAATGAAATAAATACGCATATATATATACACAGTAATACAAGGTATAAAACAATTCGTCAATAAAATACTATGGCAAAGTCAACTAGCAGTTACATCAACTAGCATTAACAAATCATATAATCGGGTTTGAGCACAAGCAGGAGCTATTCGAGTACAAGTGTCCGAAATCAATAAATCCTGCTCCCAAACTTAAAGATCTGCAGAAAGAGAGGAAAAGATACGTCCAGGCTCTGATTCACAAATTACTACATGAATGTTGGAAAGTTAGAGCCGGAGTAAATAAACTCGTTGTCTTGCTCATGTCATCGGTTTGCTCGAAGCTTTAATGAGGCTCCAGACATTCATTTCATTATGAACATAATCATAACATTTACTCTCTCTTCTGACAGACGGGTCAACGAGCGGGTCTGAGATGAAACAAAGGAAACTCTATGTTGTCAGAGGGAAAAGGAAAAAGCTGGCACATCTTCACCGAGGCTGACGTCACAGCTGAGGAATGAGACGGCTTCAACAGGCATCACAATGGACTACTGTCCCGACTATACCGCCTTGTTAATTCCCCCCCTCATGCAGCGGCATGCTGGGACACGGACGGGTTTAATGAGATCAATCAAGCAATTATCTTCAGCCCGGTCGATGCAATCACAGAGACGCTGTCAGAGAAGAAGACGAGTTTAATCCTTCGTGTTTAAAGTTACTAAAACCGTCACAGGTGGTTTGTTCAGCCCGTCTCCTGCAGCAGCTTTGTTTATAGAGTCTGATTCACTGTTGCATCAAATATTTGTATTTGTCATCGTTCAGTATCGCGGCCTAATCCGACAAAATCCTGCCACAGATCAGCTCAGGAATGCTGCAGGCTGCACTTCACCCGGAGTGAGGGAGTCTCACAGCAGCTCTCCTGACGCCACTCGCTCATAAAGCATCACAGAGGTGCACTTGTTTACTTGACAACACTTGATTTAAGTTGCACAACACCCAACCTAATTCTCCAGAGGTTTTACAAGGCGGCTGGCAGGAAAACCCTCTGGATAAACTTCTATCAGACAAGAACTGAAGTCCGGATAATCTCCTGAAATCATCCTGGACGGGCTGTAAGTGAGAAGGCCACAAGCTAAAACTCCAGAGAGGGTCCTAAAAGCAGAGATACTGATGAAAAACAATAGAAATTTACAGAGCTGAAAACTCTTTTTCACAACCGTAGTTAAGAATGATCGGGAAAAGTGCTAATATTAGTAATTATTAGGGATTTTTTTATTTCATTTTAAAGGGTTTTGTTGGAACACTGTTGTCTTCATGTTCTTATCCTGTGTTGTTCATTCCGTTGGGCTCTCTGACCAGCTGAGCAGTTTTGGCTGTTGACTAATCTTTTTCCCGCTGACATGTTTTGAAAGGAAATGCGGAGAGAGCCTCAACTGGAGCAGGTACTACTGATCCCTACCGCTCACCTTCCTCTTCTTTTCTTTGAAAGCAGCTTTTTAATTGCACTTCTTTAAAGACTTATTTTATGTGAGAATAAAGCAGAAGATTATCAAAGATCATCAAGTATCTCCAGATGAAAAAATTAGCCGAACACGTACAAGACGAGATTCAAGGAACACATCTCTGCAGCCCAGAATCTCCGGCTGCATATGTGTGTAATATGATTGATTTGTACTTTTGCGTTTACACATACAGCCCTTTCCAGATAATCTAAGGAGATAATCCAGAATTCAATGCGTGCTTAATAACAATAAACTGTTCTTTTACATATATGAGCGTTTCTCCAAGGACCAGTTTCTCTGTCAGGCCACTTCTGCCCCATTTAAAAGACACAATTTCATATTAATTTTTCCATTTTAAACAAAGAATGCTGCTGTTCTGTAGGAACGACAACAACTGCAGCTGCAGACCATAAACAGAAAATCCTTTCCTCTTGTGGCTTTCTTTGTTTTTCCAGTTTTGGTTTCCAAATATAACTCAGAGACACTGGCATCTCCCGTAGGAATTCACTCACTCATTCAGTATGTACGGCCCACACTGCACGAGGACACCAGCTCTATTTAAAATTCATGTGATCTCAACCTAAATTCCTCCGCTCGTATCATGTTCTCTCCGCGTCCACCTGCTGTAAATCCCCCCCGGCCCCTATATAATCCTTTACTGTGTTGGTGCATTAAGATCTGGCAGCTCACCAGCGAGTCTCTCTCTCTCCTCATCTGTGTGTCAGTCTCGACTCATTTCTAATGGATGCTCCGAGAGTCAAACACAAGTCAATTATTTATGGAGTGTTCATTTGGAGTTTCATGCTTGAATTAAACAGAGAGACTGTTAAAGAACGTTGGCCTGATTCTGCTGATGCAAGGAAACGCAGATTGAAAAGTAAAAGGTCTCTGGCCTGAAGAGAGAAGGAGCTGCACTCGGCCGGAGTTTGATGTTCATACAAACAGACCCTGTTTGTTCTGTTGTGTGCTCACATCCTGGCAGCAGAGCGAGCAGGAAGCCGAGGGAGGGGACGGCCCAGACGCTACAATCGTCTCGACAATACACACATTTGTGTTTGTTTCACGGGTTTTAAACGCACCTGAATTTCGACAAGGTCAGCTGGCGCTCAGAGGTCCCATATCGCACGGCGCTATTTAATATTCCTGAGTGTCGGCTGCATATGTGAGCACATGTGGCACCGCAGGCCCGCGGAGGGACGTCTGTCAGGAGGAGCAGATATAACCATCCTCATTTCTTATTCAGCGGAGCGCTGCTCGAGTCTCTCAGCTGCAGCAACACGCCTAAATGCACATGATGTCTCTGCTCATTAAGAGATGAACATGCATAGGAAGATTCTACAGCTTCAGAAAACTAGAGTCAGTGGATCACGAGGTTTTCTCAACACGTTCGGGTCACATCTCTGCAGAGTATTATCACTTCATCTCAGGGGAATCCGTCTCATCGCCTCAGTCTCACACTGCCCTCCCTCCTCCTCTTCCTCCTCCTCTTCCTCCTCTTCTGTTCTTTGTTCACATCAAAGCTACAAAAGAGAGCCAATCATGTTACTGTCCAGTCCGACTCTGGACTGCTAATGGACTGGAGGGAGGTAGGGGGGGGGAGGGAACCCCAGCTGAGCTCACAGTGGACGAGGCCAGCTGGTCCCCGGCCAGACCACGATGTGTTGTGGTCTCTAACGAGTGACACGCCAAACACACTGGGAGCCCTGTGCCGCTGATGGACTGAAGGAGCTGTGATGGAGTCTGAGTTTCACTGGAGCTCCGGAGACGAGAGGGAAAAGGAAGTGTCATCAATCTGCTCGTCCACGTCTCAACCACCTGCTGCAGTCTGCTAATGAATCACAACACTTATTTATTCATTTGTGGCAACTCAAACAATAATAATATGGGTTACCCTACACGTTGATTAATTACCCCCTGGTGGCTGGCTGCAGAATCGGTCATACACCCCACCTCCCATGTATTTAGTTGATGGGACATTGACCAAACTAAAGAGTCAAACTAAACAATAAATTTAAAGTTGTTTTTCTGTCATTTCAAACATCCTGAGACGTCCGATCCCAAGTGAAACAGCCTCGTCAGTTCCCATCTGGCTCAGGAATGCGTCTTCACCATCGGTAAAGATGGACGACGCGTCTCCACTTCCTCCAACTATTTATAAATGAAGCCAAGAATATCCCTGAAGCGAACGCTGCCCCCTGCAGGCTGGGAAGCAGCGATCAGGAGCTGTCGCGTAGTCAGGATCCTTCACACTGGTTTTATAGCTTGAATCAACTAATTAAAATCAAACCCTAACGGACAGATTCCTGTTCCTTCCAGGTCTGAACAAGGCCGACGGTTAACTGTTGCTCAACTCCTCTTCAACTGTCTGTTCCTCACTGGATCCGTGTGGTTTGACCTCCGACCCGCTCAGGTTACTCACATCCACTCTCACGCTGTCGGCAGTCACGCACGTACATACTGTACACATGCCCGGCCCGTATGTAGCTCACTGTGAGGTGTCAGAGGTCACGGGGTTACTGATGTCCAACGGCTGAAGCTAACTCACGCCTGCCTGAGCGGCCCGAGCCATTAACCCCGTGTTTGTGATGTTAAACTCTCTGAGCCGACGGACTGGGAGCGAGCCGGGCGCAGGGAGAGGCTGATTTGTGATGACACATCTTTGTTGCAGCTTCAGAAAGGAATGTGATCCCCACACACACACACACACACACACACAGACACACACACACACATAGACAAAGACACACACTGCACTTTACGGCATCGTCAAGCACACGAGGGGTTCGAGCTAATGGACTTCAAAGGGCCGTGCAGGGGCAGGATGGGGGGGGGGCAGGGGGTCAGGAGCCTTGAAGGCGGGGCGGGGGGGAACAACACAGATGTGACGCACAAGCTTTAACGTCTGAGGAAAGATTTAGATCATGATTTAGATCATTTAAAATACAGTCACAAAGCTCAGAAACAAGGAAAATCTGTCGAAAGCTGCTTTAAAAAACAAACAATTCCCAGGAATGGACAAGGAAACCGTTTATAAACATGTAAACAGGGGCTTTATTAATGTTAATGGATGGTTATTGATCTGTTATAACGTATTCATGAGGGCATGTTTTTGATTTGTTGATTTCATAACTCTAATTAACCTCTCACCCCCTTGTTTTAGGTTTTTTAATAATGTAGTCTGATATATCTACAACTTCCTGCCTATTTGACGATTTTTGGTTTGGCCCATCTGCTAACATGGTGGAGGCAGGAGTTATATACAGCGAATCAGTCGGACTGGACCATCTATCATGTGTTTATATACTGCGTACAAATACAGTTGGGAGTTCAAGTATTTCCACAAAAGAGCTGCAGCCTAAATCTATAGATTAACTACTTATTAACACCAATTACTGACTATTTGACAATTAAAACCATTCATTACTGAAATATGTGAGGCAGATATGAGGGAATCCCTTTTTTATGAAACCATTCACAGAGACAAACTTGACCTGTTTGCTCTCTGGGGTCCAGCCCAGCTCATCCGGACCCTCTGCATCCCACTGGGGGGGGGAATCCAGGACCCTTGAAAGCCACTTAGCTGGTGTGTGTGTCAGGCGAGTGCATGAGGACCATGTGGGGACCGTCTGGAGAGCAGGCGGACTTACCATGTGGTAGTTGATGATCTCCTGGAGGCTTTCCCCACACTTTTCCAGGAACTCCTGCACAAAAATAACACAAAACACTATTTAAACTCCAAAATACATAAAGACATGTTCTCATAAATGCAGCTGTGTTTATATTTGAGGATAAAAAGAGAGGAAGTTCAGGCTGTTACAAGGTAATACCCAAACTTTATTTCTGAATTATAGAATAAAGTCAAAGCTGGTTAATGTCACTGAAGGGTGCTTTTGAGCCGGAGAGGATATTTTTCCCCTTGAACCTTGTACGGGAAAAGAAACTGTAATTGCAGGGCTGATTCAGATCTTTTTTTACAATGGAAACTACAAATATGAACAAGACTTTAACAAGAAACTCACAATTAGTCACACGGCTCAGGCCAAGAAGGCTTTTAATAGCACTTAATGTGAGCGGAGCCGTGAGAAGTGAGTTTCCAGACCCGATCTGATCCTCACTTACTAATGTGTTAGTAATCGACTTCGCTCGCACACACACACACACACTCATCCACCACTGAGCTGTGGAGGAAAGTCCCAGTTCAACCGCAACAATCCCCCCCCCCCCTCCAGAGAAACAAAAGACCACAGAGGAGAACATCAGAAACTCACGGAGATCATCTCGTCCTTCTTGCACTGCTGAGACAGATCCCGGATCCCGTTGACGAAGAGTTTGTTGGCGCTGACGTACGCCTTCCCGGCCTCGATCATCCCGCTGCATAGCTTCACCAGCTGAGAAGAAACACACACATCAGCAAACTGCACATTTCATCACACACATATTGATATTAGCAGAGACTTAGTTACTGTTAAGGAGCTATAAATGGTTATGGTTTGTATTTATTCACCACTTAAAGCAATTCACGTTACAGTTTTACCATTCACCCATTCACACACAAAGTTCATCATACTCGGATCAAGTGCTGGGGATTGAACCACCGCCTTTCTGGTTACTGGACGACCCACTCTAATTTTTACTGGATATACAGACATATATTAAGTGATAGATGTTAATTCAGATGCTAGTATGAAGGGGAAGTTGTTAAAATCCTGTCTCTCCACTGCCGTTATAATAGAGAAATGACCACCCAGGATCTGTTTGGCAGGAATATAACTTCAGTTGGTTTCTGACACGGCAGGAAAAAGAAGAGCAGCCCGTCTGACTAACCCCGGCTCTCGCTGCCTGACACACACTGTGATTCAAAGTCAGAAGATGGACAGATGGAGCAGAGACACGAGCATCACAGGGGAAGCATCTGGCTGCTTCGTTACAGGGGAACTGGAGACTCGTGTTTTCAGTGAATCCTGTTTTAACACTGCTGCCACGTCACGTTGGAACAAGTTCTGAGCTGAGCTGTTCAACTGGACTGAAGGAGGTTACACTGCCTGATATGTAGAGTGACAGACGGGATCTCACCAGCATCTCACCAGCATCACACCAGCATCTCACCAGCATCACACAAGCATCTCACCAGCATCACACCAGCATTACACCAGCATCTCACCAGCATCTCACCAGCATCTCACCAGCATCTCACCAGCATCTCACCGGCATTACACCAGCATCTCACCAGCATCTCACCAGCATCTCACCAGCATCTCACCGGCATTACACCAGCATCTCACCAGCATCTCACCAGCATCTCACCAGCATCTCACCAGCATCTCACCAGCATCTCACCAGCATCTCACCAGCATCTACCAGCATCTCACCAGCATCTCACCAGCATCTCACCAGCATCTACCAGCATCTCACCGGCCTCTCACCGGCATCTCACCGGCCTCTCACCGGCATCTCACCGGCCTCTCACCGGCATCTCACCGGCCTCTCACCGGCCTCTCACCGGCCTCTCACCGGCATCTCACCGGCCTCTCACCAGCATCTACCAGCATCTCACCGGCCTCTCACCGGCATCTCACCGGCCTCTCACCGGCCTCTCACCGGCATCTCACCGGCCTCTCACCGGCCTCTCACAAACATCTCACGCCATCTTCCTGCTCCCAGATCTCACCAGATCTAACCAAGTTAACAAATACAAGTTTTCTGATGCTATCGTGCTGACCTGAATCCCCTCAGAGATGTCGTGAACTGAAACCATAATTAAATTTGGCCATGGGTTTGACTGCTGCCGTCGGTGCACAAAATATCTGAGGGAAATACTAAGAATAAAGATTAAAAAATAGCCACAATGAACACTAACTGTGAGGTTAAAAGAATCCTTCATGTATTTGATAAGTCACGTTCCCTTGAGCCTCTGCCACACCTCAATCTGTGATGTCACCGACGCCTCCAGGTGTGTTTTAAAGCGCTGCCGGTGCAGAGCCGCAGCCGATTGGACAGGATTTTCCAGTTCTTATAAATCCAGCAGGAGACAGAGCAGAACCCTAACCGTCTCCACTGACGACTTCAGAGCAGGAAAACAAACATGCTCGAACAGCAGGGGCTGGCATGGAGGAAAATCAGCTCTGCCAAACAAGATGTAATTTCATGTTTACCTCAATTGACCCGTTACAACGTGACTCAAGCCAACTCGTGCTTTACTGTACATCTGAATGGCTTCCCTCTGGGCTCACATGTGGTTGTGTGCACCAGCAGGGAGCATCAGGAGTCAGGGTTCCCTCCACAAACACCACAAATCTTGTCGGATTTTCCAGAACATTTGCAGAGTTATTAGAACTCCACAGCTGGTGGTGCTGTGGGGCTCCAGCTCAGGTGCTAGGATGATGTAACATTCATTTGAGGAACGTTCTAGTCGCCACATGATCTGATGTCTGTGTCTGAGTGACAAATAAATCCCATGGTTCATGAATGTCGTGATTTATTTATTGTCACGCTTTCATTTTTAATCAATTCACCAGCTTTTCCCCTTCAGCCTCTGAGAGAAACCGATCCAGGACCTGACAGCCACAGTGGAAAGTCTCTTACCTTATCTAGCTTGGCCTCGATCTCCACGACCTCCGTCTCCACCTCGTCAATGTTCGCCCTGAGACACAGAAAAGAGAACAAGAGAGGCCGTTAGTTCACGTGTTGGTTTCCAGTTACTTCATAACTGTAGAGAAGTTCCATTAAGGTCGTGCACTTCATTGGAAATCTGCCGCTCTGCAATCTGCTTGTGATTTCCTGTGGAGGTTGTTTTTTTTTTTTTACGAAATGCTGCATAAATCTGTGAAAGACAGACGCAACGAGAGAGAGAGAGAGAGAGAGAGAGAGAGAGAGAGAGAGAGAGAGAGAGAGAGAGAGAGAGAGAGAGAGAGAGAGAGAGAGAGAGAGAGAGAGAAAGAGAGAGAGAGTGTTCTGTAAAGAGGCTGAGACGCCGTCCGGGGAGCAGTTCAACTCTGTCAAAACAAAGTGACAGGCAAGGTCTCTGCAGAGGGATGAGAACAAGGCTGTCTGGTTTATCCTGCAGCCCCTGAACCCACCACCACACCCACCACACCCCCCCCCCCCCACCACCACCCCCACCACACCCAGCTGCCTCTTGAACCTCTGGGTGATTTACACACCCAGAGACTAACAGCTGGATGATGTCGCCCATTAGCTTCCCACACAAGTTGCAGCAGGAGGCGGCATGAGGATCGTAAACTCTGCCTCCGTGTCGACCTGCTAACAAACGTGTTCAACACGCTCAGAGTCAACACAATTGCGAATTTGGCAAAATATACGTGAATTATAAAAGACGCAAACCTGGTTACAAGAAAATGTCATCAAGTCGCAATTTACTTCTTCTACATGACATATTTGCTGTTGCAGTTTAGTCGAAGACGATCTCTTCCATCTGCTAATTCCAGAAATCCCAGTCTGTCTGTATGTGGCTCACATATCGGAAGTGGATTATTGAATCTGATGCAAACAGGATAACTCCCAGCATCGGTCGACAACTGACCAGCAATAATTTGATTTTGTTTTGTTTCTATTTCATTAAATCGGACCGACACAGACGTTCACAGACGTCACAGGTGCTGATCTCCGTCACAGAATCACTTCCTCTTTAGCGTTTGTTTGGTTGCTGCAATGTTTCACATGCTGCTTGTTAGTCACTGAGCTTTTATTTAGAAAAGATGTGATTTTTGGTTTAACTATTGTGTCGATTGCTCAACAAATATAACAACCCAATTCATTCATAACAGCAGTGAAGAAGATTATCCAAATGTGTATAAAAGTCACACAAGTGGACAGTAAGAACGCAAATTTTGTTTCAAAAACATTTGACGAATATGGTTCAAAAAACTGAATCCGTTTCAGTCTCGGGCTTCACTGCAGATAAACCAGGTAGGATGAACACAAAGTTATCTTTCTCTCTAACTCTTCACCACAGGCTGTTTATGAACAGAACGAGTCGTGCACCGGTCGTCATCGTCTCCAGGAGACAGGGAGGAGGGATCCTGGCAGATCTTTCTGACACACGCACTTAAAGCTAGTTTTTAATTTAATATCAAGGAGCCAGTTTCACAAATCACAGATCTACACACACACACACACACACACACACACACACACACACACACACACACACACACACACACACACACACACACACACACACACACACACACACACACACACACACACACACACACACACACACACACACACACACACACACACACACACACACACACACACACACACACAGAGAAGCTGTGTGATGAGAGTATCTGTGGCGTGTGTCGGCCATGCTGCCTGGCAGGATATAAAACTTGTATCTCATCTCTTTCTCTCTGGCCTCGGGTGGATTAGCTTTCCTGGCGGGGGGAGAGAAGGATGGCACATGCTCTCACGCTCCTCTCCAACCCCCCCCCCCCCACAGCTTCTACCATCCCTTTTCATACGGAACCGAGAGGGAAAGAAAACACTCCAGAGAGGAAATATCTGTCATAAGCTCCGGCTCATGCAGAAACTGGAACATACGTTCCCTAAATAATCAATATCGTATTATTCCACATGTGTTGTTTTAACCTCAGCTGACCTCCGGCCGACCGGCCACACCCCTAACCCTAACCACACCCAGGGATCATCTCACAGTGAGCAAAGCTGGTTCTGTTGCTGATGTCATTTTATGAAACTGCCCTTTTAATGTGATAATGCTGAGCTTAGTGGGCTCTCGTTCCCCCCCACACACACACGGCCTCTTCTGCAAGAACCAGGCTGATCTGGAAACAGTGTTTGGATATTTTATTTTCAAACATCTACTTTTTATAAATGACCTATTTTAACTAGAACAACCAGCAGAGGGTTTCAGAAGCAGTGATACATATTTAACCACAAAATTATCTGTATCTCTTACGGTGTGATACAATGAAGGTTCCTCTCCACGTACTTTGTATATTCTTTGTATATATAAGTCTATATACACATATTTATACATGTGTACATGTTATTATTATTATATATTTACTATTATTATTATATATACTGTTGCTGCCATTATTACTATATACTGCTATTATATTGGTATAATTGCTATCATATAAAAATATATATTATGTTGTATTATACACTATATATACTGTACTATTTTTATATACTGCCTAACAATAACATTACCATCATATCATCAGTACTATTACCATCATCTTGCCACTGCACCTTATCTACCTATTTATCTTGTGTTTCTGTTTTTATTCTTTCTACCTCAATATTTTTTATTTTATTCTATTGTATTTTATTGTATTCAAATATACCGGCTGCTATGACGACTTAATTTCCCTTCGGGGATGAATAAAGTAATCTATCTATCTATCTATCTATCTATCTATCAATCTATCTATATATCTATCTTGTAAACCTTATAAACAATGCGTTAACTATTTACTTCTTTATCTTCACCTCATTATGTTGTAAAACAGACTTTATGAATCTCCTCACAGAGTTTAATGCTGGTCCTATTTGCCTCAAGGCTCGTTTGTTAGACGTCATATTTCAAGAACACAATGGCTCTCGACAGCTGACTTTTAAAACCAAAGTGTTTGGTGAAGTGTTGCTCAGCCTGGAGGTCAAACTCCCCCCCCCCCTTCTCCCCCGAGGGGTCATAAAGTACATCTGAGGGGTCACGCGATGGTTAACTGAGCAGGAAAGAAGACGACAGAATGGTCCACACACGTGATTTGAATCGTTTTAAAGACTTTTCTTAAATCTTTTTTGTTTTAAATATAAGGTCACCAGTGGTCACCAGGCTTCTGAACCAGCTCAGCCTTTTTCTTTTAGGACTGAAACAGTTATTTTCCTTTTTCGATTGGTTTGTTTTGTTTGTTAATTAGCAGGATTACTCAAAAACTACTGGATGGATTACCACGGAACTTGGTGGAAGGAGGTTATATGGCGCAGAGAAAAACTCAAGTCTGTGGGAGGATCCAAGACCATTCACTTTTTAGTTTTTAAACATTTTCATTGATTTTTCGTGGATCTTTAGGGGCCTGAATATCCTTAAGTGTGTGTGGAAACTATTGCAGCTGTTTCTAAGGGTAGAGGAGTGAGCTCTACCGAGTGCTGCTCTAGTTCCTCAATGAAATCACACAAAACATCCACCACAGATTCACCAAATCACTTTCTGCTTTGTTCCACAAAAACCACCAAAACATACAGATTTTGAGTTTCCAGATATTCAGTCTAATAAAGATATGATTAATCCATCCCATAGTTACGCTCCGAAGCAACTGAACCGATGGCGCTCATGGTGACTCTATGATCCAGATGTGCAGAATCTGTCTCATGGCCCAGCTGCCCCCAGCTCCCTCAGGCTGTAACCCCCCCCCCCCCTCCTACTGTCTCACTGCACATGCCGACCATAATGGATGCACACAAGGCCCCCGGCCCGTAGTCACGGCAACCAACTCCTAAGTGGGCCGCAGAGGTCCCCTGATGCGCTCGTGATTTGACCCGTATTCACACCATGGGGGGGGGGGCGGTGACTCACAGGCGGCCTCTGTGACAGGAGATGACCATCGCTGCTCCATTAACAGCTCGTCAGGAGGAAACCGTTAACCAGCAGCGAGTCCACACGTGCTGCACACGCACACGAGAACGCCGACGTCACCGACACAAACATGCATGGCTGCTCTGAGCGGTTGCCATGGTGATGAGTTGAGGCTACATGTGGCTAACGCTAACCCTGTGAGTGAGCAGGACGGGTCTGGGATCGTTTATCCGACAGTTAAACGCTGGCGTGAAGAAGTGTAATAAACTGTGGGATTGTGCTGAGTGAGCTCCGGTGGTTCCTGCTGCTGACGGAGCGACCAGCGGCTGGGGGGGGGGGGGGGCGCTCGCCGGCCGAGGGTCTCAGAACCACCTCTGGAACTCACGACCCAAATAGAGTCTTGATTAGATGCTCTACTATTATTCTCTAAGTTTTTAAAATGACTTTGAGAGGTTTGTATCAGATGTAAACAACGAATTCAGACTCAAACCAGCAACAACCAATTATTTGACCACATGGGGGGGTTACCGCTGTCAGGGAGGTTACGTGGTCACGTGTTTGTTTGTGTATCATCGAGCAGGAATATTCAAACGCCACTCAAACGATTTCCATGAGATTCTGTGGCAGAGTCTGACACAACCCACGGAATGATTCCTTAAATTGTTTTTCACTTTCTTTAACATTGTGAGATAGAACGTCCTTCAACATTCTGTGGGATGGGAACAATGGATGCAGATTAAGGGGCGGGTCCAGTTGTCGGGGGGGGGGATTGTTGGGCCTTGACGGAGGTGCACGCTCTAATGAGTCACTGTGTTACTGTCAGTGTCACGTTTGTCTGGTAATTGGTCCTTAAATCACAATTAGAAGTTCTGGTTATTAGTGATTACAAGAAGCTAATTTCTTAACCTAGATCTTACGGCACTGAAATGATGTAGATTCAATAACAGAATTTGAAAGGATTCAGATTTTGGTTTCAAATGCTTTCAAATTTGGTCCTTAACGATTTGTAATATTTTCTAAAGCTCATGTGTGATGTGTAAAATCATAAGATTTAAAGAAACCAGTAACTTCGACAGTCAAATAAATGTTCTTGAGTAAAAAGAAAAATATAATTAGTAGAATTAAAACAAATTTCCTCACTAATGTACATATGACCATATATTTCAAATATGATATAAATACTTGAGCATATGTACTTATTCACTTCCTGTCACAGTGAGTCTTGGCTGCTGTGCGTGAGCCGGATGTGAGAGAGCGCTGCAGCTGGGCCCGGACGCCCCTGAGGCTTGTGTTTCGGGGGGGGGGGGGACTCCAGGCTGAAGAGAAGCTGGTGGTCCGGGTGGAGAGCGAGCAGGTGGGACGCCGACGACTGAGCCAACACCGGGTCCAGGTACTGACCCTGAACGTGCGTCCACCAGCTGCGGCTCGGGAGCTCCACCCACATCCAGACGCCAGCTGGCTGCGAGCGAATCAGCCGGTGAGTGATGCAGCGGCGCCAGGGGGGGGGGGGGGGGTCCGGTCCCGGCGCCGGCGAACAAACGAGCCCAGCTGTTGAGCCGACTCCATGCTCGCTTCCAGTGATTCCTCAGTGATCAGCCGACTGTTTGAGACCAATCTGCAGTTTGCTCTCCTCCTCCCACACATCTTTAATCTCATCTGAATTCAAACTCCTCCAGGGAAGGTTTGGTCTGTTTGGAGCCTGAAGGAGGCCGGGGGGGGGGGGGGGCGGGGGCCGGCGTGGAGGAGGGGGGGGACAGGGTGGAGACAGGTCGGCCCAGTCTCGTCTGAGGGACCCATTGTCACAGAGCAGCTTCCTGTCTGGAGACAAGGCGACACTTTGTCACAATATTGATTTCTTCAGTGTCCTAATTGTGGCTGGAGCTCACGGGTGAGTGGCTGATTGGAGGCCGGGGGGGTGGGGGGGGGGGGGGGGGTCCCCGAGCGTGTTCCATTCAGCTGTGTGGAGCAGCAGCTCTGGTTATTCTTAGCTACGTGGCCCTGCCCTCCTCCTCTTCCTCCTCCTCCTCCTCCTCCTCTTCCTCCTGCAGATCACTATGTGCACTAATGCAACGCCAAATATACTCACTGCATTTTCAGAGGAATAACTATTCACTCAGAAATAAGTCACAAGAAACGTTACTGTGGTGAGAGTACTATGATATTTATTAGGGATGGGGGGGGAAAATCGATTCAGTTACAAATCGTGATTCTTGTGAATGACGATTTTAAATCGATATGCTGCCTCCCAAATCGATTTAAAAAAAAAAAAAAAAAAAAACATATTTATTTATTATGCCGGGGGGGGATATATTGGGTGGGCAACATCCCCCCAGAGCAAGTTGACCAGCTCTTGTTTTTGCACAAGAATCTAAACGTACCCAAGCACTAGCTTTGCATCGGCTACATGCAAACAACAATAGACTACTTTTTGTTTATTTCAAAGTTTATATTTCAAGTAAACTTTTATTCATTCTATTTAATTTACCTTTTATTTATTGTTTAAAAGTAGCCTAAGTGGCATACATTTCTTAATCTGTCAGTTTGTGTGCAGTTGACAGGGGCTATACAATAATAGGGAACATTTTTATTTATTTTCTCTATTGGCTGCCCGGCAGTTATTAAGTTAATGTTTATATTTGAAATAAAACTTGTAAAGCTCTAAGTGAATTTGATTGTGTTGTATTTGAAGGAATGATTCAACATTTTTCCATGGTCCAGTATTTAAAAAAAAAAATAACCAAAAGAAATCCCAGGAAATCGTAATATCGAATCGCAATACTTACAGAATCGCAATACATATCGTATCGCCACCTAAGTATCGTGATAGTATCGTATCGGGAGGTCCCTGCCGATTCCCGTCCCTAATATTTATAGTATTACTATAGGACAGTATTTAGGTTCCACTGTACTTTTTTTACCATTCAGGGTTTTGCAATCGATACAAAACAATGTTATACG
Organism: Limanda limanda; assembly: GCF_963576545.1. Classification (NCBI taxonomy): domain Eukaryota; kingdom Metazoa; phylum Chordata; class Actinopteri; order Pleuronectiformes; family Pleuronectidae; genus Limanda; species Limanda limanda. Next base: position 1,730,012 of record NC_083642.1, on the reverse strand, counting down.
ACCGTTTTACACAGCGTCTTACATTTCTATCATTTATATCATCACACAAAAGCAACTTAGACTTTATTTGATCATGTTATTTGAGCTGAATGTGCGCTGGCTGGTCGTGCACCTCCAAACTTTTTAACTTCACAGAGACTACATGAGACATTCTGCAGGAAACTAGAGTTTGTGTTTCTCTTTGTCTTTTTCCTGTTGTGTTGTTGTGTTGTTTCTCCCTCGTGCCTCAGAGGCAGAGAAATCCATGTTTTCACTTTTCCATACATTGTGTCGCTGCTCATTGAATTGATTTATCGAAAAACCAGATCGATGAATCCTCACACCCGTAAAAACACATTAGTTAATGCACCATTATGTGACGTTCAAGGACAGAAAGCTCGTCAGGCACAGCTCAACTAAAGAGGGATGGGGGGGGGGGGTTTACCTGCCCGTGCTGCAAGGCCTAACTTTGACCTTATGACCTCAGAAAGCCTCTGTACTCCTCCTGCTGGCGTCACATTTACATCATCATCCCAAGAATTTAGGGTTTTACAATGCAGCATAATGTGAAGTAACCCAATCCTGATGCATTGAAGGTGCATGGTGAGTTCAAATGTCTCCGGTAATCCCCCCCGCCACCCCCACCCCCCACCCCCCCAACATGTGTTCAAAGCTCTGACTATTGTTCATAAGCCGAAGCTTTTATTTCCACTGGAAGGCTTAGATGTGTCCCTCATACTTAGAGCGTCCGGGACTCGGTTCTGAGGGAGGAGAACTCGGCTGCTCTATAAACACTGATCACATTTCTGCACTGAACCCCCCTACGGCACACTCCTGCTCTAACCCTAACCCTAACGGCTTCAGAGATAATTACTCATTAATGCCTCGATCACACCGTGGTGCAGGCCGGAGCATCAAGCAGACGCTGGATGAATAGATTCAGAACCCTGGATACCATCATCCAGAGGTCAGGGGTTCAAAACTCTGTGAAGAAGCAACGTGATCACTAGTGACCGAGCTCGTCCTCGAGGTAAAGACTAAAAAGAAGAGTCTCCTCTCTCTCCACGATGAGAGGCCATTAAACTTCTGACCAGGACAGAAGCAGGAAAGCTCAGACTCCACGAAGAGAACTACAGAACCACAGTTATATGAGATTCAGACCTAAACAGACGAATGCAGATCTGAGAAACGATCACTATTCGGCTGATTCTGCTGCTGCGAGCAAAGAGACGACTCTGTAATGTAAATGAGATTAGACAAGGTGTCTCAAAATAGATGTGAGTGCTTCAGCTTTTTACCTCTTTTTACCACGAGTTCAGGCCCCACTTTAAATTCAGAGCAGAGGAAACTCTCCCTTGCTTTTTCTTTCAATGGCCACTTTTGGTTTTGCAACAAACTTAATAAACGAACTGTCTGAAAATCAGTTGACAGGACCTGACACTGAAAACCAGATTGATTATTATTCTTTTATATTATGAATGCTTTGATCCGTGGAAGATTTAGATTTATAAAACCTTTGCACAGCCTAGAATGTTTATATCAAACCAATGAAAAGTCTGTAGACTGTACGATGGACTTTCCTGCCTCCTCCATGTTACTGGATGGACAAAACAAAAAAGTCAAAGTACACTAAAGTGTTCATTTTTCCGGTAAGTTTGGTTTATTGATAATAAATTGGATTGGACAAATGAGTGCAGGACCTTGTGACCCTTTGCCTCATCACTGCTGTGCCGACTCTTTGTTTCTCAGTGTTCATATCTGGATATATTGGCTTCATTTCTGCATAGGTGTGAGATTTGGAGACGTGTCGTCCATCTGTATTAAGGTGTAAAGGGCCGGTACGCAGAGATGAGGCCAGCATGGGAAACATCTAAGGCTGAGAAGACTGGAATCATCTTCCACCGTTGTGGCTTCACTCGGACGAATCCCCAGGAGCCAGAGCAGGGAGAGGATCTGCATGTGGAGCCAGCCGAGCTTCTACTGTAACCGGCCGGAGTCAGAACATCGATCATCCAGAACGTTGTCTGGACTGGAAACAATGGGATGGAAGAATGTGAAAGAAGAGGGGAAAGGTAAAGGAGTGTGTCTGCAGAGAGAGAGAGAGAGACGAGTGGGAACTGGAGTCTGGATCGTTTGTTCCCGATCCCCGAACGCACACAACCTCTCCAAGATCAACTCCACTCCTGTTTTCTTTCTCTTGGCGACCGGGGGAGTTCTCCACCTCAGATGACCCGTCTGCCGGCTGCGGCTGAACTTTTGCCTGTCTGCTCCCGACACGTCCTCCCCCCCCCCCCACCACCTTCCCTGCCACACCCCTGCAGACGGTTGGCAGCGTGCTGCGTCTCTGCACGCTGCCGCAGACCACAGCTCATAAATCCTGAGGGAATAAAAAACCCCAAGAGGCTCCTCAGAAATCACCCTGAAAACACCGAGAAACACAAAGTCAGAAACTCGTTGGGATTTTATCTTTTTCACTGAAGCCACAGACAGAAGCAACGTGTAAAATATATATTTCAAGTGTTTAAAATGAAGCCTTAACCGAGGACTTTTCCACGGCCAACACCAATACCACCAAAGGCTGACTGCTTAATGCCAGTGTAAACTGTTTGACCTTTGCCAGAAACGACAAATGCTCAGTCGTCACCATGATTTTTTCCACATTGAAATAAAGGTTAGATTTTCACATAACACATTAATCACTCAGGAAGAACAAGAGCGACTCAAATGTTCATAAAAAGCAATAAAAGAAATGAGAAAATACGTTTCATTGTGGGTTTTACCAACTGATTTTTGGAGTCTTTCAACTAGAAATACAGGTTTTTCTGTTAGAAATCTGAAGTCAAAGTTAAAAGAGTTCATCTCTCAGACTTTTCTTTTTGAAAGTTTTCACAAACTGAGTGGAAATCAACTGATCTTCACTTGTATAATGTGTGGAAATGTCCCTTTAAGATCCCTGCATGAAAATAAAACATCTTTCACGCTGTTTGTCAAACAAAAGAAAGAAAACCAATAAAATGAAACATTCTCTCCACTGATACAAACTCTACAATATTCTGATATCCTGTATCAGCAGGTCAGTGTCTCCTTGGACCTTGAACAACACATGTGCATATTTCCAGATCCTCCCTTGGCGAGAGACATTAGTTCTGGCGCTGTCCGACGAGCGGCAGGTTCCCAGGCAGGTCGACCGTCCCTGAACACACCACTGGGATATCATCCCCACTTCAGCTGAACAGATGAACCCCCCCCCCCTTCCCCTTCTCAATATGCATGGGAAGAAAATAAGACGAGAGAAAATCTTTCTGCAGAAACAAAGAAAACTTCTGCAGCCAAACTCGTTCCTGCACAAACTCCTGCCGATGTTTCACCAGACTGCAGACATGTGCAGTGCAAAAGAAACAAGTAGATTAACCAGAACCTGGATTTAAAAAGGATTGGGACACAAAAATGACTGACCTGATGGTGGCGCTAGAGGGTAAAAGGTCAGAGGATCATGCAAAACAACATTAATAAGTATAAATCACGGATGGAACCGTGAATTTCACACAGTCCGACTGCAGATGTTGAAGCAGATCATCAAAAACCCATAAAAGTCAACCTCCATGTCAGGGGATCAGCCGGGTTCATCCTCAGAGGATCATTAATCTGCTTACACACGATTTCATGGCAAACGTGTAATTGTTGAAATCCGAAAGCCGTGGACTCTGAGACTTATTTAAACTCAGATGATGCGTTCACTGACCAACCACGGCTCTGCATCCACAGCCACAAGTTTATAAACTCACAGCTCGTTGACTCATGCAAACACACACTAGACCCTGGAGTCCTGACCCCGACGCTGTGAGAGAGTCCCTGCCCCTGGGGAGCGAGCAGCTGTCCTGACCCCCCCCCCCCACCACCACTACCACCACCACCACTCCCATGTTCTAATCCCACTCCAGGCTCATGCACAGAGCTACATACAAACTAGAAGGGGGTTCGGCTGCCAAGAGAAAAAGCAGAACGTGACGGCTGCTGCTGACTAACACCAACAGCTGGAGGACTCGTTTTCCCGCTCCTTTTGAAATCCTGTCCACCGAACCCGGCTCCACCAGGACAACCAGGACAAAGACATCCACATAATTTGGATTGAAGCAAAAATACACATTTACATGAGTTGTAGCAGATGATAAAAGGCCCTTTCAAGTACAAGATATGCAAATGTGACAATCACTGCTGCTTTCTGCTCCTTGAAGTTTGTTTTAAAAAACCCTCAACAACACAGTTTCCATTTATAACTCATCAGCTCAGGGACAAAACATCTGCATTAACTAATCTTCTGCTCAGATTAATTTAGGGGAACAGGACCCAAGTGAAGCCGGAGTCATTAGCTCGATGTTAAAGCAGAGTTCTTCTGCTTGAGTAGAAGATATGAACGAACTCCACAGCTTCAGGCCCTGATTACAGTGATGTGGCAGAAAGTTCCTCTCCTGCAGCTCAGGAGTTGGATCTGTGAGGTTTTTCTTTCCTGTGTCAGCCTTTCCACTAATATTTCAGAGTTTTAACTATGGGTCAGCTTTGGAACAGATGTCCTCTGCACAATATCGCCTTTCATTACGTGGCTGCAGAGATCTCAGTGCTGGAGAGAGTCAGAGGAAAGACTCAAAGCACATTTTTCAGGGTCTAATTAAACAGATAAGAGAATTATCACGTCCAAGTGGGATTTGATCAATGGTTCTTGGGTGTTATATTCGATGTTGGAGGACAGGACAGCGCCCTCAGAAGAACCAAGACTACTGAGGTTTATCTGGGAATCACGGGAGGATTAAAACCTGTGTGTCCAGAGGACGTGTCTCTGGCTGAGAGCCTGAGGATGAAGGTGATGTAGAGGAGGTGTGGAGGAGGTGGTAGAGTAACATCCTCACTGGGCCACACTTCAATTAACAGATCTTAATCTTCTATATTACAGTGAATATAATATCTTTGGGTTTTTGATTGTTGGTCGAACAAAACAAGGAGCAAGAACAAGTCGCTTTGGGAACTTTAATCTGAAAGTGAGATGGTTAATTCTACATTATAAACCTGAAAGTTGAATCCATTTTGGGTGATTTGTGAAGGATCTGAGGATTTTCCCCCTGTTTAATATGATTGTAAATCCGCTATTTGAGTTTAGGACAGTGGGTTAAAGTTGGGTTGGGAAACAGTGACGGAACTTCTCACTATATTCAGACATTTTTATTACGTCAAAGATGAAACAGCTGAAGATAATCATAGCATTCATCGATAAAGAAAACAGCTGTTCTGCGGGTCAGAGCGTTGTTGGGTCAGAACGTCACTGGAAGCCCATGAGATGATTCCACTCAATCCGCTGTTTAAAACCCAATCAGGCTTTGAAGAACCCTCTATTCTAAGTATACTGGAAAACGCATCTTGCAGAACTCTTGTGTGCATTGCAGACCTTCTCCGTGGACGCTGTGACTCCTCGTGTCAGCTGTGGAAAGGTTTAGAGATGTGGCGTCCGACCGTGAGGATGTGCAGACGAGGACGATCTGTCCCTTGAACTGTGATTTCAATTTAGTCTCGAAGTTTTAAACTCAATGTGGTCGCCTCCTCTCGCAGTTTTTCCACGCGGCCGTCCGTGCTCCTGAAAGCCTCTTTGTGGTTTCGAGCTCTATTAGCTACTAATAATAAATCCCCACGTCAGATTATCGGGATGTGTCCGCGACGACCGACGACACTCGCTCCGGACAAAGAGCTAAACCGACTGCACGTAATGAGACTCAGGGAGGAGAAGGGGATCAAACAGGGGTTTCAAGAAGAGAATGCAGCTGTCAATCTCAGGGTTTACAGGGAATCTGGCCATGTGCCGCCCCCCCACCCCACCCCACCCTGTACTTCCTGCTGACAGCACTGAAGCTGAGGAGGAACGCAGCTGGGAGAAAAAGAAAAGACGACAATGAGCGGGAAAGCGCCCGGTGACGTCCTGCGTGGCCTCGAGTTATTGTGGGTCAGCGATGAATCCATAAACAGCAACTCCCACTTCTGATATCTGCACAGGAAGAAACAGAAAAACCACCACAGAGGCTTCGCTTTCACTGTCGGGATAAAACACCAGCGTGAACCAGGAGGGGGGGGGGGGCGGAGCGGCTGTGATGCAACAGTCTGTAACTAAGGTCACATTCAAACCAACCACAGCATCTTCCTGCTCCACTCGAGCAACGGACGGGAAACGACAAGAGTTCAAACGACCAAAACAGGCAAAGAAATCAAACCATGGTTCAGGGAATTAGAGAAAGATTTTACATTTAAATCAGGGAAACTAGTCGAAGGTTAAACGTGATAGTTTCAGGCACAAGTGTGTATTTTCAGGAAAGTGCTTTGAAAAGTTGAGTGAACAGACAACGAGAGAGTATGAATTTGCAACTTTACTAGTTTAAAGTCCCTATTAGCTTCTTTATTTGCTCTAAAAAGTATTTAGTGTATGGGGTACAAAATAAAGAGTCTATGGGGTTTAGTGCCTTGCTCGACAACACTTTGTTTTGTTATCTGGATGAGCTAGGACACAAACCAGCAACCTTGCACTTAGTCCACAACTTGCTCTACCTCCTGTTGGTTATGAATCTAGAGGAAATGATCTCCAAAGATCTGGAGACAATAGATTTCTGTTTCTAAATCTACATCCAATTTGAACCAGTGGTAAAAATGACTTGACCTAATTAAACCTAATTCCCTGATGTAGATGTTGGCCACATCTACATCAGGGAAACTAGTCGAAGGTCAGTTAAACGTGATAGTTTCAGGCAAAAGTGTGTGTTTTCAGGAAAGTGCTTTGAAAAGTTGAGTGAACAGGAAACGTGAGAATATGAATTTGCAACTTTACTAGTTTAAAGTCCCTATAACTTTTTGTATTTGCTCTAAAATGTAGTTCTATATCTTGTATGAAGTATAAGTGGTACAAAATAAAGAGTCTATAGGGTTCAGTGCCTTGCTCGACGACACTTTGACTTGTGGACAGGATGAGCTAGGACACAAACCAGCAACCTTGCAATTAGTTCACCACTTGCTCTACCTTCTGATCCACAGCCCGCCCCCGACCTGTTGGTTATGAATCTATGATCTCCAAAGATCTGGAGACATTAGATTTCTGTTTCTAAATCTACATCCAATTTGAACCAGTGGTAAAAATGACTTGACAAACCTGATTCCCTGATGTAGATGTTGGCCACAAATAAATCACTGAAACCAGTCGAAGGTCAGTTAAACCTGATAGTTTCAGGTATAAGTGTGTATTTACAGGAAAGTGCTTTAAAAAGTTAAGTGAACAGACAACGTGAGAGAATGAATTTGCAACTTTACTAGTTTAAAGTCCCTATAAACTTTTTTAATTGCTCTAAAATGTAGTTCTATGACATTTGTCTGGATGAGCTAGGACACAAACCACCAACCTTGCAATTAGTCCACCACTTGCTCTACCTCCTGATCCACAGCCCCCTCAAACCTGTTGGTTATGAATCCAGAACCTATTATTATAATATTCATCATCCTAATGAATATTATAATCTCCAATATAGAAAAGAGACTGTATGCTTTCTCCAAGGAAATAAAAATAAACTATAATAAACAAATGTCATTATCGCATTTGCATCTGTTCATTACAGATGCCAGGGCAAGTGGTGGACTAAACTTTCAATTAGTCCACCACTTGCTCTACTTCCTGATGTTATGAATCTAGAGGAAATGATCTCCAAAGATCTGGAGACAATAGATTTCAGTTTTTAAATCTGGATCAGTGGTAAAAAGTTGCTGCTTATCTTCTGGGGAAGCTAAAAAAACAAACAACGCCCTGATGTCGATGTTAAGCAGTGAGGACGGAGACGACCTGATGTCCAACAGAGTCGTACCGCTGCATTCTGGGTAAAGGGGCGGGGGTTAATATTGGCTCCAATTAGGCGTTTTGACCAACCAGATGGGTGCAGTGGCCGTGCATAATGCAATGACAGCTCCATCCACTCCTCATCAGCTACATGGTGGTTGGGTCGTGTAATTAGGCCACCGCAGCCCGTGGTGGGGGGGGGGAGATGGCACTTCAGACCGGGAGGGGAGGGGCGGGGCGAGGGGTCGGGGTGGGTTCAACAATGATTCAACGCTTTACGCACGACGCCGTCATCAGCTTCCTGTGTGTCATCACCAGGGAAACGGATCTGAATGGACCGTCTCAGAATCCAGTGTCTGTTATTAAAATAGGATGTCAGAGCGCGTGTGGGGGGGGGGGGAGTGGGACGCTGTTGATCATCGGAGGCGTGGGTGGGTGGGTCGGGGGGGTAAAGAAAGGTCAGGATATGCGAGGTTTCTATCAGCTCAGGGTGGTCCGAGATGACTGCAGCTCACAAAAATGTCAATGAAGATATTCGGGACGAGGGAGACGAAAGAGAGAAAGAACACACACACACACACACTCTCACACTCTCTCACACACACACACACACACTCACACACACACACACACACTCAGAGGAGGCCCGGGCTGTGAGAACCCGGCCTGCACAATGTTCCATTGAAGGGAGGAAGACAATGAGGCCTACAGACGTCGGTGCTTCTCGCAGTTCTGTTCCTGGGCGGAACACCAGGCTGCCGGGGCAAAACAAACCCCCCCCCCCCCCCCGACACAGAGCAGAGCAGAGCCGGGAAGAGCCGCCGGTCCTTCAGCGTAGCACCCCGACATTTGGGTGGAATAGCTCAGTGAGGCGACGTGTCCGTGGTGCGGCCGAGCTGGGAGTCTTCCCGGCATATCTGTGGGCGAAACACGCAGCTTGGCTCGCAGTAGAAAGACATACCAGACGTGTGAAGCATGCGTCTCTTTCCTGTCTCCAGCGCCTGGGAGATGGAGCTCGAGAGAAACAACGGCTGGAAAAAAAACGACAGACGGCTCCCACGTGAAATACGCTGACACCCCGAAAAAAAAACACTCAAAACGTCTCCTGTTTTACATTTGATCCCAAAAAACTAGACGATACAAATCAAGCAGCCTGGGAGGAGGCGCCCGGGACAACATGTGGAGCCGGGGTCCGCCCATCGATCCTGGGAATGTCACATTCAGTTCAGCTGACTGGAGGAAAGTCAGAGGCAACATGTCGGACCCTCTCATTTCCTCCTGGGTTTTTCCACCAGGTGTTTCCTGTGGTGCCGAGTCAGCAGCGTGACCCCCTGACCCCTAACCCATCAGTCCCTGGGCCTGGATGCTGATGTCACTGCTGGGTCAACAGAGAACCAACCTGCACCCTGACATGAAGGTTTTTTCCACATCGCCCCCGGCAGGTCAACAAGTGAAAAGACAATAGCGGCTGCTCGTCTCTCTCTTTCCTTGTTGTGAGAAAAACTCAGGCAACAGTAAAAAAATCCAGAGAGACACTCGATGTACGGGAAAGAGCAGCGAAGTGAAGCTGAGCGTCCTCGGTCAACGAGGCTGAACCACGGCACTGGAGACGACTCCCTGGAGATCTGCATCTACAGTGGTTCAGAGCCGAATTACACAGCTGTGTGTGAGAAAGAAGCCGAGTGGAGTCGAGTCACGGCTCATCGGTGTCTTCACCAAACCACGGACTGAAGAGACGAGCCCAACAAACATCCACAGCAGAGAGGAAACAACCAGTTCAGAGGGATGAACAGAACTCAGGCCGATGTAGAGAGGTTTATAGAAGGATCCAAACTCCGGAAGATCAATCAATCAATCAAGTTTTATTAGGGCCCGAGCACAGACATCAAAGGTGTCTGGTGAGACCCTATTGAAATTGTAATGATTATTATTATTATTATTCAGGCAAATGAATTGGCTTTTTGAGGGCTTTAACATGCTCAACTTCTTACCAAAATTTGCAGAAAGTTAGAAAGTGGTGAAAATTTACGTATTCTGAAGGAATTTTCAATGGGCGTCGCAAAATGGCTCAACGGTGCCCCCCGAGACAGCCCGAGACCCCCGGAAGGTGTTCCCATTGACTTATCTTCACAAAAATCGATATACAGGTGTATCATGACCAGACAAACAAAAAAGTCTCTTGGTGCAATTGGAAAAACACAACAGGAAGCCTGCTATTTTGCATTTAGTGGCCATTTTGGCCATATTCCACATTTTTTCTTTGATACACTTGTACCAGGGTTTTCATCGGATCAACTTCAATTTTAGAAAGTTATTTTATATATTTTTTTACAATTCGTCTCATAGGGCTTTAACATGGTGTGACATCCTCTGTCCTTAACCCTCAACAAGAGTCAGGAAAAACTACTAAAAACCTTTTTAACAGGTAAAAATATGTAGAAACCTCAGAGAGACACATGTGAGGATCCGTCTCCCAGGACGGACACAAGTGCAATAGATGTCAAGTGTAGAAAAACATCATCGGGATTAAAGTTTTTAGCAGCATCGATGAGGGTAAACATTTTTCAATACTATGTGTGAAGCAGTCCTGATGGAAGATGGAAAAAATAGGTGAACAAATGTTGGAGAAGCTGCCGAACATCAGTCTGCAGCAGCTTGGGGTCATTTTCAATCAAAAAGACCAAATTTGACTTCATCATAGTGTCTCAGCAGTGATGATTAGTCGGTTTCTCACAAATCCCAACAACTGATTTGATTATATTGTAAGGTGAATGGTCCCAAACCACAAAATTACAGCATTTACGATCCTCTTCATTATCTATTAGACTTGATGGTTATTCCTCTGATAACTCATCTGATGTTTGGCCTCATTACAAGTTCCTTAAGCCGACGTTCTTCAGGACGAATAGTTAAAAATCCAACTGTATTCAACTCGGTGTAATTTGAAACGAGGAAAAGCCGTAAATTCTCAGATTTTTTACGACCAGGAACCGTGAGATGCTCGTAAAAGTTTATTCGAAACTGAGATTGTGATTCATTTCTCATTAAAATAGTTGCCGATTAAAATTCATGCCAGTGACACAAAGAATTGTTTCAAGTTCGGGCCCAAAATCATTCAATGTTCAATCAAATAAAACGGAGATAATCTTAAAACCCTGCGACTAAAAACACTTGATTGAGCTTAGTTAAGTGTTCCTTCACTTGCTGAAGGTTGTTGGAATAAAGAAATGTAAAGTAGGTGATGAGGTTGTATTAGAGCTCTTAAAGAGGTTCAGGGGTGTTTGAGGGATTTATCCAGTGACTCAGGTCCGGGTGTCATCACACTCACACCCCCTCCCCGGGGGGGGGTGTGGCCCTTCACTCCCAACCTGCTTTTGATACTGGGACAGACTGACGCACTTCCTGACCCGTCCCTCGACCCGGTTCTGGCCCGGCCTCGACCAGGAGTCTGCCCACGCACACAGAGGAAGGCAGGGAGTGACGGAAGAGGGGAAGAGAAGGGGAGCGAGAGAGAGAGAGAGAGAGAGAGAGAGAGGGACCAAACAAATGAAAAACAGATGCGAGTCCACATGTGATTCAGCGTTTCGCAACCGAGCAGCGACGGTGGATCCCCAAGATTTCTCTCCCTCTGCAGCTCTTCACACTTTACTCTTGGACGTAAGTTTGTTTCATTTATTCCCCCGGTGACGACAAACGGCCACAGCTGTACGGCACAACCCCCCCCTCCCCCCACTCCTATCAATAACCTCATCCCACTTCCTGAGCCACATGGTGATAAACCTTTAGCACGGGCTGATGTTGACACACCTGGAAACCATCCAGTCACTTTCCCCAAAACTGCACAAACTGAACATTCATCTGTCAAGATATATATTTAGATGTATATTTTCTATTTGAAATTTTTGATATTCTATTTCATTGTTATTCTATTTTATTCTTTTTTATTCTATTTTATAATATTTCTATTTTATTTTATTTTTTTGGGTTGAAATTACTGAGCATTGCTTAAAGAGAGTGTGTGACCCAAGCTTTTTCATTGAGAGTGACTACTTCATGTTATCTCTGTTCATTTGACAATAAAAAATCTTGAATCTTGAATCTTGAATCTTGAATCCTGAAGCCGCCCGGTCGTCGGCCGCGGAGTTTCAGAGACGTGACATTAACCAGTGAGGAGCTGTGTTTCCAGCCGTTGGAGGGCCCTGTTCTAAATAGATGAAAACAGAAACCCCCCCTGAAGCCAAGGTCTAACCACACAGCTGAGAGATGCTCCACAAGATAAGAGAGAGAGATGCTGTGTGCCGAGGAAATTGGCCATTTTCCAATTAGTCGTCCGACTCGAATGTAAAACTGGAGAAACGGTGAACACGCCGCTGCACTAATGAGAAAACCTGATACAGATTAATGTGATTTCTAAGACTTGGAGCTTGAACCTCTCTGTGCAGCGTTTTCTAGGTCACGCACTCGAGAGAGAGGGGGAGAGAGAGAGAGAGAGGGAGAGAGAGGAAGCAATTTAAAACAATCCAGCCTCTGAAAGCAGTTAAAGAAATAGTTTGGTGTTGTGGGAAAACTGCTTTATTCATCAAGTCTGTATTTTTTATCGTCCAAAATTGTCACACGACTTCCTTCACGTCGTGAATCACAAACTTTCCCTCCATCATTAAAAGTTTTTTGCACCAGGTTCGATTTTGCTTCCTCTTCAGAATCTGTCAAGGTCGTTCCAGAGAGTTGTTTCTGGTTTTTATTGGACTATGGATTAAAGAAGCGGGAAAAAAATACAGACTTGGTGTGAAAAGAGTGTTAATATATCAATTTGATTCAGCATCAAACCTGGAAACAGACAGAAACCAGGAGTCAGGACAGAGACCTGCTGGTTTCACTTCAGTTTGTGCTAAGCTAAGCTAACTGGCTCTAATTCTATATTCATTGGGACGGTAGCAAACAAGTAAGAGAGCGATCAGAGAAGAGAGGAAGAGAAGAGAAAGTCTCCTGCATCTGACGTCGTACTTTACATCAACTCTTAACTACCGTCCATTTCATCGGACGTGCAAGGAGTCACGTTGCACCTTAACTCGCTCTTCGGGGTCACGACGGGTTAAAGGTGCTCGGACGACACGAGAGACTCCAGCAACCTGTTGTTAGCTCCGCTCTGGTTCGTCCATTTCTACGCTCCACTCGTGTTCCTGGATGTTTTCCTGCGTTCGCCCTCCGGAGGTCAAACCAAGACCGGGTCTGTCCCCGGGCAAACTGGAGCCCGTCTCTGACTTATCAACGGGAGAAAGTGGATTTCGAAAAACCAGCATGAGAAAATCTGATTTCTGCAGCCGTACAGAATGAACATCAGATGTTCAGTCTCCATTACCATAATCCAATCTGCTTGGGTAAACAAATGTGGAGTCGTGAGCGAGGTTGCTCAGCCGCTCTGCGAAGAAAGACCAGAGGCCGGGGTCATCTGTATTAAAAGTGTGTTTCCACGTGTGTGTGTGTGAGGCTGGAGCAGCTCTGGTTCGTCATCGCTGGTTTTATTCACCGTGGCCAATTTAATACAACTCATCCATCATTCAGTGCTCAGGATGTTGCCATAGTGCTGATTCAATGTCTGCAAGCGCAACTTGTGGCAACACCGGATGGCTGGTTTGAAAGAGAGAAGAGGAATTGAGCCTCGGATTTCATCACTTTCATCACTTTTCACTCTCTTCTCCTCTGGTTCGGGCTCTTTGTCACTTCTCGGGACGTCTGACGGGAGCAGATTAGTGTTCAGCAGCAGCAGCAGCCCGGCTTCTCACGGCTCTTTGTGGGAGAAACGTCTCGCTATTCATTCAAAAGGAAGGAGAGGGACGGTCAAGCAGCGAGTCCCCTCCTCCAACAGAAAGGGGATGACATCATCTCCGATCTCCATTTCCAACAAATCATCAATTCCCTTCTGGAGCATAGAAATAGAGACAGAGCAGCAACTCGTTCTGTGTGAACTGAATAAAACTGCACATCAACCACCAAACAGTCTGAAGTGTAAGGGGAAGCATGTTTAAAATAAAGAGCAACAACTCAGACGATAAGAAGGTCGAGACATGTTTCGGCAAAGCAGTTTCTAGTAAGTTGCAAATCTGTTGTTCTACATTAAAACCATTAAAAAATATATATATATCTTGCCATCGACATCCGGACATCAGACAGTTTACACATCTTCCGCCGCAAACTAAAAACACACCTCTTCAGATTATACCTTGAATAAAAAAATGTAAACTTACTTATAGCATTTTGTAGTTTTGCTTTATTTTTGAAGAATTTGTACTTTCTTGATTCTTGTTGTTCTTGGTTTGTTCCCTCGGGGTTGAATGCACTTATTGTAAGTCACTTAGGATAAAAGCGTCAGCTAAATGTAATGTAATGTAATGTAATGTAATGTAATGTAATGTAATTTAATGGTTAAAATGTACAGACGGAGATGTGAAGAGAGTCGTGGTGATGTGGGAACGATCACGTGATCTCCGCAGCAGAGTTAATACCAGGGTTCATACACATTTTGACCAATGGATTTCTATGACTTTTCCATGACTTTTCAGTAACTTTAAACCAAATTTCCATGACCGAACATTTTGTGAAATCTCGGTGTATACGCAAAAAAGTGACAAAATGTATTCAAACTAACAATGAGAATTCCAAGGCAAACAGTAAACCTTAAATGACACAAACCCAAGTATGCCTGCTTATATTTTGAGAGTATTTCTTTCAAAAGCATATGAATTATTTAAAACTCAGCGTAAATGAACGACATGAAAATATGAATATAACAAAATTCCATGACTTTTCCAAAACTTTTGGGAGATTCTTTTTTTCCATGACTTTTCCAGGCCTGGAAAAACACATTTTAAAATTCCATGACTTTTCCAGGTTTTCCATGACCGTACGAACCCTGTAATACATCACTTCCTGTCTCTGCACCCGGCTGCTCCGCCTCTCGCCTGAATGACGCAGAGATTGTGTTTTGCTTGTGTTGAAAGTCAAACTCTGGATAAACTCCGGACCTGATTCTCCAGATTCTACCCTCATGTCATGTCTGAAAGCGTCTCCATGTCTCTGTGAACACTATGAAGTGACTCTCTGCTCGTCTTCCTGCAGCTGCCCCTCTTGCTCTGGATCCTGCTGAGCTCGGAGACCCTTCATCTGACTCTCATTTCTGAAAAGATGAAAGTCTTTCCCCCTCTAATGGCGAGCTCCTCTCAGCAGGAGGCCGACAGCTCCGTGATGAAGACATCACTTCGCTGCTGGTATCATTAGATCTATTTGCATTCCCTCACATCCCAGTGACACCAGTCGGGGTGTTAAGCCTCCAGGTGTGACAAGTTGCCATCCAGGGATTGAGCTGAATGTGGGCCAATCCCTGATTAGGACACCGGGGCCACCGAGCCGCACGCCGCTGCTGCTTTCATCCACGCCACTTTCATTACCTGGAGCTGTTAGCTGCTCGCTGACGCCTTTAACAAGATGGTGAGGGCGCCGCCCGGTCATTAAATCAAGCACACGGATGAAAATTAAAGTAGCAGAATGCGTCGAACGTGTAGGTCACATGACCAGGAAACAGGATGAGCCCTTCATCCAGCTTCAGATCTCAGAAACACTACCAGTATTAAATATTTATTATCGTACATGATGTAAGAGTGTTAACACCAAACTGTAAAAGTATTTAGCTCCTAGTAAAAAGTCCTGTCTTCCAAATGTGAATGAAGTATAAGTATGTAAATCAGAAAAGGGAAACGTACTGAAACTATCTGCAAACAGTGTATTACGTCATGTTTATTGTTAGTTTCTGCTGATGAATCAATAATTAACGAGTTTTACTGCTGCACAAGGACGTGAAACCTGCTGACTCTGTTACTATAGTTACTGAAAGGAGTCTCCGCCTGTATCGTTCATCCAGTGTGTTTGATTCAATCAACTACTGGATGAAACAAACTAATTATTAGAATTATCAAAACAAAAACTGTGAATATACATATTTGAGAAGAAGAATCCATGAAAGTTTTTTTGTTTCAAGTTAAATTACGATCATTAAGAAGAAATTCACCTAAATTCCAATGGAAATTAAATCTCTGTTACTTGTCTTTTCAAGAAAGTTTTAATCTGTGAAGCTACTTAAGTTAGCAAATATGTTTTGTGGAGTAAAAATAAATCTCCATCTAAACTGCGGTGGAGCAGTATAATGTACAAGTACCTCCAGACTGTACTTTAGCACAGTACTGGAGTAAATGTACTTGTAAAGATATCATTTAGACGGATGTGACGGACAAAGTGTTTTTTCCGTCACAACAGCGGAACATGTGGAGAAGTAATAACCAGGAACGATCTGAAAGATGCTAAAGTTCATCTGCATGAATTTAAATATGAACTCAAGCATTAAATCCTTCCCATCAGATACTGGAACAGATTCTTGAAGTCCAGCACTTCCCAGTTCACGAGACCAGGGCACATGGAGGAATGCAGTTTGACTTGGCTTTGAGAAGTCGAGCACTGATGCAGATCTGACCTGAATCAGCCGGACGCCAACGAACCCAAGAAATGATTTTGTTGTCTTTCGTGATTAGAAACTGTTTTTCCGACTGTTGGTTCGACCAAAACCAACATCTGAAGAATCTCTGGTTTGTTCTTGGACCATCTGAACATCAGATTGTTCATTTTCTAACACATTTTTAGATAAAAATCAGAAAATATTCACACGATTACAATTTGCCGCCACAAGTTGTTTCACGTCCAGGCTCCTTCCAAATGAAATCTACTGACTTTGACCTTAATGTTCCTCTACACAGGCGAAGACAATTCACTCCTTCCAAGCAGGACGTTTCCCCAGATGCTTGACATTCCTTCAAACCAGGCGATTTGACATGCGCCCCCCCACCCCCCCCACCCTGTCATCTGACTCTGTGTCACGGATCCATCCAGTCGTCCTCCCACAGACACTGGATGCACACAAGCAGCGAGCGCCACAGGTCATTGGCCTTGGATTCCCCGCCTGTCGGAGGCTCTCTGCTCGCCGCTCTCTGAGTCGCTGACAGGCCGTCACCACGAAGAGCCCCCCCGCCCCCAGCTGTTCACATGGCCCTGGGCCACTCGGACGCAGAGAGACGAGTCTGTCCCTCAGTGGAAACAAGACGCTGACTGGACAATAGTCGTATTCTGCCGGGACGCGGGAAAAGATCATCGTGGCCAAAAGCTCGGTCAAGAGACTGGAACCATTCATCATAGATCTGACCAGTTTAGAATGTATAGTTTAAAACAAGCTGAGAAATGAGTCAGGATTAAGTTCAGAGACAAGTTTTTGTGATGAAGAATTATTGAGAGCAGCAAAAGAGACGGTGGACTAGTGGCAGGAACTTGGACTCTGGGCAGAAAAGGTCTCTGGTTCGTCTCTGGTTCGACTCCTCGGAGAAACAACAAAAAGACGAACCTGGATTGATCTGTCCAAAAATCCAAGAGGATTCTCCCTACCCTGTCTAGTGCCCCTGAGCAAGGCACCTTACTCCCCCAACATCTGCTCCCCGGCCGCCGTACATGGCTGCTCACTGCTCTGTGTGTCCTGCACCAGATGGGTTAAAACATGAGGTTAAATTTCCCTCCTTGCATGAGTGTGCTTGTGCTTAATTAGGGTTGCAAAGGGGCGGAAAGTTTCCGGTAAATTTCCGGAAACTTTCCGGAAACTTTCCATGGGAAGTTTAGCTTGGGAATTTTGAAAAAAAAATAATAATACGCAAATTAAATGCAAATTAAACCCTCCACTGTACATTCTTCCATCACATGCACAGATAACTCCCAGCATGCTTCACTCTACAGCAGGGCTATTGAGGCCTGCTGTAGAGTGCAGGACTAGTCAGGTAAGTTTCCATGATATTACTGGGAAAATATATTAGCATGCTGATTGAGGATTGTTCATCTGTTCATCTAGACTATTTCCATTCATTTATCCATCAATTGTAAAATATGTTTACAGACGATTCCAATTGTTTGGCTAACTATTTATATCTCTGGCATTGCATTAGTGTTTTTTTACAAACTTTTTTCTCATCTCATTCTACAGAACAATGCCACGTGCACTCTCTCATGTGTGGAGACATTTCAGCCCATCCAATGTAGAAGGAAAGGCTGTGTACATTTGCAAATACTGTGCAAAGACCTATGTTAAGAATGACACAACGATGCAGAAGCATATAGTCAAGTGCCCAAAGTTTCCTCAGGGCTCAAATCAGCCTATGACACAACAAAATGTTTATATTTATGTCTGTATATGACAAGGTAAATACAGTTAGTATAAATTACCCACAACATTTCCAGTTTATTCCCGTTAATTCCCGTTAATTCCCGTATATTCCCGTATATTCCCGTTAATTCCCATGGAAAGTTTCCAACTTTGAATATTCCCGGAATTTTGCAACCCTAATCTTAATCTTTTGGATGTGGTTTGATCCGGTGGAGGGTGTCTGTCTGGGTCGGGTTTAAATGTATATATATTATAAATACATTAGATATAAATAAACGTGTCTGAAGTCACACTGAACTTTTTCTGTATTAAACTCCCCGACATAAGAAACATTAATGAGGCTGTAGTCACTCACATGTTTTGGCAGAGAGAATTAAAAAGCTTATAAATTAAAAAATGAATTGATCTCTGATATGATTTTCCTTTTGTTCCTATCAGAGTAAACTGAATATCTTTGAACACTGGACTGTTGCTGGGACAGAATATGACAAATTCTTTAAAGTCGTCACGGATTTCTGGGAAATAATGAGTCAAGCTCACAGACGAGTGGATGTGTTTGAGGACTGAACCGTTGCCTGGACATAATAAAACATTATTAAACGTCATCGTGGATTCTGGGAAACGACGACTCGCAGCGATCTGCCCCAAACAGCCGAGGGTCTTCAGAGCGTTGCCTGAACCCTGAGAGGATTTCATATAACAGTGTAAACACCAAACAACAGACCGAGGAAGGAACGGCCACGATGAATGAAAAGCATCATTAGCGATCTCTTCTTAGTCACCGGCCTCCCTCCAACATGATCCTCCCACAGGATGCGAGTGCGGCCTCATATTAACACGTCAGTGGGGAGAACACAACTCAAACGTCACGTGTTGCCAATGTTGTGCCGGAGCAAACACAAACACACCAGTTCCTGCGGCCTTGTTTTCATTACAGACCACTTTCCCAAAACAGATGTGGCGAGCATCGCCGGTTTGCGACCTCACATCTGGAGTATCCATGGAGACGAGAGAGGCAAAACACAAACAGTTCTCTGGACAGATCTTCAGGCTCTGGACCGGACGGGACATTTGTCACGAAGAGAGATTCATCGCCTGCGAGTTTGATTCCCGACAGCTAAAGAGTGTGTGTGCGAGTCATGCCTGTCCTGGTTGTGAGAAGTCTGGATTTTCCTGTATTCTCAAACCGCTGCTTCCTCCCAGTCCTCCACCTCCAGGCCTGTTACGTAACACTTCATGCTGCAGCGCCGCTTTTAAAACAGTGTTCCAGGCCTCAGCGGCTGCAAGGAACACGTCTCCTCTCGTCCTTTAAACATCCCGAGCAGCAGATTAAAGATCCACAACATGAACTGGAAGAGCAGCTCAGGATGACTCCGGCTAATAGGGACATCTTTCTACAGGGGTGCATGGGGGAGGGAGGGAGGGAGGGAGGGAGGGATATTCTGACTCCACATTCACAGATCCAGTCTGATCAGAGACGACTTTTTCCACCCAAATAAAAACAAGAAACAAAGAGGCATAAATAATGAGGCTGGTGACTCTAGCAAGGAAGCTGGAAGTCTCTGATTTGTGGAGAATCTTCGGTGAAGTGTTGGAAAGTATCTTCTCAAGTACTGGACTTTCACATTTTGGTTCTTTCCACATGTGCCTCTTATTTTGAATCTGTCTGACCCAGACAATCTCCTGCTGCGTTCCTCATGTGTGAAACTTTCCAGGAAAATCTCCTGACCCGTCTAGACATTTTCCAGAGTTTATTTCTGAAAACTGCTAATGTGCCGACCCGCTCACCCGCGACCCTTTAAAAGATAAACTGTATAATGGATGGATGAACACTTATGGGCAGAAGATACTGTTGAGGGAAATATACAATGCTAAGTTAAACATAGAACTAAGATTAAAAGATGAGAAACTGAGTGAACCTGATCTTCTTTGTTTGTCTCTGCAGCCTGTGATGCATTTAAATAAAGTTCTATCTATTTATGTTTTCAAAACTTCTACTTCTAACGCAGTCGCCTCTCCTCTGATTGTTTGATTGTCACTTCAGCTTCAGGATCTCGCAGCTCTGTGGTTGTAACCGGACGCCGCCTCAGTCTCACCTCGCGGCCTCTCGACTCGCTGGCAGCGGAGGAACCACGTTCTGATGTGGGTGTAGAAAATTCCTGTCGTATTTGTGTAACCTCGGGTGTGTGGCGGTCAGACGCTCGAGCTCCGACTCCGAGAGGAAACCTTCAGTTTGCTCTGATCCAGTGATCTGAGGCGCCGTTTGAACTGAGGCTGAAACAAACCATCTGCTGAGGATTCATCTGCTGAGTATTAATCAGCAGCTGTTTGGATTGATTCATCATTTGAGTCGTACTCGCTGTTTTCCTCTATCTTCAGGTTTTAAAGGTTAATCTCACGACAGCAACTGGTTCAAATCAAGAGAGGTGACTCTTTTCTTTCCCACTTCTCTCCGACGCTTCAGGAACCCGATGATTCACCGATAGTGAGAATCAGGATTAGCTGTAACCCCGTTTTGAACCGGAGCTAATTTACGATTGGAAATCTAAACGTCCGTGACGGTAAATCACCCATTTCCTTTAGTTCCTCTCGAACGGGACAATGATATATATTATTAATACAGGAAGCCAGAGGTGGAGGAAGTGTTCAGATCCAGTTACCCAAGAAAGAGTACTGACAATACACTGTGAACATACTACACTACAAGTAAAAGTACTCGAGTGTCACAGTATTATATCAATATATTAAAATATTAGTAATCAGTGTTTCATAGAGACACCTTAGTGCTTTATCTTATCCAACCAACGATCCCTACGAAGGTTACATTCAATGAAGTGAACACTTAGCAGTAGTGAGTACTTGTTGAGAGCTTGAACAGCATCTCAGTTATAATATCATGTAAACTGTATACATGGAAATACTTTCACTACTTTTATAATAACCTATATTTACACTGTATGTATATATCACAGTATTTAGCTCAGATTATACTATATCGTACTTGGGATGAGCTCTTTCACCATCACATTTCCATTTCATTGTACTTATAATAAAACACACATGTATATGCTATGTACATGTTTACACTGCAGTATATACAATATGATCAGGTTATGATTATGCAGAACTTTTGCAATCTTAATTGATTCAGGATCTGTCTGTAATTTAATTGCAGTTTGTAAAGTGAATTGGTAAATTGATTTAAACAGATTTACTGTGATTTTTTAAATCTCTTGAACAACATGTGGTTCATAAGAAAAAACAGTGAGAGGAAAAGAGTGGAAATGAAGAAATGAAGAAACGTGACAACGTGCAGGACGACATCTCTCTCTGCAGCTCCCAGTCCCATGTGACAGCTCATGAGGCTGCACTGCTCCTTCATCACCCTCCTCTTCATCACCCTCCTCTTCCTCACTGGTCCACACTGGGACTGTAAACCTTCATTCATCACGTTTCAGAGCAACGTTCTCATGCAACCTGCAGAAACTGAGTGAAACCACCACACTGGGACCACTCGGAACACTGGGACCTCTGGGACCACCGGGACCACCGGGACCACCGGGACCACCGAGACCACCGAGACCACCGGGACCAATGGGACCACCGGGACCACCGGGACCACTAGCAAGCGGAGTTCTCTCCTTCTTACCTAAACCGGGGAGAGTCTTTGATGCAGTCTTCAAAATCCACCGTCATTTTCTGTCTCTGGGTTGTTTCCTTTATCTCCAACGCGGGTTAGAACGCGGGGCGCATGTCCCGGGTTAGACTCGGGTTAGTATCCGACACAGAGAGCCTGGCTCCGGGTGGGGGGGGTGGGGGAGGCTGCTGCTGCTGCTGCGGCCGCTTCGTGCTTCACTCGCTCCGGGTCTGAAGCTCCGGAGAGTGTCCGCACAGCTGGAGCTCCGTGCCGCGTTCAGGGGCTGCTCGGACACACGGAGATCACACACTCCCCCCCAGGCTGGTTTACATGTAGAGGAACATTTAGAAACAAGCTGGACTGAACCACGTGATGGACAATTAAAAAGATGGATATGCGTGTATGAATAAAACATGTAACCTTTTTTATGAAGCTGTGTCTTTCTCTCTCCACCACTTTCTACCACTGCTTCATATCATTTAAAACACAACCATTCAAAAAGTTCCGATTGTACTTGAACGCAGCACATGCTCAACCCCCCTGCATGACCACGTCGAACACTGACGTCACGCTCCAACTCATTTGAATCGACTCGACCTGATTTCTCTGTTCAGTGACGTCATCAGTATTTTACTCTTTTAATTAAATTAATTTTTTACAATCTTTTTATACTTAAAAAGCAAAGAAACAAATAACTTTAAAGTTTAAGTTTGAGCTAAAATATATAATTTCTAAACAGCAATTTATAACTTCTAAAAGTTATAGATTCACTCTATATCATGTGGACCTTAAGAACTGGATTAATCACAACTTAATGTTTAATAATTACAAGTTAATACTAACATTTCATGTCCAGCGCCTTCTTATATATATTTATTTCAACCAGTGAAAATGTTTCCTCAGAAAATGACTAAAGTGATAAATCACTTCTTCGTATTGTTGCTATTTAATTTTCAAATGTCTTTTGATTTTGGTTTCTGGTTCCTGCACAAATTGAGTTTCCGTAATTAAATTCACGTCCAACAATCCTCTACACTCTCCTCTGGAAAATGTGCAATAACATATACAAACATATTCCTATTCAGACTGTGGAGCCTTTTATTCAGTTAATCCCGTCCACCCTTGTTTTGTAATTCTCCGTATTGTGTAAATCTAGATTATAAGTCTCTGTCGCTTGTTGCGTTCTGTGTTTTTCCTGAGAAGCAGAAATGTGAAGAAGTTATTTTCATCCTCTGCTGCAGTAACTCAAGCGATGAAGACACCAGCGCCCACGTCAGCCTCAGTTCCCTCTCCTCCTGCTTCCTCTTTGCAGTCACATTCATCTTTTCACACCTTCCATTCACTCTGCTGTGTTTTCTGTGTTGGATCATCATCATTTTACTGCTGAACAAGCTGTGAAATCGAATTAGTGTAAAAGCCTCAATCACTGGATCTAATTGCACGATCCGGAAACACTTGAAAGAAACCTTTTGCACGTTTAACACCTTCCAGGGTTGCTCCAGCATCCTACTCTCCCATGCAGCGGTTCAATGAGGGTATCTTAAGTGCATCCATTTCCCCAGCAAGGCTATTATTAATTCACAGGAAACGGGAAAAGGCGGGAGAAGGAGCGGCTGCTTGGGATTTCACTGCAGGTTTTCATAGAGCGCCATTGTTCCTTCCGATCCCGGCTTTAGAAAAGGCTGCAGCTCGGGCCGAGAATGGAGATGATCTCACCGGCTCCCGGCAGAGATGAGTTAAAGCCGCCGTCATTCACCGAAATCTCACAGGAAAGACTCCGTGTCCATGATTGGAATGTCAGTCCATCCATTGGTCCAATGTCTCAACATCCATCTAATGGATCATAACGATATTTTGGACAGATATTCATGTAGTACCCAGAGGATGAATCATAATAACTCAGCTCCTCTGAATTACAAACTCTTTACACCACCGTGAGGTTATGATTTTGGTCAAAGTTCTGTAGAGGTATTGGATAAATCACTTGCAGCTAAACTCAGTAATTCAGACTCTAGTAAAATGGCTCAGCAGTTCGTCCACTTACCAAAAAGCCGGTGGTTCGATATCCAGCTCCTCCAGGACGCATCTCGAAATGCCCCTCAAGTGTGTGTGAATGGTTTGTGTGACAGAAAAAGTGTCATATGTGTTTGTCTCCGCTTGACAGAGGGCTACCTGGTTGATCCTGCCAGTAGCATATGCTTGTCTCAAAGATTAAGCCATGCAAGTCTAAGTACACACGGCCGGTACAGTGAAACTGCGAATGGCTCATTAAATCAGTGACTTGTGTGTTTGTGTCGTGTTGTTAGCATTTAGCTCCAACCACAGGTAAAGGTCAAAGCACAATTTCAGAGCCTATCATCTATTGTCCGATGATGAATTCCTCTCTGGGGGCAACAGACAATATTTTGTGGCGTCTGGTACAGAAGGCGGATCTCAAGGTTTGTCGCACATTGTTTACAATCCAACTACTTTCTTTTTGGCTCAAACGCTACTGATCCAAATAGAAACTAACACAAGAAGCTTCCAGCTACAACATCTTATCCCCTCACCTACACATTCTGTATAATCAGTACGTACCTCAAAAAGCCAGTTTGGCCACACTGACTATTTAAAATCCATGCACGTGTGGAATTAGGCCTCATTATAATCTATAAAACCTTTTGATTTTCTTCCTTGAGTATCGGTTAAATATCATTGTTGAATATATTAGTCTTGTTGTAATTCAGCTGGAGGTCAAAAATCAACTCCATAACCTTTCCATTAAAAATATTAATCCTGTCCTGTGAGTCTGAGGCTTTAAACTCAGATGCAGTGTTAGTTTCTTAAAGGTCGTCCTCTGCTCTGCGGATTAAAACAACACTTTCTCTGTCTCTGACTCCCTCCACCATCCTTCCCTCCCTCCTCTTCCCCCCCTCCTTCCCCTCTTCCTCCTCATCCCCAGCTCCCTCACTGATCCGAGATCAAAGCACCGAGCATGTTTAACGAAGCTGCTGAGTCGGCAGTCGACTGAGCAGAAAGTGCAAACTGCTGGAGGAAGTTAGGAGCGAACTGTAGATTCTCCTCACAGCAGCAGGAGCAGCACATGATGGTGGTGTGTGATACAGGAGCACTGCAGCAGAGCAGAGGCGTAAAGTCTCTGATTTAATTAGATTTCATCTTTTCAATTTTGGTTTTGTTTCAGATTTTCTGGGACACTGGACAGAAGGTTTGGTCTTTACGGACGATAAGACAGATCCTCACAACTGAGAACAAATCACAAACCCTTTGCTCTTTATAGGGCATCTTCTGCTTTAACTTCCAGTTCCAACTTTCTGCTCATCAAACAACCACTTCCACAACCTACCGACCACACAACTGATTTCCAATGCACGTCACAACTTGCACCGCCCCCACATTCAGCTAGCTAGATGCGATTTGCCTCGACACAGAATGCAAATGTTTAATTCGCCTCCTTGCTCCTCACAAATTGGAAATGAAAGTTCGCCTTTGCATTTTGTGACGTGTGCAGAACCGGGCCAGTCAGAAAACATCAACAGATTCAGTGTCGAGCGACTAACTTCAGGGAACCAGATGCTCCTCTGGCCTTAAATGAGTTCTAGCCATGCCAGCAGTCTGGCTCCACGGCTCCGGGGATGTCAACAGTTATTTCCTATTGTTTTCACTGATCACATGTTTCCTTCAGAACGTAGGAGGGCAGTCAGTGAGGTTATCAGTATCACACGATGACTGTGAGATGCTTCACAGCACAGGCAGCCTCTCTATCATATCAGTAAATCGACTCTTCGTGACCTATCTCCTGCTGCTTTTGTTTGCAGCACTGTGGCAGATACCAGGTCAGGGAGGAGGCCCCCCCGCCTCCACCCAGCACACCACCCACTGAAGGGAGCTGTCGGCTGCCATGTTGTTCTTTCCCTCTCATGGCAGACACAGCACCACTGCAGCGTGGAGTCACAGGCAGAGATGTGTGGGTCTCTGGGAGGGTGACCTACTTCTTCTTTGGTTCGTCG
This sequence comes from Limanda limanda, assembly GCF_963576545.1. Taxonomy (NCBI): domain Eukaryota; kingdom Metazoa; phylum Chordata; class Actinopteri; order Pleuronectiformes; family Pleuronectidae; genus Limanda; species Limanda limanda. The sequence goes on along the minus strand of NC_083642.1, from coordinate 1,704,291 downwards.
GAGAGAGACGAGCGGCGAGTCGCACTCCCGAGCACACGCCCACCCCCCCCCTCTTCCACTGCGGGTGCCAGGCTCTACAAGCCTCCTCCAACGAGGCGAGGATGCTGGGTGGATGTTGTGTATTATGCATGCACGTGTCTTCTCACTGACTTACTCCCAAGATTTATTCCCAAATCTATTCTAAAATCGTTTTTAATATTTAACAGGACCACTGCGCTCGCACTGTGGTTTGAAGGAGAATTTGTTCGATGGCGTCTTGTATTCAACAATCCTTTAATAGTTCGACATATATAAAAGACATTTGGCCATTGTGTTACAGTGGTGTGTGTTCAAGAAGCAGTGTCAATAGTTCAGTAGCCCAGTGGCTTGTGGGTAGAAACTGTCTCTGAACCTGCTGGTTTATGGTCTGTATGGGATGTTTGGGGTCGGGGAGGATCTGATGTCACTTCCTCCTGCAGCTGTAAACGTCCTGGATGGCTTCTGTCTTCTGTTTGTCCTCATGTGGATTTCAGGGAAACTGCCCTTGAGTCTCCTCCCTGTCACCTCACTGACATTTATGCTTCTGAATCTTCAGGGACACACAGTGGACGAGCAAACTTCTCGGTGGATCACGATGTGGCTGCAGCAGCGATTCTGGATCTGCACAAGAAACGTGAAATGAAAACATAATAAGTTGTGGTTTCAGAAGAGACTTTATTTTTTAGGTGTTCCGAGTCAGGATTGTTTTTTTTACTGTTTCCCTTTTTCTCTCTTACACCTCCGGGCTATAGCTTCGTACAGATGGAATTGATATTCTAATCCAACTCTTGGCAAGATGGAGAATAAGTACATTTCTGTAGAATCTCAAATAGTTTTTCACCCTGTGAAGAAAAATACAAAACCTTCACATGCATGGACATTTCTTTGCACCATAGATTCTGTGTTCACGAGTGGAAACTGACCTCGAGTCTCATCACTGTCACGTCACTGACATTCAACATTTTCAATTTCTAGGAACACACGGCTCACAACAATCAACAGACTCTGTGGATCAGCGAGTCAGTAGCAGTTTTGACCTCTGCTCCTTAGTGTGTTAATCGTGTTAGAGTAAGTCTAATTGGTTCAGGACTCACAGGCCTTAAAGCTCCTCTTCCTCTGCAGGGCTCCTCAGGACGTCACAGGATCCCAGGACGAGTGGACGGGGTCAACACCGGGTCAGAGCTGAGAGAGAAACTAAGAAAAGTACTTTTCACTGCCTCAGCCACACTATAGCATCAAATATTCATTTCGCCAAAAAGCTATTTGAATCCTCAGCGGAAGGTTCAAGGACGACTGGGGGGGTCGGGGTCGTGCAGGGTTAAAGTGAAACGTTTGTCACAGCAGCAAAGCAGCTTCAGACCAATAAATACAGATGTTTATATGAAGACATGTTGGGAAACATGCGTCTGTGCGTTCTTCCCCCGATGACATAACGATGTTTCCGATCAACTGGGAGAACTCCAACAATCACACTGGACATTTTGTTCAGTCCAACAAACATCTCAGGCCGGAGAAGGTGGACGTTTGTTTTTCTGTGCACGTAGTTTTGTTTGGGGGGGGGGAAGTAGGGCAAGATGAGCTGGAGGCTTGTCACGTCCCCGCCCACAGAATCACAACACACACTGACAACAACACAAACACACACATCAACAGAGAGGGAGCTTTAATAACTTCACTGTGATATCGCCTGAGCACATTCAGGTACATGAATTGAGTTTTATCTTGGTGCAGTGATTTCATAACATTATTAGTGTTTATTTTTGCTGTTGCACAACGTTTTTCGGCGGATTAAACGATGCGAGTCAGCAGATCTGAGTGTGTTTGTGTGTCTGTGTGTCTATGTGTGTGTGTGTGTGTGTGTGTCTGTCTGTGTGTGTCTGTGTGTGTCTGTGTGTGTGTTTGAGACTGAAGCAGCTTCCTCTCGTGTTTCGGCCACACGACATCCTGAGAACTGGCTGAGGCCGGCGTTGCTAGGCGACGTGGGAGGCGGGATGAGGGAATCCTGCAGACGCTCACAGGAGCTGAATCCTGTTTGAAGTCTGGAGTCTTTGATAGTCTGAGCTGCCTCAGATCTTTCCCTGGTCCACCTGCAGTGAAATGTCGACCCACACTATGGTACCGAAATAACTCTGAACCCAGATTCTACAAGATGCAAAAGATAAATCATCACTCACTTGTTTTTACAATTAGGTTTTGGCTCTAGAGATGTGGATCACATCCGTCTGTTATTGTATAACTGTAATATATGATTATTTTCTGAATAAATTCATCTTGAAATGATTATTTTTTCCAATCATTGAATAAAGAAAAGCGAATTTTAGAAGCTACACCAAGTTTTGTGACATACATTGTTGGTTTTGGTCTTTTCTAAGGTTCTATTTACAAAAAGCAAAGCATAAAATAACACCTTATCTTTTAAAGAGTTTGTGCACATTGAAAGCAACAAGGAAAGGGGCTTCAGGTTCAGTTTCCTCACATGAGGTTTTATAGTTGTATCTGTGCTCAACACAATGCTGCCACCTGGAGGTCACTACAGAGATGAGCTCAGCTTATTGGTGTCAGGAGCTCATGTTAAACCCTTTTTCTTGTCTGTGTATTTGAACTGAAATCTAGCTTTAACAAAGGAGACCTGAGTGGCGCAAACTGACCTGAATAACTGGGACATATATGGGAAAAATCATGACATATTAAACAAAAATAACCAAAACATATGAGTTAAGCATTACTGAACATAATTAAAAGAAACAAATGACTTATACAAAGTCTGACCTGTGACCGCAGCCGGAACCCCAGGTACAGTATGTCAGACATTACAGTGCAGAGGTTTCTTTCATGCACACATGCAACATGCAGCCATGCAAGTTTAAGAGAAGCGGTGGGCAAAGCAGGAAGTGTTGATCATTTTCACAACAGTGACTCACTCGTCTAGCACACAATCTGTAAAATGAATGAAACCTCAGACCAGAGTCTCTCTTCCTGTCGACTGTTCTGGAGAATTCTCTTTTGCTCCACTTCCTCCAGCAAGTTAGCGGCACACTTCAGGCCACGTAAATGAATAATGTGCATGGAGGGAGTTGACTCATTAACAGCATATTCTGTTTTATTTATTTTAGAGGATGTAAAGATTGCACTCAACTCACAGAGCTGAGCATCTGCGTTTCTGAAAAATAAATACACCTGGAGATCTTTGAAAAGCCAGGAATGTAGTTTAATAGACGTCTGAATATCTGGATGAAAGACAAAACATTCAGAGGCAGATTTACAGAAGCTCTGCCACCATCAGTTTTGCAGGGAAAGAAATTTCCCAACCTCTAAATCAGAGAAGTGAACATATCGCAGGTTAGATTTACAAGAGCCCCAAGGAAACTGTGATGGGAAAAGAAACCTGCACTAAATATACACGAGTATTGTTGTAGTAAGGTTGAATTTGTGCTTCAGATTACTTAAAAAACACAACAGACTGAGATCAACTTTATTTTGCTTCGTTAGAAGAAAAGTTGGCGCTGTAAATAGTGTCAGCTGTTATTGTCTCGAAGAATAGGAAATGGATGGATGTCCACCTTTTTCTTTCCATGAACATGTTTATTGTTCAGTGAATTGATAATAACGTATATGCTAAAGGTATAATTGTAATACTTTAAGCAATAGTAAAACAAATTGTTTCTCCGGTGAAGTCAAATCAAGATAATGATATCTTACAAATTCCACCTCAGAGCTAAACCCGGCCTGAGGCTGTTATCAATTTAACCAAACATTTATCAGCCGTTTCAAAAGTAGTGTTTTAGTCAAAAACAAGATGTGATGGAGAGATAATAAATGTTGTGCAATAATGCATTAAACGTGATACCCTAAAATGGTGTGCCTTTCGGCATTCAATAAATTTGGTAAATCAAATAAATCAACTAAAATATTGAATATTAATACAAAAAATAATAATAATAATAAATAATAACTTTAATTGATTAAGGTTACCTAAGGCACCACCCTTCAAAGGAAGGGAAAATATAGCCAATTTATTGATTAAGTCTCATAAAAGTACTAACCACAAATTTGGAACTCTGATTAACAATTAACTTAATAACTATAACCAAAATTACCATACAGACAGTTCTCTAAGTTGAAGGATATAGACTTCTTGACAGTTTAGAGATTGGCCAAATTCACAATTATGAAACATTCATTAAAACAACATTTGTGAAAGAAAACATTTATAAATAGGGCCTCCCACCGGAGGTGCTCGGGCCCTAATGAAGATGATAGAGTATAAAAACACAAATTACGTACTTATCATATAAACATGTGTATGTGAGTATGCGTACGTGTGTGTGTCTGTGTGAGTAGGTGTGCTTTCAAAATGGCGGCTGGTCACTCCAAAGATAACGCATGAAGTCGTCTGTTCAGGGAAAATTAATCTTATGATTATCAACTTAACGATTAGTTTAGAACAATTTTATCTCATCACAGAACACTGTTATTTAACTTCTAGAAAGACTTCTGATAATAATTTTACAAAGGCTGAGAGATACATTCTTAAAGGTAGCCACTATTGTCAAGGTAGGTGGGTGGTCACAGCATTTAGTTAAAACAATTCTTTTATCAGTGCACTTAAGTTCCTGGGTAATGAGCAACCTTTCTCCTGTAATATAACTTGTCAACTTTCATGTTAAGACGAAAACCTGTTTCCTGGAAACAAGATAAAACGGGTACTGTAGAAAATAATTGTTTGTTCACATGTCTCTTAAAACTTTTGCAGAAAGTTTCCTTGACCGCTGCATATAATCAACTACTTTTGTGAGGTGAACCTCATCTCATGCTTTGGTTTCCTGCTCCACTCGTCTAATGGTGCACTGACAGGAAATTAAGAAGCCTGAGAAAAGAGCTGCATGGTCTACACAACGCAGAGAGCAGCAGCACAGTGATAACACAGCAGCAAAGCAACCTCAGGTGTTGCTTTCTACATTTGGAGATCAGACTCTCAACAACTAGGTAAGTGACTTTGTTTAATGTCAAAATCCTTTGTTTATTACTCGATAACATGTTTACCTTCTTGGAAATAGCTCCTGCAATGTAGGGGAGAGTCACAGAGGTTTAACATCTAATATAAAAGCAGTTAGATAAAAAATCTATTGTCTCACGAACACCGTTAGAGGAAGGGTTGCCTTTATTTGTGTTGCAAATAAAGGCTCCGTAGCAAATACAGGACAATGCGTTGTGTGCAGTGTAAACAATGACTGACCCGATGAGTAAAAGAACAGTTTCCAATATTGTGTGAAACTAAAATTGGAAAAACTCTGAATGGAAACATGTTTGTGTTGCTACAGTTAGAGGACGGTGTGAATGAAAACAAACCCACACGTTCATTTGACTTCTTTCACAGACACACACAAACAAAAACAACCCCCCCCCCTCAATCGTTCATCATGAACGTGACGGAAGCCGGCTGCAGCCCCCCCTCAGCGGAGTATCAGTACTCCCTCTTCCCAGTGATCTACATCCTGGCGTTAGTCGTGGGTCTACCTGGAAATCTGGCTGCTCTCTTCGTCTTCACCTTCAAGATCACCCCTCGCACAGCCTTCAGCGTGTTCATCAGCAACCTGGCCCTGGCGGACATCCTCATCCTCTGCACTCTGCCCTTCAGGATCCACTACCACCTCAACAGAGACGACTGGGTGTTTGGGGACGTCGCCTGCCGCATCACTGGGGTCCTGTTCTACTCCAACAACTACATGAGCATCTGTTTCATGACTTGTATCTGTGTGGACCGCTACATGGCCACGGTGCATCCTCAAGCCTACCTGAGGCAGCGGAGGCCCTGGCGCTCTCTGGCTGTGTGCATGGCGATCTGGTGTGTAGCTGGAGTGATGATGCTGGTCTTCTTCCTCTTGGGGCCTCTGGAAACCAACGTCAACCAATCTGGAAACCACACTTGTTTCGAGAACTTATCCAAGCACGAGTTGAACACCAGTCTGGTGGTGTACAACCTGTTGATCCTGATCTTCTGCTCCGTGCTGCCCACCGTGATCATCCTGGTGTGTTACCCGCTGGTTGTGAGGCGCATCTCCATGATCAGGACTAAAACAGCCCAAAGAGCCGTGAGGGTCATTTACACCATCCTGGCCATCACGCTGCTCTGCTTCCTGCCCAGCCAGCTGGCGAATCTGCTGCACCTCCTGCGACGCATGGGTTTCATCAAGAGCTGCACCGCCGCCAACCGCATCTTTGAAGCCAGGCGGGTCACCACGGCCCTCGTCACCCTCAACACGTGCCTGGACCCCGTGCTGTACTACGTCACCACCAGCCACTGCAAATGGAGACGCTTGAAGAAGACATGGCTGTGTGGACGAGTGGAGAGGAGCAGAGATGTTAGTACGATTGCAGTGGACTGAGAAGCAGAACCTGTAGACATATAATGTAAATATAACTCCTTGTGTATCTATGGAACTGGAGGGGGGGGGGGGGACTGGCTGCACAGTCAGGACAAATCTAGTCACCTTCAGGTCCCGTGGTTAATGAAGTTGTGAGGCATTCTATGTGATACCTGTAAATATACAGTACTACCACTGTTTTCTACTTTAAAAAATGTAGAAAAAGTTTATATTTCCGTCCATTCTAATACTGTTACTGCAGGATGAGACCTGGTGATTGAAAACAGAAAGTACTGTATGATTTACTCCTAACCAAAATAAATACACGACACATCCCCCAAATCAACACTCAGTCAAATGGTCTTACAACATCTCCTCTGGAGATCGATGCAGCTTTCAAATTATTTTATTCCAATCTATACACTTCTGAGCCCCCTCCAACGGACTTGAACATGAATAATTTTTTTGAAAGCCTAGAAATACCCACTATAGATACAGCAACACAGTTATCACTAAATCAACCAATAACTGTAGAGGAAATACTTAGCAGCATTAGGCAAATGAATAATTCTGAAACACCAGGGCCTGAAGGGCTGCCATCTGAATTTTACAAAAAATTCTCCACTCAACTAGCACCGTTATTACTAGATATGTTTAACCATTCCCTGTCTATAGGATCTTTACCAAAAACTTTAACAGAGGCGACTATTTCCGTTATTCTTAAGAAGGATAAGGACCCTGCTGAATCTAGTTCCTATCGACCAATATCACTTTTAAATGTGGACGTGAAAATACTAGCAAAAATTTTAGCGAAAAGATTGGAAACATGTCTCCCTTCAATAATCTCTGAGGACCAAACTGGCTTCATCAGAGCTCGTCAGTTATCCTCAAATGTCAGACGGCTATTAAATATTATCTCTTCCCCGTCCAATGAAATAAAGCCTGAAATAGTGCTCTTATTGGACATGGAGTAAGCCTTTGACAGGGTGGAATGGGGGTACTTATTTAAGGTACTAGGAAAATTTGTATTCGGAGAAAACTTTATTGCATGGACACGCCTTGTTTATAAATTACCCCTTGCCCGTGTTAACACTAATAGACAGTACTCATCATATTTTCCCTTGTCCCGTGGTACCCGTCAAGGCTGCCCGCTGTCGCCGTTACTTTTTGCTCTTGCTATTGAGCCGCTAGCCATCCGGTTGAGATCTTCCGCACATCTGCAAGGTGTTAAAAGGGGAAACATTGAGCACCGTGTCTCCCTGTATGCAGATGATCTATTAATTTACATAACACACCCTGTTTCATGTGCCAAAAATTTAATACAGACACTAGATGATTTTGGTGCATTTTCAGGTTACAAAATCAACCTCCAAAAAACTGTCTGTTTCCCAATTAACTTCAAAGCCAAAACAGTCACACAGGGACAAATTCCTTTTAATTTCTCTCCAGAAAGTTTTCAATACCTAGGGATCAACATCACCCACTCTTCTAGAGGGATTGCATAAAAATAGCATTGACAAATTAGTAAATAAAGTCAAAACTGACCTACAGAAGTGGTCCAAGCTGCCGCTGTCATTAGCAGGCAGAGTGCAATGCAATAAGATGAAAATCCTGCCGAGATTTTGTTTTTTTTTCCAATGTTTACCTCTCTTCCTGACAAAAACATTCTTTAAAAAACTTGATCAAGCTATTCTTTCATTTGTGTGGGCGGGCAAGGTTGCCAGGACTAATAAGAGCACCCTACAGACAGCAGGGCAGGAGGGTGGACTGGGTTTACCTAACTTTATGTTATATTACTGGGCAGCAAATATACAAAAGATACTCAGCTGGCGGTACGAGAGTGAGTTGGACTGGTGTAAAATGGAGTCCTTCTCCTGCCACACCTCTTCACTTGTGGCTCTGACATGCTCCCCTTTTGCCACTCTCAGTTTCAAATTATACCACAAATCCTGTAATCTGCCACTTTGAAAATATGGACACAGTTTCGCAAACATCTCAAACTAAACAATCTTGTCCTCCTAGGTCCGTTATGCAATAATCATATTTTTTTACCTTCTAAACTTGACTCCGCATTTTCACTTTGGAAGGAGAAAGGTATCATTTCATTTCGAGAACTGTTTTTAAATGGTACATTTATTGACTTTGAGAGTCTGTCCCATAAGCATGACTTGCCCCGGACCAACTTCTTTCGTTACCTCCAGGTTCGCAGTTTTATTAAAGATTATTGCAGTACATTTCCACATTTACCGGCAGATTTACCTAAAATTCTTGACAAACCAGAAACTTGGATAAAAATGATATCAAAGCTGTATAAAGGTATTCTCCAGGCTAACCCCTCTCCACAGATCACAGCAAAACAGGGGTGGGAAAAAGAGCTAGGAAGCCAACTCCAGGATCCTTGGTGGGATAGAGCAAAATTACGAGTGAATAGCTGCTCATCCTGTGCCCGTCTTAACTTAATACAATTCAAAGTACTGCATAGAATGCACTTCAGCAAAGCAAAACTAGCTGTGATTTGTCCTGGCAGTAGTGAAGCTTGCAATAGATGTGCCTTTGTCCCAGCTGACTTAGCCCATACTTTCTGGACATGCTCGAAGCTAACAGGGTTCTGGAAGAGCTTTTTCAAGATCATGTCGGAGGTTCTCGGTGTAGCTATCACTCCCTGCCCGCTCATTGCTATTCCCCTCAAATTATTCAGAATTCAGTAAGCAGACATTAAATGTTTTAGCATTCGCCTCTCTGATTGTCCGCAGGCGTATCCTTCTACACTGGAAGCTGCCTAAACCCCCGGCAGAACAATCCTGGCAAACTGACCTAATGTCATTCCTTAAATTCACTTTTCACTCCGAGGGTCAACTGAGAAATTCTATACTATATGGCAACCTCTTATCTCATATTTCGACAATGTAGCTACAGTTGCAATCAGAAATATTTAACCCCCTCACCTCAAAATACATTATAGTGATGTGGATGACAGATAATGACAATAAATGACAAAAAAACCTCATCAAACAACAAAAGATATTTATTAATGCGTATTTTAGTTATTTTGACAACAGAAGTTGACTTAACTTTGAAGTTCAAATGAAAAATGTAACTCTTTCAACACATATGCATGTTCAGTATTATTCAACCCCCAGCTTCAGGACTTTGTGGAGCATCCGCTAGCTTTTCTACCTTCTAACAAACGTTTTCAGTAAGTGCGGACAAGCTTCTTACAACTCTCGATTGGAATCTTTGCCCATTTTTCATGTGAAAAAGCCTCTAGCTCAGTGATGTTTCATGGCTTCCGTGCTGCAACTGCCTTCTTTAAATCCCACCAAAGATTTTCAATCGGATTTAAATCTGGTGACTGAGAAAGCCACTCCAGGACATTCCAGGATCTTTTTCTCAACCAAGTTTTGCTTGACCTGGAGGTGGGCTTTGAATCATTGTCTTGCTGGAAAGTCCAATGATCACCAAGGTTTAATTTTTCAACAGAAGGCATCACATTCCTCTTTAAAATGGCCAGGTATTTCTGTGAATCCATGATGCCAGGTACACGATTAAGATTGCTAGTTCCTGCTGCAGAAAAACAGCCCCACATCATCTTTGACCAACCTCCATGCTTGACTTTGGGGATGGTATTCTTCTGGTCATAAGCCTGTCCTTTTGCACACCAGACATACCGCTGGTCCATATGTCCAAACTGTTCCAGTTTGGTTTCATCAGTCCTTAGAACTGTCACCCAAAACTCAGTAGTCTTATCCAAATTCCTCCTGGCATATTCTAGTCGACTTTTGATGTTCCTTGTGGTCAAGAGCTGAGTGCGTCTTGGAGCCGGCAATGAAGTCCTTGTGTATTCAGTGCACGTCTTACAGTTGCCACTAAAGCACTTGTACCAGCCTTCATCAGGTCGTACAGGGGTTTATCTGAGTTGTTCTGATTAAGTTGCTGAAGGTCCTTGATGAAATGTTGGGCTTTCTTCAACAGCCAGGCAGGTTTGCAGCTGCTCCATAAGTTTTAAACTTCCTTATAATGTTCCCAATGGTGTCTCTTGGAATATAATCTTTTGGGAAATCTTCTACCCAAGGCCTTTCAGGTGTGATGAAATAATTTCCTCTCTCAGCTTTTGTGCAAGCTCCTTTGTCTTTCCCATGATTGCAACTCACCTTGAATACCTTCATGGGTGGGGTTTATATATGTATCACAGCTGAAGCAATTGAAGGATCAGTACAGAGTTCCCAAAGGCTTAATTATGTTTCAACTCCACTTTAGGACAAAAAAAACCTGTCAGACAGCTTTAAAAACAACAATATTATATAGGGGTTGAATAATTGTGACATGGCCATCTTAACAAAATATGCTGCTACACACAAGTACTACATCATGCATTTTCCTTGTTAAATTTCTGTATCACTCAACTCATAAAGAAGTCATCCGAAGCAGAATTTTGCTCTTTTAGCAAGATTCTGTCAACTTTAATTGATAAATCCTTAAAATCTTTGGGGGGTTGAATATTTCTGATTGCAACTGAATAACTCCTAGGGTGTATGGGTGAACAACATATTATGTTTTGTTTTCATGTTCTTCTTTTTTTTTTTTTTTGTCCAGCTGTGCTCTTACATCAATGTGAATGTACAAATGTAAGGTGGTTGATGAGATATTCTGTTTTCTACTTGTTGGTTTGTTTGGTTTTATGTTTTGTTTATTTGGTAAAAAAAAAAACATGCATTTATTTGTAAAGGTCATGCAACATGATATGATATGTTTCAATAAACAGATTTATAAAAAAAAAGAAAAAAGAAACATGTCGAATTAAAACTTTGCTGCGACCCTGAACCCCACATATGAATAATAACTTGACGAGTGCATTGGTCATGTGTAACATCATACACAGATAACAGAATCCATCGCCTCCTCTTCATCATCCACATCCTTGTTCTGCATCCTCACTTTGATCTGCAGGAGCAGCAGGAGCAGTTCAGCTATACCGGCAACTGTTTGTTCACATGCCTCCTAAAACTTTTGCAGAAAGTTTCCTTCACCTGCTGCAGATAATCACTTTCTTTTGTGTGTTGGCCGTCTGAGGTTCAGGACAGAGCAACAAAATGTGTTGTTTTACAATCTCATTACACGTTGAAAAGAGGAAAAAAGAAGCAATGTAATGAACCGACAGCCAGTGATTATCTTTATCTACTCTCTCTTTATTTCTAATAAACTGTTTATGAAAATTAACAAACACTGTCTGATGAACAGCCCTGTATTAAATCCTCCCCTCATGAAGGTTGTGATGTTGTGTTGGTTTAAATGTAAGATAATTTAGGAGGCTGCAGTTTGTGGTGCTGTCAAACTTCGAGGGGACGTTTTTGTTTTTAAACTACACCCATTAAAATCTAAACACATGTCCAAACAAGGCAACAAATTCATGATAATTCAGTCTATTATTGTAACACTGCCATAGCATGACATGAGGTGAACCTCAAAGCCACCAGGGTCAAGTCCAACCTCCACTCGTCACACGGTGCGCTGACAGAAAATTAAGAAGCCTGAGCAGAGCTGCATGGTCTACACAACGCAGAGAGCAGCAGCACGGTGATAACACAGCAGCACAACAATCTCAGGTGTTGCTTTCTACATTTGGAGATCAGACTCTCAACAACTAGGTAAGTGACTTTGTTTATTGTCAAAATTCTTTGTTTATTGCTCCATAACACGTTTACCTTCTTAGAAACAGCTCCTGCAATGTAGTGGAGAGTCACAGAGGTTTAACATCTAATATAAAAGCAGTAAGATAAACATCTTTTGTCCCACAAACGCCGTTAGAGGAAGTGTTGCCTTTATTTGTGTTCAGTATTTTGGGATAATCTCTGTAACAAATCTGGACAATGTGTTGTATGCAGTGTAACAAATATCCATCATAGTTTATACCTGAACAAAAGGACTAGACATTAAGTAATGTCGACATGTGACTGATCCGATGAGGTAAAGAGTAGTTCTCCAATGTGGTGTGAAACTAAAATTGGAAAAACTCTGAATGGAAACATGTTTGTGTTGCTACAGTTAGCGAACGGTGTGCGATGCAGCAGTGTGAATGAAAAAAAACCCACACGTTCATTTGACTTCTTTCACAGACACACAAACAAAACAACCCTCCAATCAATCGTTCATCATGAACGGGACGAACGCCAGCTGCAGCATCACCTCAGCAGAGTATCACTACTCCTTCTTCCCAGTGATCTACATCCTGGCGTTAGTCGTGGGTCTACCTGGAAATCTGGCTGCTCTCTTCGTCTTCACCTTCAAGATCACCCCTCGCACAGCCTTCAGCGTGTTCATCAGCAACCTGGCCCTGGCGGACATCCTCATCCTCTGCACTCTGCCCTTCAGGATCCACTACCACCTCAACAGGAACCACTGGGTGTTTGGGGACGTCGCCTGCCGCATCACTGGGGTCCTGTTCGTCTGCAACATCTACATGAGCATCTGTCTCATGACTTGTATCTGTGTGGACCGCTACATGGCCACGGTGCATCCTCACACCTACCAGAGGCAGCAGAGGCCCTGGCGCTCTATTGCCGTGTGCGTGGCGCTCTGGTGTGTAGCTGGAGTGATGATGCTGGTCTTCGTCCTCTTGGGGCCTCTGGAAACCAACGTCAACAAATCTGGAAACCACACTTGTTTCGAGAACTTATCCAAGCATGAGTGGAACACGCGTGTGGGGGTGTACAACCTGCTGGGCCTGATCTTATTCTCCCTGCTGCCCACCGTGATCATCCTGGTGTGTTATCCGCTGGTTGTGAGGCGCATCTCCATGATCAGGACTAAAACAGCCCAAAGAGCCTTGAGGGTCATTCACACCATCCTGGCCATCACGCTGCTCTGCTTCCTGCCCAACCACGTGGCCAATCTGCTGCACCTCCTGCGCAGCATGGGTGTCATCAAGACATCCTGCTCCACCGCCAACCGCATCCACGACGCCAGGCTGGTCACCACGGCCCTCGTCACCCTCAACACGTGCCTGGACCCCGTGCTGTACTATGTCACCACCAGCCACTGCAAATGGAGGCGCTTGAAGAAGTCATGGCTGTGTGGACGAGTGGAGAGGAGCGAGTGAGCTGGACCTGTAGATATATAACTTAAATATAACTCTGGTACCTTGTCTATATATGGAACTGGAGACTTAAAGATACAAAAATGTTACTAAAATTGTCATTTTACATCAACATAAAGGGACGGATCGAAAACAGGCTTCTGATTTTTTTTATCTTGTGCGGTTGTGTCTTGTAATGAGTCTACAGCAAGCAGACGTTAAGAATCAACATGTCTCATGTTAAAGCAATGTCATTTTATATTATAAACTTAAAACAGAATAAATAGAACTCTGCAAAATGTCTGACCAAAGTTCACACCTTCATCAGCATGCTTTCAAAATGGTCGTTGACCCCCCTAAAGTTTAATAGCCCCCCTTCTTCTGAAGTGGGGGAGGAGATAACTAGGTGTAGAGATATGCGTGTGTCTGTGTAAATGGTAATCAGAGAATGAAAGAGTCTGTGCAGAGCGTAACTAACCTTAACTTTCATTTAACTTATAACCACAATCTCACAACATATATCAAACTTATAAACGTCACACGAGTCAAATAAACAGTCTTGCTTAGCTTAGTATAATTATTAAGCCCACTATGTTACCAGTCCTTAGAAAGGGAGAAAGTTGCTGTGCCGTTTGCAGTTCTGTGACGGCTCCTGGCTTTGTGTAAGGTTTCTGCATTCGCGGTTCTGTTGAGCTGTGGGCTCAGTCGCTGGTTCGAAGTTCTTACCTGCAGGACATCGAGTCGCTGCTAGGAGTTTGGAAAAGCCAGATTTGAGAGTATGAGCTGGAAGCTAGACCTTTGCTCTCCTCTTGTAGATTGGAAGAGAAGATGTGCTGGAGCAGCCAGGCCCTCTCCTCGACAATGCAGGAGAAACAGCTGGGCACCTGCCTCCTCGGTGGGTTGATGGAAAGAGAATGAGGAGAGGGAGTCTTGGTCGTATATAGGCCCGGTGACCTCACAGGTCATGGAGCCAGAGTGACCAATTGGAGTTGACCCTGGTGGCTTTTTCACACCTCTGGGTGAAACTGCTGGAACAAAAGGACCTGAAGCATTCTGGGAGAGTGAGTTCCTTGGCTTTCTTAAGAATTAAGAAACATGCTGTCTTCAGTACATGTAGGCCGAAAAGGAGGCCTGTGGTTCAACAAAAAACATTTCCCAACACTGGTTATAAAACAACAAAAAAAAGAGTTTTTTCTTATGTGTGGAAATCGCAAGGAACCAAGAGCCTGGTATAAAAAATAAAATGAGAAGCATGTGTGACCTCTTTGTGCACATCGTGTTATTATCATACAGATTGTGTAGCCAGTTGGAAATACTGGGAAAGGAAGGTATATGCTTGAATATGCACTGTGAACATGACCTTAAAAATCCATCGATTCTTGTTAAAGCCTCCTAGTTAAACTAAAGTGTCCCGGTCTGCAGCTTTTATTCTCTATAAAACTTTATATAAGGACGGCTTTTCTCTAATTCTCCTTATTTCTAATAAACTGTTTATGAAAATTAACAAACACTGTCTGATGAACAGCCCTGTATTAAATCCTCCCCTCATGAAGGTTGTGATGTTGTGTTGATTCAACTGTAAGATCATTTAGGAAGCTGCAGTTTGTGGTGCTGTCAAACTTTGAGGGGAAGTTTTTCTTCTTTAAACTAGACTGATTATATCTAAACACATGTCCACACAAGGCAAACTGCAGTGGGCGGTGAATCTGATGTCATGATATGGATTCCGGCTTCTTTCGTCACACGATGCACTGACAGATAATTAAAAAGCCTGAGCAAAGAGCTGCATGGTCTACACAACGCAGAGAGCAGCAGCACGGTGATAACACAGCAGCACAACAATCTCAGGTGTTGCTTTCTACATTTGGAGATCAGACTCTCAACAACTAGGTAAGTGACTTTGTTTAATGTCAAAATACTTTGTTTATTGCTCTATTTAGTCTGGGTTTAGTTTTCACAACACACGTTTACCTTCTTAGAAACAGCTCCTGCAATGTAGGGGAGAGTCACAGAGGTTTAACATCTAATATAAAAGCAGTATGATAAAACATCTATTGTCTCACAAACACCAATAGAGGAAGTGTTGCATTTATTTGTGTCAGTATTTTTTTCCGGTTACTTCATTTCACTCTTTTAGGATAAAAACTCTGTAACAAATACAGGACAATGTGTTGTGTTCAGTGTAAAAAAAAGTCCATCATAGTTTATACCTGAACAAAACAGATATACAGTGTTATGAAAAAACATTTGACCCCTTCCTGGTTTCTTATTTTTTTTTCATATATGTCACACTTAAATGTTTCAGATCATCAAACAAATTCTAGTATTAGACAAAGATAACCCGGGTGAATACAAAATGCAGTTTTTGGGAAATAAGCTATCCAAACCTACCTGGGCCTATGTGAAAAAGTAACTGCCCCCCTTGATAAATCATGAATGAACTCTGATTAACCACATTTTTTTAGGTTGGCACAACCAGTTATTAGGTTAAGGGGGCATTTACTTTTTCACAGAGGGCCAAGTAGGTTTGGATAGATTTTTCCCCTTAATAAATGAAATCATCATTTAAAAACCGCATTATGTATTTACTTTGGGCATCTTTGTCTAATATTAAAATTTGTTTTATGATCTGAATCATTTAAGTGTGACAAAAATGCAAAAAAATACAAAATCAGGAAGGGGGTAAATACTTTTTCTCAGCACGTGATAAGTATAGAGCAGGGGTTTGCAACTGGTTTTGTCCCAGGGACCATTCTGACTAGAAAGTAATCTGCGGCCCACTGATGTGCCTACGTGTGTGTGCGTGTGTGCATGTGGATATAAGGAAGTTTTAACATTTGGTTTTCCATGTTGGTTTTATTTAAAAACCTCAAACAAATCTAGAAAAAAATGTGTAAAAACAACAAAAACGGTTGATTTTCGGTGCTTAAGAATTGGAAACAAAATTAAAATGCAGTTTGTAGTTGTACTGCATCTCAGAACCATATAAACATCAATATATAACGTTCATGACTTAAATGTACAGACATGTAGCTGACATGTTGAGAGAACGTTAAAGTTACGATGATCAATAACAATCAACATAAACTGGGGCTACAACTGAAGAGGGAAGATGACAAAGTAATGCAGAATATGTCACAAATGATAATCATACAATATCACACAAACAATTGAGGCCTAATTAAGTTTAACCTCATGATCACCAGCACCTTTATATTATTTTAGACATATTTTTCTTATCATATATATTTTTCACGATATTCAAGAGTAATCTGGAAATGTGTTGAAATATTAAAGCGAATTTCGCGGACCCCCTGCAATGCCGTCGCGGACCACCAGGGGGCCACGGACCCCCAGTTGAAAACCACTGGTATAGAGGATCATACATGACTTAAATATAAATAAATAAATAAATGTATAAATAAATACAAATATAAATAAATAAATAAGGAAATAAATACAGATATAAATACAGAAAAGTATAAATAAATGTCTTAAATATATTTCCACATTTATTTATTTCCACATTCATTCATTTCCACATTTCTGTGTCCGTATGCTAATGAGAAAGGCGGGCCTAACCGCAGTCTCATACAGGATTGGTCATAGGAGTGTAATGATCCAGCCCTTCTACTTCTGCCTGTCAATGCTGGCTGGTGTCCAGTAGCTGTTTGCAGCGTTGAGCCAGTTCACACTTAAAATGAACTAGTTCAAGCTCAGAGGGTTAGTTCAGGTTATTTTTTATTGGGATTAAGGTGTCAGTAATCCTGACTGTGAGCGTCACGTCTCGTGTTCTACTGAGCACAAGGAGCGAGCAGAGAGGAGGAGGAAACAGAAACTCCAGCTCGGTACAAACTTCTGCTCTGCCCATGAAGCAGCTGATCTCTGAGCAGATGTGACCAGAGAAGCTCGGTGTTTTCACTGTTTCCACTGTTCTACAAAGTCACTGAGCAGCTGCTTCACGGTGACGAGTTCAAGTCTCAGTCACTGCTTGTGTCTCTCAGCGAGTGTGTAGCAGTGTGGGGGGCGGAGCTCCGGGGCCTGTGTGTGTGTGTGTGTGTATAGCTCAGTTGACCAATCCTGCTCGAGACTGAGTTTGGGACCTCCTACCTCATTTACATATGGACACATAAATGTAGAAATAAACAAATGTGGTAATATATTTAAGACATTTATTTATACATTTCTTTATTTATTTCTGTATTTATTTTTGATTTCTGTATTTATTTATGCATTTATCAGACATGTGACTGATCCGATGAGTAAAATATTGATTTCCAATATTGTGTGAAACTAAAATTGGAAAAACTCTGAATAGAAACATGTTTGTGTTGCTACAGGTACAGAGGACGGTGTGCGATGCAGCAGTGTGAATGAAAAAAAACCCACACGTTCATTTGACTTCTTTCACAGACACACAAACAAAACAACCCCCCAATCAATTGTTCATCATGAACGAAACGGAACCCAGCTGCAACTTCAGCCCAGCGGAGTATCAGTACTCCTTCCCAGTGATCTACATCCTGGCGTTAGTCGTGGGTCTACCTGGAAATCTGGCTGCTCTCTTCGTCTTCACCTTCAAGATCACCCCTCGCACAGCCTTCAGCGTGTTCATCAGCAACCTGGCCCTGGCGGACATCCTCATCCTCTGCACTCTGCCCTTCAGGATCCACTACCACCTCAACAGGAACAACTGGGTGTTTGGGGACGTCGCCTGCCGCATCACTGGGGTCCTGTTCTACTCCAACAACTACATGAGCATCTGTCTCATGACTTGTATCTGTGTGGACCGCTACATGGCCACGGTGCATCCTCACGCCTACCAGAGGCAGCAGAGGCCCTGGCGCTCTCTGGCTGTGTGCGTGGCGCTCTGGTGTGTAGCTGGAGTGATGATGCTGGTCTTCGTCCTCTTGGGGCCTCTGGAAACCAACGACAACCAATCTGGAAGACAGAGTTGTTTCGAGAACTTATCCAAGCACGAGTGGGACACGCGTCTGAAGGTGTACAACCTGCTTGGCCTGATCCTATTCTCCCTGCTGCCCACCTTGATCATCCTGGTGTGTTACCCGCTGGTTGTGAGGCGCATCTCCATGATCAGGACTAAAACAGCCCAAAGAGCCTTGAGGGTCATTTACACCATCCTGGCCATCACGCTGCTCTGCTTCCTGCCCAGCCACGTGGTGTATCTGCTGCACCTCCTGCAACGAATGGATGTTATCAAGAGCTGCTTCTCCCTTAACCTCATCTTTGAAGCCAGGCGGGTCACCATGGCCCTCGTCACCCTCAACACGTGCCTGGACCCCGTGCTGTACTATGTCACCACCAGCCACTGCAAATGGAGACGCTTGAAGAAGTCATGGCTGTGTGGACGAGTGGAGAGGAGCGAGAGAAATGAACCCGTAGACATATAACTTGAATATAACTCTTCTTCCTTGTCTTTATATAGAACTGGATGAATTTTATAAAAAAGTTTTTATCAAAATTGTCATTTTACATCAAAATAAAGGGTCGAAACGAAAACAGGCTTCTGATTTTCTTTATCTTGTGCGGTTGTGTCTTCTAATGAGTCTACAGCAAGTAGACGTTAAGAATAACATAAGAGAAATAAACACAAGTAAGAAGCCAGCGGGCGCTCCGAGTCCGTCCAAATTGAAACAGGTTGACCTGGTGTTGTGCAATAATGCGTTAAAAGTGATACCATAGAATGGTGTGCCTTTAGGCATTCAATAAATGTGGTTATCAAAATAAAATATTAAATATTAATATTTAAAATATTAATATTAAATCATAACTTTAGTTGGTTAAAGTTACCTCGGGGCACCACCCTTCAAAGGAAGGGAAAAGATAGCCAATTTATTGATTAAGATCAGTCTCATTTAGATCTTGTTCAATAAGAAATCTCAGTGAACAGTGAAGGTTATAGAATTCTTGACAGTGTAGAGGTTGTCAAATTTCACTTATGCAACATTAATGAAAGAACATTTGTGAAGGAAAAATATTTATTATGAATATGATAAAGTATAAAAACACAAATTACTAACAAACGTACTAGCTAAACAAAGATGTGTATGTGAGCGTGTGTGTGTGTCTATGTAAATTAGGGTGCTTCTCAAAATAGCTGACCAAAGTTCACACCTTCATCAGCATGCTTTCAAAATGGTCGTTGATCCCCCTAAAGTTAATAGCCCCCCTTCTTCTGAAGTGGGTGAGGAGATAACTAGGTGTAGAGATATGCGTGTGTCTGTGTAAATGGTAATCAGAGAATGAAAGAGTCTGTGCAGAGCGTAACTAACATTAACTTTCATTTAACTTATAACCACAATCTCACAACATATATCAAATTTATAAACGTCACACAGAATCAAATAAACAGTCTTGCTTAGCTTAGTATAATTATTAAGCCCAGTGTGTTACCAGTCCTTAGAAAAGGAGAAAGTTGCTGTGCCGTTTGCAGTTCTGTGACGTCTCCTGGCTTTGTGTAAGGTTTCTGCATTCGCGGTTCTGTTGAGCTGTGGGCTCAGTCGCTGGTTCGAAGTTTTTACCTGCAGGACATCGAGTCACAGCTAGGAGTTTGGAAAAGCTTGATTTGAGATAAGGTTTTCTTGAGAAGATGAGCTGGAAGCTAGACCTTTGCTCTCCTCTTGTAGATTGGAAGAGAAGATGTGCTGGAGCAGCCAGGCCCTCTCCTCGGCGATGCAGGAGAAACAGCTGGCCACCTGCCTCCTCGGTGGGTTGATGGAAAGAGAATGAGGAGAGGGAGTCTTGGTCGTATATAGGCCCGGTGACCTCACAGGTCATGGGGCCAGAGTGACCAATTGGAGTTGACACTAGTGGCTTTTTCACAACTCTGGGTGAAACTGCTGGAACAAAAGGACCTGAAGCATTCTGGGAGAGTGAGTTCCTTGGCTTTCTTAAGAACAAAGAAACATGCTGTCTTCAGTACATGTAGGCCGAAAAGGAGGCCTGTGGTTCCACAAAAAACATTTCCCAAAACTGGTTATAAAACAAAAAAAAAATGAGCTTTTTCTTACGTGTGGAAATCGCAATGAACCAAGGGCCTGGTATAAAAAATAAAATGTGAAGCATGTGTGACCTCTTTGTGCACATCGTGTAATTATCATACAGATTGTGTAGCCGGTTGGAAATACTGGGAAAGGAAGGTATATGCTTGAATATGCACTATGAACACGATCTCAAATATCCATCCTTTCTTGTTAAAGCCTCCTAGTTAAACTTTTATTCTCTATCAAACTTTATATAAGGATGGCTTTTCTCTGCTTTTCTTTATTTCTAATGAATTGTTTATGAAAGTTCACAAACACTGTCTGATGAACAGCCCTGTAGTAAATCCTCCCTCATGAAGGTTGTGATGTTGGGTTGGTTCAACTGTAAGATCATTTAGGAAGCTGCAGTTTGTGGTGCTGTCAACTTCGAGGGGAAGTTTTTTTTCTTTAAACTTCACTCTTAAAGCAGATTCATAATAATCTAAACACACGTCCAAACAAGGCAACAAATTCATGATAATTCAGTCTATCATTGTAACACTGCCATTGCATGACATGAGGTGAACCTCATATCATGCAATGGTTTCCTGCTCCTTTCGTCATACAGTCATGCAGGCTTCTTAAGAAAATTAAGAAGCCTGAGCAAAGAGCTGCTGGCATTTTGTAAGGTTTCTGCATTCGCGGTTCTGTTGAGCTGTGGGCTCAGTCGCTGGTTCGAAGTTCTTACCTGCAGGACATCGAGTTGCTGCTAGGAGTTTGGAAAAGCTTGATTTGAGATAAGGTTTTCTTGAGAAGATGAGCTGGAAGCTAGACCTTTGCTCTCCTCTTGTAGATTGGAAGAGAAGATGTGCTGGAGCAGCCAGGCCCTTCACTCTGCGATGCAAGAGAAACGGCTGGCCACCTGCCTCCTCGGTGGGTTGATGGAAAGAGAATGAGGAGAGGGAGTCTTGGTCGTATATAGGCCCGGTGACCTCACAGGTCATGGAGCCAGAGTGACCAATTGGAGTTGACCCTGGTGGCTTTTTCACACCTCTGGGTGAAACTGCTGGAACAAAAGGACCTGAAGCATTCTGGGAGAGTGAGTTCCTTGGTTTTTTTAAGAACAAAGAAACATGCTGTCTTCAGTACATGTAGGCCGAAAAGGAGGCCTGTGGTTCCACAAAAACCATTTCCCAACACTGGTTATAAAACAACAAAAAAAAGAGTTTTTTCTTATGTGTGGAAATCGCAAGGAACCAAGGGCCTGGTATAAAAAATAAAATGAGAAGCATGTGTGACCTCTTTGTGCACATCGTGTAATTATCATACAGATTGTGTAGCCAGTTGGAAATACTGGGAAAGGAAGGTATATGCTTGAATATGCACTGTGAACATGACCTTAAAAATCCATCGATTCTTGTTAAAGCCTCCTAGTTAAACTAAAGTGTCCCGGTCTGCAGCTTTTATTCTCTATAAAACTTTATATAAGGACGGCTTTTCTCAAATTCTCCTTATTTCTAATAAACTGTTTACGAAAGTAAACAAACACTGTCTGATGAACAGCCCTGTAGTAAATCCTCCCCTCATGAAGGTTGTGATGTTGTGTTGATTCAACTGTAAGATCATTTAGGAAGCTGCAGTTTGTGGTGCTGTCAACTTCGAGGGGAAGTTTTTTTTCTTTAAACTTCACTCTCTTAAGCAGATTCATAATAATCTAAACACGTCAAAACAAGGCAACAAATTCATGATAATTCAGTCTATCATTGTAACACTGGTTCACCTCATGTCATGCAATGGTTTCCTGCTCCTTTCGTCATTCTGTGCATCATACAGGCTTCATAAGAAAATTAAGAAGCCTGAGCAAAGAGCTGCACTGTCTGATGAACAGCCCTCTAGTAAATCTCCCCTCATGAAGGTTGTGATGTTTTGTTGATTCAACTTAAAGATAATTTAAGTGGCTGCAGTTTGTGGTGCTGTCAAACTTTGAGGGGAAGTTTTTGTTCTTTAAACTACACTGATTATATCTAAACACATGTCCACACAAGGCAAACTGCAGTGGGCGGTGAATCTGATGTCATGATATGGATTCCGGCTTCTTTCGTCACACGATGCACTGACAAAATATTAAAAAGCCTGAGCAAAGAGCTGCATGGTCTACACAACGCAGAGAGCAGCAGCACGGTGATAACGCAGCAGCACAACAATCTCAGGTGTTGCTTTCTACATTTGGAGATCAGACTGTCAACAACTAGGTAAGTGACTTTGTTTAATGTCAAAATACTTTGTTTATTGCTCTATTTAGTCTGGGTTTAGTTTTCACAACACACGTTTACCTTCTTAGAAACAGCTCCTGCAATGTAGGGGAGAGTCACAGAGGTTTAACATCTAATATAAAAGCAGTATGATAAACATCTATTGTCTCACAAACACCAATAGAGGAAGTGTTGCATTTATTTGTGTCAGTATTTTTTTCCGGTTACTTCATTTCACTCTTTTAGGATAAAAACTCTGTAACAAATACAGGACAATGTGTTGTGTTCAGTGTAAAAAAAAGTCCATCATAGTTTATACCTGAACAAAACAGATATACAGTACTGTGAAAAAACATTTGACCCCTTCCTGGGTTCTTATTTTTTTTTCATATATGTCACACTTAAATGTTTCAGATCATCAAACAAATTCTAGTATTAGACAAAGATAACCCGGGTGAATACAAAATGCAGTTTTTGGGAAATAAGCTATCCAAACCTACCTGGGCCTATGTGAAAAAGTAACTGCCCCCCTTGATAAATCATGAATGAACTCTGATTAACCACATTTTTTTAGGTTGGCACAACCAGTTATTAGGTTAAGGGGGCATTTACTTTTTCACAGAGGGCCAAGTAGGTTTGGATAGATTTTTCCCCTTAATAAATGAAATCATCATTTAAAAACCGCATTATGTATTTACTTTGGGCATCTTTGTCTAATATTAAAATTTGTTTTATGATCTGAATCATTTAAGTGTGACAAAAATGCAAAAAAATACAAAATCAGGAAGGGGGTAAATACTTTTTCTCAGCACGTGATAAGTATAGAGCAGGGGTTTGCAACTGTTTTTGTCCCAGGGACCATTCTGACTAGAAAGTAATCCGCGGCCCACTGATGTGCCTACGTGTGTGTGCGTGTGTGCATGTGGATATAAGGAAGTTTTAACATTTGGTTTTCCATGTTGGTTTTATTTAAAAACCTCAAACAAATCTAGAAAAAAATGTGTAAAAACAACAAAAACGGTTGATTTTCGGTGCTTAAGAATTGGAAACAAAATTAAAATGCAGTTTGTAGTTGTACTGCATCTCAGAACCATATAAACATCAATATATAACGTTCATGACTTAAATGTACAGACATGTAGCTGACATGTTGAGAGAACGTTAAAGTTACGATGATCAATAACAATCAACATAAACTGGGGCTACAACTGAAGAGGGAAGATGACAAAGTAATGCAGAATATGTCACAAATGATAATCATACAATATCACACAAACAATTGAGGCCTAATTAAGTTTAACCTCATGATCACCAGCACCTTTATATTATTTTAGACATATTTTTCTTATCATATATATTTTTCACGATATTCAAGAGTAATCTGGAAATGTGTTGAAATATTAAAGCGAATTTCGCGGACCCCCTGCAATGCCGTCGCGGACCACCAGGGGGCCACGGACCCCCAGTTGAAAACCACTGGTATAGAGGATCATACATGACTTAAATATAAATAAATAAATAAATGTATAAATAAATACAAATATAAATAAATAAATAAGGAAATAAATACAGATATAAATACAGAAAAGTATAAATAAATGTCTTAAATATATTTCCACATTTATTTATTTCCACATTCATTCATTTCCACATTTCTGTGTCCGTATGCTAATGAGAAAGGCGGGCCTAACCGCAGTCTCATACAGGATTGGTCATAGGAGTGTAATGATCCAGCCCTTCTACTTCTGCCTTTCAATGCTGGCTGGTGTCCAGTAGCTGTTTGCATCGTTGAGCCAGTTCACACTTAAAATGAATTAGTTCAAGTTCAGAGGGTTAGTTCAGGTTATTTTTTTATTGGGATGATTAAGGTGTCAGTAACTGTGAGCGTCACGTCTCGTGTTCTCCTGAGCACAAGGAGCGAGCAGAGAGGAGGAGGAAACAGAAACTCCAGCTCGGTACAAACTTCTGCTCTGCCCATGAAGCAGCTGATCTCTGAGCAGATGTGACCAGAGAAGCTCGGTGTTTTCACTGTTTCCACTGTTCTACAAAGTCACTGAGCAGCTGCTTCACGGTGACGAGTTCAAGTCTCAGTCACTGCTTGTGTCTCTCAGCGAGTGTGTAGCAGTGTGGGGGGCGGAGCTCCGGGGCCTGTGTGTGTGTGTGTGTGTATAGCTCAGTTGACCAATCCTGCTCGAGACTGAGTTTGGGACCTCCTACCTCATTTACATATGGACACATAAATGTAGAAATAAACAAATGTGGTAATATATTTAAGACATTTATTTATACATTTCTTTATTTATTTCTGTATTTATTTTTGATTTCTGTATTTATTTATGCATTTATCAGACATGTGACTGATCCGATGAGTAAAATATTGATTTCCAATATTGTGTGAAACTAAAATTGGAAAAACTCTGAATAGAAACATGTTTGTGTTGCTACAGGTACAGAGGACGGTGTGCGATGCAGCAGTGTGAATGAAAAAAAACCCACACGTTCATTTGACTTCTTTCACAGACACACAAACAAAACAACCCCCCAATCAATTGTTCATCATGAACGAAACGGAACCCGGCTGCATCATGAGCCCAGCGGAGTATCAGTACTCCTTCTTCCCAGTGATCTACATCCTGGCGTTAGTCATGGGTCTACCTGGAAATCTGGCTGCTCTCTTCGTCTTCAGCTTCAAGATCACCCCTCGCACAGCCTTCAGCGTGTTCATCAGCAACCTGGCCCTGGCGGACATCCTCATCCTCTGCACTCTGCCCTTCAGGATCCACTACCACCTCAACAGGAACAACTGGGTGTTTGGGGACGTCGCCTGCCGCATCACTGGGGTCCTGTTCTACTCCAACATCTACATGAGCATCTGTTTCATGACTTGTATCTGTGTGGACCGCTACATGGCCACGGTGCATCCTCACGCCTACCAGAGGCAGCAGAGGCCCTGGCGCTCTCTGGCTGTGTGCGTGGCGCTCTGGTGCGTCGCTGGAGTGGCGATGCTGGTCTTCGTCCTCTTGGGGCCTCTGGAAACCAACGTCAACGAACCTGGAAAACAGAGTTGTTTCGAGAACTTATCCAAGCACGAGTGGGACACGCGTCTGAAGGTGTACAACCTGCTTGGCCTGATCTTATTCTCCCTGCTGCCCACCTTGATCATCCTGGTGTGTTACCCGCTGGTTGTGAGGCGCATCTCCATGATCAGGACTAAAACAGCCCAAAGAGCCTTGAGGGTCATTTACACCATCCTGGCCATCACGCTGCTCTGCTTCCTGCCCAGCCACGTGACGAATCTGCTGCACCTCCTGCAACGAATGGATGTTATCAACAGCTGCGACTCCCTTAACCTCATCTTTGAAGCCAGGCGGGTCACCATGGCCCTCGTCACCCTCAACACGTGCCTGGACCCCGTGCTGTACTATGTCACCACCAGCCACTGCAAATGGAGACGCTTGAAGAAGTCATGGCTGTGTGGACGAGTGGAGAGGAGCGAGAGAAATGAACCCGTAGACATATAACTTGAATATAACTCTGCTTCCTTGTCTTTATATAGAACTGGATGAATTTTATAAAAAAGTTTTTATCAAAATTGTCATTTTACATCAAAATAAAGGGTCGAAACGAAAACAGGCTTCTGATTTTCTTTATCTTGTGCGGTTGTGTCTTCTAATGAGTCTACAGCAAGTAGACGTTAAGAATAACATAAGAGAAATAAACACAAGTAAGAAGCCAGCGGGCGCTCCGAGTCCGTCCAAATTGAAACAGGTTGACCTGGTGTTGTGCAATAATGCGTTAAAAGTGATACCATAGAATGGTGTGCCTTTAGGCATTCAATAAATGTGGTTATCAAAATAAAATATTAAATATTAATATTTAAAATATTAATATTAAATCATAACTTTAGTTGGTTAAAGTTACCTCGGGGCACCACCCTTCAAAGGAAGGGAAAAGATAGCCAATTTATTGATTAAGATCAGTCTCATTTAGATCTTGTTCAATAAGAAATCTCAGTGAACAGTGAAGGTTATAGAATTCTTGACAGTGTAGAGGTTGTCAAATTTCACTTATGCAACATTAATGAAAGAACATTTGTGAAGGAAAAATATTTATTATGAATATGATAAAGTATAAAAACACAAATTACTAACAAACGTACTAGCTAAACAAAGATGTGTATGTGAGCGTGTGTGTGTGTCTATGTAAATTAGGGTGCTTCTCAAAATAGCTGACCAAAGTTCACACCTTCATCAGCATGCTTTCAAAATGGTCGTTGATCCCCCTAAAGTTAATAGCCCCCCTTCTTCTGAAGTGGGTGAGGAGATAACTAGGTGTAGAGATATGCGTGTGTCTGTGTAAATGGTAATCAGAGAATGAAAGAGTCTGTGCAGAGCGTAACTAACATTAACTTTCATTTAACTTATAACCACAATCTCACAACATATATCAAATTTATAAACGTCACACAGAATCAAATAAACAGTCTTGCTTAGCTTAGTATAATTATTAAGCCCAGTGTGTTACCAGTCCTTAGAAAAGGAGAAAGTTGCTGTGCCGTTTGCAGTTCTGTGACGGCTCCTGGCTTTGTGTAAGGTTTCTGCATTCGCGGTTCTGTTGAGCTGTGGGCTCAGTCGCTGGTTCGAAGTTCTTACCTGCAGGACATCGAGTCACAGCTAGGAGTTTGGAAAAGCTTGAATTGGGAGGAGGTTTCCTTGAGAAGATGAGCTGGAAGCTAGACCTTTACGCTCCTCTTGTAGATTGGAAGAGAAGATGTGCTGGAGCAGCCAGGCCCTTTCCTCGGCGATGCAGGAGAAACAGCTGGGCACCTGCCTCCTCGGTGGGTTGATGGAAAGAGAATGAGGAGAGGGAGTCTTGGTCGTATATAGGCCCGGTGACCTCACAGGTCATGGAGCCAGAGTGACCAATTGGAGTTGACCCTGGTGGCTTTTTCACACCTCTCTGTGAAACTGCTGGAACAAAAGGACCTGAAGCATTCTGGGAGAGTGAGTTCCTTGGCTTTCTTAAGAAGAAAGAAACATGCTGTTTTCAGTACATGTAGGCCGAAAAGGAGGCCTGTGGTTCCACAAAAACCATTTCCCAACACTGGTTATAAAACAACAAAAACTTGGTTTTTCCTTAAGTAGGAAAATCGCAAGGAACCAAGGGCCTGGTATAAAAAATAAAATGTGAAGCATATGTGACCTCTTTGTGCACAAACTGTTCATGAAAGTTACCAAACACCGTCTGATGAACAGCCCTGTCGTAAATCCTCCCCTCATGAAGGTTGTGATGTTGTGTTGATTCTACTGTAAGATCATTTAGGAGGCTGCAGTTTGTGGTGCTGTCAAACTTCGAGGGGACGTTTTTGTTTTTTAAACTACACCCATTTAAATCTAAACACATGTCCAAACAAGGCAACAAATTCATGATAATTCAGTCTATTATTGTAACACTGCCATAGCATGACATGAGGTGAACCTCGAAGCCACCAGGGTCAAGTCCAACCTCCACACGTCACACGGTGCGCTGACAGAATATTAAGAAGCCTGAGCAAAGAGCTGCATGGTCTACACAACGCAGAGAGCAGCAGCACGGTGATAACGCAGCAGCACAACAATCTCAGGTGTTGCTTTCTACATTTGGAGATCAGACTGTCAACAACTAGGTAAGTGACTTTGTTTATTGTCAAAATTCTTTGTTTATTGCTCCATAACACGTTTACCTTCTTAGAAACAGCTCCTGCAATGTAGTGGAGAGTCACAGAGGTTTAACATCTAATATAAAAGCAGTAAGATAAACATCTTTTGTCCCACAAACGCCGTTAGAGGAAGTGTTGCCTTTATTTGTGTTCAGTATTTTGGGATAATCTCTGTAACAAATCTGGACAATGTGTTGTATGCAGTGTAACAAATATCCATCATAGTTTAAACCTGAACAAAAGGACTAGACATTAAGTAATGTCGACATGTGACTGATCCGATGAGGTAAAGAGTAGTTCTCCAATGTGGTGTGAAACTAAAATTGGAAAAACTCTGAATGGAAACATGTTTGTGTTGCTACAGTTAGCGAACGGTGTGCGATGCAGCAGTGTGAATGAAAAAAAACCCACACGTTCATTTGACTTCTTTCACAGACACACAAACAAAACAACCCTCCAATCAATCGTTCATCATGAACGGGACGAACGCCAGCTGCAGCATCACCTCAGCAGAGTATCACTACTCCTTCTTCCCAGTGATCTACATCCTGGCGTTAGTCGTGGGTCTACCTGGAAATCTGGCTGCTCTCTTCGTCTTCACCTTCAAGATCACCCCTCGCACAGCCTTCAGCGTGTTCATCAGCAACCTGGCCCTGGCGGACATCCTCATCCTCTGCACTCTGCCCTTCAGGATCCACTACCACCTCAACAGGAACCACTGGGTGTTTGGGGACGTCGCCTGCCGCATCACTGGGGTCCTGTTCGTCTGCAACATCTACATGAGCATCTGTTTCATGACTTGTATCTGTGTGGACCGCTACATGGCCACGGTGCATCCTCACGCCTACCAGAGGCAGCAGAGGCCCTGGCGCTCTATTGCCGTGTGCGTGGCGCTCTGGTGTGTAGCTGGAGTGATGATGCTGGTCTTCGTCCTCTTGGGGCCTCTGGAAACCAACGTCAACAAATCTGGAAACCACACTTGTTTCGAGAACTTATCCAAGCATGAGTGGAACACGCGTGTGGGGGTGTACAACCTGCTGGGCCTGATCTTCTGCTCCCTGCTGCAAACTGTGATCATCCTGGTGTGTTATCCGCTGGTTGTGAGGCGCATCTCCATGATCAGGACTAAAACAGCCCAAAGAGCCTTGAGGGTCATTCACACCATCCTGGCCATCACGCTGCTCTGCTTCCTGCCCAACCACGTGGCCAATCTGCTGCACCTCCTGCGCAGCATGGGTGTCATCAAGACATCCTGCTCCACCGCCAACCGCATCCACGACGCCAGGCTGGTCACCACGGCCCTCGTCACCCTCAACACGTGCCTGGACCCCGTGCTGTACTATGTCACCACCAGCCACTGCAAATGGAGGCGCTTGAAGAAGACATGGCTGTGTGGACGAGTGCAGAGGAGCGAGTGAGCTGGACCTGTCGATATATAACTTAAATATAACTCTGGTACCTTGTCTACATATGGAACTGGAGACTTAAAGATACAAAAATGTTACTAAAATTGTCATTTTACGTCAACATAAAGGGACGGACCGAAAACAGGCTTCTGATTTTTTTTATCTTGTGCGGTTGTGTCTTGTAATGAGTCTACAGCAAGCAGACGTTAACAATCAACATGTCTCATGTTAAAGCAATGTCATTTTATATTATAAACTTAAAACAGAATAAATAGAACTCTGCAAAATGTCTGACCAAAGTTCACACCTTCATCAGCATGCTTTCAAAATGGTCGTTGACCCCCCTAAAGTTTAATAGCCCCCCTTCTTCTGAAGTGGGGGAGGAGATAACTAGGTGTAGAGATATGCGTGTGTCTGTGTAAATGGTAATCAGAGAATGAAAGAGTCTGTGCAGAGTGTAACTAACCTTAACTTTCATTTAACTTATAACCACAATCTCACAACATATATCAAACTTATAAACGTCACACGAGTCAAATAAACAGTCTTGCTTAGCTTAGTATAATTATTAAGCCCACTATGTTACCAGTCCTTAGAAAGGGAGAAAGTTGCTGTGCCGTTTGCAGTTCTGTGACGGCTCCTGGCTTTGTGTAAGGTTTCTGCATTCGCGGTTCTGTTGAGCTGTGGGCTCAGTCGCTGGTTCGAAGTTTTTACCTGCAGGACATCGAGTCACAGCTAGGAGTTTGGAAAAGCTTGATTTGAGATAAGGTTTTCTTGAGAAGATGAGCTGGAAGCTAGACCTTTGCTCTCCTCTTGTAGATTGGAAGAGAAGATGTGCTGGAGCAGCCAGGCCCTCTCCTCGACAATGCAGGAGAAACGGCTGGGCACCTGCCTCCTCGGTGGGTTGATGGAAAGAGAATGAGGAGAGGGAGTCTTGGTCGTATATAGGCCTGGTGACCTCACAGGTCATGGGGCCAGAGTGACCAATTGGAGTTGACCCTGGTGGCTTTTTCACACCTCTGGGTGAAACTGCTGGAACAAAAGATCCTGAAGCATTCTGGGAGAGTGAGTTCCTTGGTTTTTTTAAGAACAAAGAAACATGCTGTCTTCAGTACATGTAGGCCGAAAAGGAGGCCTGTGGTTCCACAAAAACCATTTCCCAACACTGGTCATAAAACAAAAAAAAATGAGCTTTTTCTTACGTTTGGAAATCGCAATGAACCAAGGGCCTGGTATAAAAAATAAAATGTGAAGCATGTGTGACCTCTTTGTGCACATCGTGAAATTATCATACAGATCGTGTAGCCGGTTGGAAATGTTGGGAAAAGGAAGGTATATGCTTGAATATGCACTGTGAACATGACCTTAAAAATCCATCCATTCTCGTTAAAGCCTCCTAGTTAAACTAAAGTGTCCCGGTCTGCAGCTTTTATTCTCTATAAAACTTTATATAAGGACGGCTTTTCTCAAATTCTCCTTATTTCTAATAAACTGTTTACGAAAGTTCACAAACACTGTCTGATGAACAGCCCTGTAGTAAATCCTCCCCTCATGAAGGTTGTGATGTTGTGTTGATTCAACTGTAAGATAATTTAGGAAGCTGCAGTTTGTGGTGCTGTCAACTTCGAGGGGAAGTTTTTTTTCTTTAAACTTCACTCTCTTAAGCAGATTCATAATAATCTAAACACACGTCCAAACAAGGCAACAAATTCATGATAATTCAGTCTATCATTGTAACACTGGTTCACCTCATGTCATGCAATGGTTTCCTGCTCCGTTCGTGATTCTGTGCATCATACAGGCTTCTTAAGAAAATTAAGAAGCCTGAGCAAAGAGCTGCACTGTCTGATGAACAGCCCTCTAGTAAATCTCCCCTCATGAAGGTTGTGATGTTTTGTTGATTCAACTTAAAGATAATTTAAGTGGCTGCAGTTTGTGGTGCTGTCAAAC
Organism: Limanda limanda; assembly: GCF_963576545.1. Lineage (NCBI taxonomy): Eukaryota > Metazoa > Chordata > Actinopteri > Pleuronectiformes > Pleuronectidae > Limanda > Limanda limanda. The sequence goes on along the minus strand of NC_083642.1, from coordinate 1,672,547 downwards.
TTTGAGGGGAAGTTTTTCTTCTTTAAACTACACTGATTATATCTAAACACATGTCCACACAAGGCAAACTGCAGTGGGCGGTGAATCTGATGTCATGATATGGATTCCGGCTTCTTTCGTCACACGATGCACTGACAGATAATTAAAAAGCCTGAGCAAAGAGCTGCATGGTCTACACAACGCAGAGAGCAGCAGCACGGTGATAACGCAGCAGCACAACAATCTCAGGTGTTGCTTTCTACATTTGGAGATCAGACTCTCAACAACTAGGTAAGTGACTTTGTTTAATGTCAAAATACTTTGTTTATTGCTCTATTTAGTCTGGGTTTATTTTTCACAACACGTTTACCTTCTTAGAAACAGCTCCTGCAATGAAGGGGAGAGTCACAGAGGTTTAACATCTAATATAAAAGCAGTAAGATAAAAAATCTATTGTCTCACAAACACCGTTAGAGGAAGTGTTGCATTTATTTGTGTTCAATATTTTCTTCTGGTTATTTCACTTCACTCTTTTTGGATAATCTCTGTAACAAATCTGGACAATGTGTTGTATGCAGTGAAAATAATATCCATCATAGTTTATACCTGAACAGAAGAGATGAATGTGTTAAGTTTCTTGAGAAATGCATTAGAAGCAAGGACTAGATATTAAGTAATGTCGACATGTGACTGATCCGATGAGTAAAAGAATAGTTTCCAATGTTGTGTTAAACCAAAAGTTGGAGAATGGAAACATGTTTGTGTTGCTACAGTTAGAGGACGGTGTGCGAGGCAGCAGCGTGAATGAAAACAAACCCACACGTTCATTTGACTTTGTTCACAGACACACACAAGCAAAACAACACCCCCCCCTCAATCGTTCATCATGAATGTGACGGAAGCCGGCTGCAGCCCCCCCTCAGTGGAGTATCAGTACTCCCTCTTCCCAGTGGTCTACATCCTGGCGTTAGTCGTGGGTCTACCTGGAAATCTGGCTGCTCTCTTCGTCTTCACCTTCAAGATCACCCCTCGCACAGCCTTCAGCGTGTTCATCAGCAACCTGGCCCTGGCGGACATCCTCATCCTCTGCACTCTGCCCTTCAGGATCCACTACCACCTCAACAGAGACGACTGGGTGTTTGGGGACGTCGCCTGCCGCATCAATGGGGTCCTGTTCATCTCAAACATCTACATGAGCATCTGTCTCATGACTTGTATCTGTGTGGACCGCTACATGGCCACGGTGCATCCTCACGCCTACCAGAGGCAGCAGAGGCCCTGGCGCTCTCTGGCTGTGTGCGTGGCGCTCTGGTGTGTAGCTGGAGTGATGATGCTGGTCTTCATCCTTCTGGGGTCTCCTGAAACCAATGTCAACCAATCTGAGAGACGCAGCTGTTTCGCGAATTTATCCAAGCAGGAGTGGGACACGCGTCTGAAGGTTTACAACCTGCTGGGCCTGATCTTATTCTCCCTGCTGCCCACCTTGATCATCCTGGTGTGTTACCCGCTGGTTGTGAGACGCATCTCCATGATCAGGACTAAAACAGCCCAAAGAGCCTTGAGGGTCATTTACACCATCCTGGCCATCACTCTGCTCTGCTTCCTGCCCAGCCACGTGACCAATCTGCTGCACCTCCTGCAACGCATGGCTGTCATCAAGACATCCTGCTCCACCGCCAACCGCATCTTTGAAGCCAGGCGGGTCACCACGGCCCTCGTCACCCTCAACACGTGCCTGGACCCCGTGCTGTACTATGTCACCACCAGCCACTGCAAATGGAGGCGCTTGAAGAAGTCATGGCTGTGTGGACGAGTGCAGAGGAGCGAGTGAGCTGGACCTGTCGATATATAACTTAAATATAACTCTGGTACCTTGTCTACATATGGAACTGGAGACTTAAAGATACAAAAATGTTCCTAAAATTGTCATTTTACGTCAACATAAAGGGACGGACCGAAAACAGGCTTCTGATTTTTTTTATCTTGTGCGGTTGTGTCTTGTAATGAGTCTACAGCAAGCAGACGTTAACAATCAACATGTCTCATGTTAAAGCAATGTCATTTTATATTATAAACTTAAAACAGAATAAATAGAACTCTGCAAAATGTCTGACCAAAGTTCACACCTTCATCAGCATGCTTTCAAAATGGTCGTTGACCCCCCTACAATTTAATAGCCCCCCTTCTTCTGAAGTGGGGGAGGAGATAACTAGGTGTAGAGATATGCGTGTGTCTGTGTAAATGGTAATCAGACAATGAAAGAGTCTGTGCAGAGCGTAACTAACCTTAACTTTCATTTAACTTATAACCACAATCTCACAACATATATCAAACTTATAAACGTCACACGAGTCAAATAAACAGTCTTGCTTAGCTTAGTATAATTATTAAGCCCACTATGTTACCAGTCCTTAGAAAGGGAGAAAGTTGCTGTGCCGTTTGCAGTTCTGTGACGGCTCCTGGCTTTGTGTAAGGTTTCTGCATTCGCGGTTCTGTTGAGCTGTGGGCTCAGTCGCTGGTTCGAAGTTCTTACCTGCAGGACATCGAGTCGCTGCTAGGAGTTTGGAAAAGCCAGATTTGAGAGTATGAGCTGGAAGCTAGACCTTTGCTCTCCTCTTGTAGATTGGAAGAGAAGATGTGCTGGAGCAGCCAGGCCCTCTCCTCGACAATGCAGGAGAAACAGCTGGGCACCTGCCTCCTCGGTGGGTTGATGGAAAGAGAATGAGGAGAGGGAGTCTTGGTCGTATATAGGCCTGGTGACCTCACAGGTCATGGAGCCAGAGTGACCAATTGGAGTTGACCCTGGTGGCTTTTTCACACCTCTCTGTGTAACTGCTGGAACAAAAGGACCTGAAGCATTCTGGGAGAGTGAGTTCCTTGGCTTTCTTAAGAATTAAGAAACATGCTGTCTTCAGTACATGTAGGCCGAAAAGGAGGCCTGTGGTTCAACAAAAAACATTTCCCAACACTGGTTATAAAACAACAAAAAAAAGAGTTTTTTCTTATGTGTGGAAATCGCAAGGAACCAAGAGCCTGGTATAAAAAATAAAATGAGAAGCATGTGTGACCTCTTTGTGCACATCGTGTAATTATCATACAGATTGTGTAGCCAGTTGGAAATACTGGGAAAGGAAGGTATATGCTTGAATATGCACTGTGAACATGACCTTAAAAATCCATCGATTCTTGTTAAAGCCTCCTAGTTAAACTAAAGTGTCCCGGTCTGCAGCTTTTATTCTCTATCAAACTTTATATAAGGACGGCTTTTCTCAAATTCTCCTTATTTCTAATAAACTGTTTACGAAAGTAAACAAACACTGTCTGATGAACAGCCCTGTAGTAAATCCTCCCCTCATGAAGGTTGTGATGTTTTGTTGATTCAACTTAAAGATAATTTAAGTGGCTGCAGTTTGTGGTGCTGTCAAACTTTGAGGGGAAGTTTTTCTTCTTTAAACTAGACTGATTATATCTAAACACATGTCCACACAAGGCAAACTGCAGTGGGCGGTGAATCTGATGTCATGATATGGATTCCGGCTTCTTTCGTCACACGATGCACTGACAAAATATTAAAAAGCCTGAGCAAAGAGCTGCATGGTCTACACAACGCAGAGAGCAGCAGCACGGTGATAACGCAGCAGCACAACAATCTCAGGTGTTGCTTTCTACATTTGGAGATCAGACTCTCAACAACTAGGTAAGTGACTTTGTTTAATGTCAAAATACTTTGTTTATTGCTCTATTTAGTCTGGGTTTAGTTTTCACAACACGTTTACCTTCTTAGAAACAGCTCCTGCAATGTAGGGGAGAGTCACAGAGGTTTAACATCTAATATAAAAGCAGTAAGATAAAACATCTATTGTCTCACAAACACCAATAGAGGAAGTGTTGCATTTATTTGTGTCAGTATTTTTTTCCGGTTACTTCATTTCACTCTTTTTGGATAAAAACTCTGTAACAAATACAGGACAATGTGTTGTGTTCAGTGTAAAAAAAAGTCCATCATAGTTTATACCTGAACAAAACAGATATACAGTACTGTGAAAAAACATTTGACCCCTTCCTGGGTTCTTATTTTTTTTTCATATATGTCACACTTAAATGTTTCAGATCATCAAACAAATTCTAGTATTAGACAAAGATAACCCGGGTGAATACAAAATGCAGTTTTTGGGAAATAAGCTATCCAAACCTACCTGGGCCTATGTGAAAAAGTAACTGCCCCCCTTGATAAATCATGAATGAACTCTGATTAACCACATTTTTTTAGGTTGGCACAACCAGTTATTAGGTTAAGGGGGCATTTACTTTTTCACAGAGGGCCAAGTAGGTTTGGATAGATTTTTCCCCTTAATAAATGAAATCATCATTTAAAAACCGCATTATGTATTTACTTTGGGCATCTTTGTCTAATATTAAAATTTGTTTTATGATCTGAATCATTTAAGTGTGACAAAAATGCAAAAAAATACAAAATCAGGAAGGGGGTAAATACTTTTTCTCAGCACGTGATAAGTATAGAGCAGGGGTTTGCAACTGGTTTTGTCCCAGGGACCATTCTGACTAGAAAGTAATCTGCGGCCCACTGATGTGCCTACGTGTGTGTGCGTGTGTGCATGTGGATATAAGGAAGTTTTAACATTTGGTTTTCCATGTTGGTTTTATTTAAAAACCTCAAACAAATCTAGAAAAAAATGTGTAAAAACAACAAAAACGGTTGATTTTCGGTGCTTAAGAATTGGAAACAAAATTAAAATGCAGTTTGTAGTTGTACTGCATCTCAGAACCATATAAACATCAATATATAACGTTCATGACTTAAATGTACAGACATGTAGCTGACATGTTGAGAGAACGTTAAAGTTACGATGATCAATAACAATCAACATAAACTGGGGCTACAACTGAAGAGGGAAGATGACAAAGTAATGCAGAATATGTCACAAATGATAATCATACAATATCACACAAACAATTGAGGCCTAATTAAGTTTAACCTCATGATCACCAGCACCTTTATATTATTTTAGACATATTTTTCTTATCATATATATTTTTCACGATATTCAAGAGTAATCTGGAAATGTGTCGAAATATTAAAGCGAATTTCGCGGACCCCCTGCAATGCCGTCGCGGACCACCAGGGGGCCACGGACCCCCAGTTGAAAACCACTGGTATAGAGGATCATACATGACTTAAATATAAATAAATAAATAAATGTATAAATAAATACAAATATAAATAAATAAATAAATAAATAAGGAAATAAATACAGCTATAAATACAGAAAAGTATAAATAAATGTCTTAAATATATTTCCACATTTATTTATTTCCACATTCATTCATTTCCACATTTCTGTGTCCGTATGCTAATGAGAAAGGCGGGCCTAACCGCAGTCTCATACAGGATTGGTCATAGGAGTGTAATGATCCAGCCCTTCTACTTCTGCCTTTCAATGCTGACTGGTGTCCAGTAGCTGTTTGCAGCGTTGAGCCAGTTCACACTTAAAATGAACTAGTTCAAGTTCAGAGGGTTAGTTCAGGTTATTTTTTTATTGGGATGATTAAGGTGTCAGTAATCCTGACTGTGAGCGTCACGTCTCGTGTTCTCCTGAGCACAAGGAGCGAGCAGAGAGGAGGAGGAAACAGAAACTCCAGCTCGGTACAAACTTCTGCTCTGCCCATGAAGCAGCTGATCTCTGAGCAGATGTGACCAGAGAAGCTCGGTGTTTTCACTGTTTCCACTGTTCTACAAAGTCACTGAGCAGCTGCTTCACGGTGACGAGTTCAAGTCTCAGTCACTGCTTGTGTCTCTGAGCGAGTGTGTAGCAGTGTGGGGGGCGGAGCTCCGGGGCCTGTGTGTGTGTGTGTGTGTAGCTCAGTTGACCAATCCTGCTCGAGACTGAGTTTGGGACCTCCTACCTCATTTACATATGGACACATAAATGTAGAAATAAATAAATGTGGAAATATATTTAAGACATTTATTTATACATTTCTTTATTTATTTATACATTTCTTTATTTATTTCTGTATTTATTTATGCATTTATCAGACATGTGACTGATCCGATGAGTAAAATATTGATTTCCAATATTGTGTGAAACTAAAATTGGAAAAACTCTGAATAGAAACATGTTTGTGTTGCTACAGGTACAGAGGACGGTGTGCGATGCAGCAGTGTGAATGAAAAAAAACCCACACGTTCATTTGACTTCTTTCACAGACACACAAACAAAACAACCCCCCAATCAATTGTTCATCATGAACGAAACGGAAGCCAGCTGCAGCATCAGCCCAGCGGAGTATCAGTACTCCTTCTTCCCAGTGATCTACATCCTGGCGTTAGTCGTGGGTCTACCTGGAAATCTGGCTGCTCTCTTCGTCTTCACCTTCAAGATCACCCCTCGCACAGCCTTCAGCGTGTTCATCAGCAACCTGGCCCTGGCGGACATCCTCATCCTCTGCACTCTGCCCTTCAGGATCCACTACCACCTCAACAGGAACAACTGGGTGTTTGGGGACGTCGCCTGCCGCATCACTGGGGTCCTGTTCTACTCCAACATCTACATGAGCATCTGTTTCATGACTTGTATCTGTGTGGACCGCTACATGGCCACGGTGCATCCTCACGCCTACCAGAGGGAGCAGAGGCCCTGGCGCTCTCTGGCTGTGTGCGTGGCGCTCTGGTGCGTCGCTGGAGTGGCGATGCTGGTCTTCGTCCTCTTGGGGCCTCTGGAAACCAACGACAACCAATCTGGAAGACAGAGTTGTTTCGAGAACTTATCCAAGCACGAGTGGGACACGCGTCTGAAGGTGTACAACCTGCTTGGCCTGATCCTATTCTCCCTGCTGCCCACCTTGATCATCCTGGTGTGTTACCCGCTGGTTGTGAGGCGCATCTCCATGATCAGGACTAAAACAGCCCAAAGAGCCTTGAGGGTCATTTACACCATCCTGGCCATCACGCTGCTCTGCTTCCTGCCCAGCCACGTGGCGAATCTGCTGCACCTCCTGCAACGAATGGATGTTATCAAGAGCTGCTCCTCCCTTAACCTCATCTTTGAAGCCAGGCGGGTCACCACGGCCCTCGTCACCCTCAACACGTGCCTGGACCCCGTGCTGTACTATGTCACCACCAGCCACTGCAAATGGAGACGCTTGAAGAAGTCATGGCTGTGTGGACGAGTGGAGAGGAGCGAGAGAAATGAACCTGTAGACATATAACTTGAATATAACTCTGCTTCCTTGTCTTTATATAGAACTGGATGAATTTTATAAAAAAGTTTTTATCAAAATTGTCATTTTACATCAAAATAAAGGGTCGAAACGAAAACAGGCTTCTGATTTTCTTTATCTTGTGCGGTTGTGTCTTCTAATGAGTCTACAGCAAGTAGACGTTAAGAATAACATAAGAGAAATAAACACAAGTAAGAAGCCAGCGGGCGCTCCGAGTCCGTCCAAATTGAAACAGGTTGACCTGGTGTTGTGCAATAATGCGTTAAAAGTGATACCATAGAATGGTGTGCCTTTAGGCATTCAATAAATGTGGTTATCAAAATAAAATATAAAATATTAATATTTAAAATATTAATATTAAATCATAACTTTAGTTGGTTAAAGTTACCTCGGGGCACCACCCTTCAAAGGAAGGGAAAAGATAGCCAATTTATTGATTAAGATCAGTCTCATTTAGATCTTGTTCAATAAGAAATCTCAGTGAACAGTGAAGGTTATAGAATTCTTGACAGTGTAGAGGTTGTCAAATTTCACTTATGCAACATTAATGAAAGAACATTTGTGAAGGAAAAATATTTATTATGAATATGATAAAGTATAAAAACACAAATTACTAACAAACGTACTAGCTAAACAAAGATGTGTATGTGAGCGTGTGTGTGTGTCTATGTAAATTAGGGTGCTTCTCAAAATAGCTGACCAAAGTTCACACCTTCATCAGCATGCTTTCAAAATGGTCGTTGATCCCCCTAAAGTTAATAGCCCCCCTTCTTCTGAAGTGGGGGAGGAGATAACTAGGTGTAGAGATATGCGTGTGTCTGTGTAAATGGTAATCAGAGAATGAAAGAGTCTGTGCAGAGCGTAACTAACATTAACTTTCATTTAACTTATAACCACAATCTCACAACATATATCAAATTTATAAACGTCACACAGAATCAAATAAACAGTCTTGCTTAGCTTAGTATAATTATTAAGCCCAGTGTGTTACCAGTCCTTAGAAAAGGAGAAAGTTGCTGTGCCGTTTGCAGTTCTGTGACGTCTCCTGGCTTTGTGTAAGGTTTCTGCATTCACGGTTCTGTTGAGCTGTGGGCTCAGTCGCTGGTTCGAAGTTCTTACCTGCAGGACATCGAGTCACAGCTAGGAGTTTGGAAAAGCTTGAATTGGGAGGAGGTTTCCTTGAGAAGATGAGCTGGAAGCTAGACCTTTACGCTCCTCTTGTAGATTGGAAGAGAAGATGTGCTGGAGCAGCCAGGCCCTCTCCTCGGCGATGCAGGAGAAACAGCTGGGCACCTGCCTCCTCGGTGGGTTGATGGAAAGAGAATGAGGAGAGGGAGTCTTGGTCGTATATAGGCCCGGTGACCTCACAGGTCATGGAGCCAGAGTGACCAATTGGAGTTGACCCTGGTGGCTTTTTCACACCTCTCTGTGAAACTGCTGGAACAAAAGGACCTGAAGCATTCTGGGAGAGTGAGTTCCTTGGCTTTCTTAAGAAGAAAGAAACATGCTGTTTTCAGTACATGTAGGCCGAAAAGGAGGCCTGTGGTTCCACAAAAACCATTTCCCAACACTGGTTATAAAACAACAAAAACTTGGTTTTTCCTTAAGTAGGAAAATCGCAAGGAACCAAGGGCCTGGTATAAAAAATAAAATGTGAAGCATATGTGACCTCTTTGTGCACAAACTGTTCATGAAAGTTACCAAACACCGTCTGATGAACAGCCCTGTCGTAAATCCTCCCCTCATGAAGGTTGTGATGTTGTGTTGATTCTACTGTAAGATCATTTAGGAGGCTGCAGTTTGTGGTGCTGTCAAACTTCGAGGGGACGTTTTTGTTTTTTAAATTACACCCATTTAAATCTAAACACATGTCCAAACAAGGCAACAAATTCATGATAATTCAGTCTATTATTGTAACACTGCCATAGCATGACATGAGGTGAACCTCGAAGCCACCAGGGTCAAGTCCAACCTCCACACGTCACACGGTGCGCTGACAGAATATTAAGAAGCCTGAGCAAAGAGCTGCATGGTCTACACAACGCAGAGAACAGCAGCACGGTGATAACACAGCAGCACAACAATCTCAGGTGTTGCTTTCTACATTTGGAGATCAGACTGTCAACAACTAGGTAAGTGACTTTGTTTATTGTCAAAATTCTTTGTTTATTGCTCCATAACACGTTTACCTTCTTAGAAACAGCTCCTGCAATGTAGTGGAGAGTCACAGAGGTTTAACATCTAATATAAAAGCAGTAAGATAAACATCTTTTGTCCCACAAACGCCGTTAGAGGAAGTGTTGCCTTTATTTGTGTTCAGTATTTTGGGATAATCTCTGTAACAAATCTGGACAATGTGTTGTATGCAGTGTAACAAATATCCATCATAGTTTAAACCTGAACAAAAGGACTAGACATTAAGTAATGTCGACATGTGACTGATCCGATGAGGTAAAGAGTAGTTCTCCAATGTGGTGTGAAACTAAAATTGGAAAAACTCTGAATGGAAACATGTTTGTGTTGCTACAGGTACAGAGGACGGTGTGCGATGCAGCAGTGTGAATGAAAAAAAACCCACACGTTCATTTTACTTCTTTCACAGACACACAAACAAAACAACCCTCCAATCAATCGTTCATCATGAACGGGACGAACGCCAGCTGCAGCATCACCTCAGCAGAGTATCACTACTCCTCCTTCCCAGTGATCTACATCCTGGCGTTAGTCGTGGGTCTACCTGGAAACCTGGCTGCTCTCTTCGTCTTCACCTTCAAGATCACCCCTCGCACAGCCTTCAGCGTGTTCATCAGCAACCTGGCCCTGGCGGACATCCTCATCCTCTGCACTCTGCCCTTCAGGATCCACTACCACCTTAACAGGAACCACTGGGTGTTTGGGGACGTCGCCTGCCGCATCACTGGGGTCCTGTTCGTCTGCAACATCTACATGAGCATCTGTCTCATGACTTGTATCTGTGTGGACCGCTACATGGCCACGGTGCATCCTCACACCTACCAGAGGCAGCAGAGGCCCTGGCGCTCTATTGCCGTGTGCGTGGCGCTCTGGTGTGTAGCTGGAGTGATGATGCTGGTCTTCTTCCTCTTGGGGCCTCTGGAAACCAACGTCAACAAATCTGGAAACCACACTTGTTTCGAGAACTTATCCAAGCATGAGTGGAACACGCGTGTGGGGGTGTACAACCTGCTGGGCCTGATCTTCTGCTCCCTGCTGCAAACTGTGATCATCCTGGTGTGTTATCCGCTGGTTGTGAGGCGCATCTCCATGATCAGGACTAAAACAGCCCAAAGAGCCTTGAGGGTCATTCACACCATCCTGGCCATCACGCTGCTCTGCTTCCTGCCCAACCACGTGGCCAATCTGCTGCACCTCCTGCGCAGCATGGGTGTCATCAAGACATCCTGCTCCACCGCCAACCGCATCCACGACGCCAGGCTGGTCACCACGGCCCTCGTCACCCTCAACACGTGCCTGGACCCCGTGCTGTACTATGTCACCACCAGCCACTGCAAATGGAGGCGCTTGAAGAAGACATGGCTGTGTGGACGAGTGCAGAGGAGCGAGTGAGCTGGACCTGTCGATATATAACTTAAATATAACTCTGGTACCTTGTCTACATATGGAACTGGAGACTTAAAGATACAAAAATGTTACTAAAATTGTCATTTTACGTCAACATAAAGGGACGGACCGAAAACAGGCTTCTGATTTTTTTTATCTTGTGCGGTTGTGTCTTGTAATGAGTCTACAGCAAGCAGACGTTAACAATCAACATGTCTCATGTTAAAGCAATGTCATTTTATATTATAAACTTAAAACAGAATAAATAGAACTCTGCAAAATGTCTGACCAAAGTTCACACCTTCATCAGCATGCTTTCAAAATGGTCGTTGACCCCCCTAAAGTTTAATAGCCCCCCTTCTTCTGAAGTGGGGGAGGAGATAACTAGGTGTAGAGATATGCGTGTGTCTGTGTAAATGGTAATCAGAGAATGAAAGAGTCTGTGCAGAGCGTAACTAACCTTAACTTTCATTTAACTTATAACCACAATCTCACAACATATATCAAACTTATAAACGTCACACGAGTCAAATAAACAGTCTTGCTTAGCTTAGTATAATTATTAAGCCCACTATGTTACCAGTCCTTAGAAAGGGAGAAAGTTGCTGTGCCGTTTGCAGTTCTGTGACGGCTCCTGGCTTTGTGTAAGGTTTCTGCATTCGCGGTTCTGTTGAGCTGTGGGCTCAGTCGCTGGTTCGAAGTTCTTACCTGCAGGACATCGAGTCACAGCTAGGAGTTTGGAAAAGCTTGATTTGAGATAAGGTTTTCTTGAGAAGATGAGCTGGAAGCTAGACCTTTGCTCTCCTCTTGTAGATTGGAAGAGAAGATGTGCTGGAGCAGCCAGGCCCTCTCCTCGGCGATGCAGGAGAAACAGCTGGCCACCTGCCTCCTCGGTGGGTTGATGGAAAGAGAATGAGGAGAGGGAGTCTTGGTCGTATATAGGCCCGGTGACCTCACAGGTCATGGGGCCAGAGTGACCAATTGGAGTTGACCCTGGTGGCTTTTTCACAACTCTGGGTGAAACTGCTGGAACAAAAGGACCTGAAGCATTCTGGGAGAGTGAGTTCCTTGGCTTTCTTAAGAACAAAGAAACATGCTGTCTTCAGTACATGTAGGCCGAAAAGGAGGCCTGTGGTTCAACAAAAAACATTTCCCAACACTGGTTATAAAACAAAAAAAAAAAGAGTTTTTTCTTATGTGTGGAAATCGCAAGGAACCAAGAGCCTGGTATAAAAAATAAAATGAGAAGCATGTGTGACCTCTTTGTGCACATCGTGTAATTATCATACAGATTGTGTAGCCAGTTGGAAATACTGGGAAAGGAAGGTATATGCTTGAATATGCACTGTGAACATGACCTTAAAAATCCATCGATTCTTGTTAAAGCCTCCTAGTTAAACTAAAGTGTCCCGGTCTGCAGCTTTTATTCTCTATAAAACTTTATATAAGGACGGCTTTTCTCAAATTCTCCTTATTTCTAATAAACTGTTTACGAAAGTTCACAAACACTGTCTGATGAACAGCCCTGTAGTAAATCCTCCCCTCATGAAGGTTGTGATGTTGTGTTGATTCAACTGTAAGATCATTTAGGAAGCTGCAGTTTGTGGTGCTGTCAACTTCGAGGGGAAGTTTTTTTTCTTTAAACTTCACTCTCTTAAGCAGATTCATAATAATCTAAACACGTCAAAACAAGGCAACAAATTCATGATAATTCAGTCTATCATTGTAACACTGGTTCACCTCATGTCATGCAATGGTTTCCTGCTCCGTTCGTGATTCTGTGCATCATACAGGCTTCTTAAGAAAATTAAGAAGCCTGAGCAAAGAGCTGCACTGTCTGATGAACAGCCCTCTAGTAAATCTCCCCTCATGAAGGTTGTGATGTTTTGTTGATTCAACTTAAAGATAATTTAAGTGGCTGCAGTTTGTGGTGCTGTCAAACTTTGAGGGGAAGTTTTTCTTCTTTAAACTACACTGATTATATCTAAACACATGTCCACACAAGGCAAACTGCAGTGGGCGGTGAATCTGATGTCATGATATGGATTCCGGCTTCTTTCGTCACACGATGCACTAACAGATAATTAAAAAGCCTGAGCAAAGAGCTGCATGGTCTACACAACGCAGAGAGCACAGCACGGTGATAACGCAGCAGCACAACAATCTCAGGTGTTGCTTTCTACATTTGGAGATCAGACTGTCAACAACTAGGTAAGTGACTTTGTTTAATGTCAAAATACTTTGTTTATTGCTCTATTTAGTCTGGGTTTATTTTTCACAACACGTTTACCTTCTTAGAAACAGCTCCTGCAATGTAGGGGAGAGTCACAGAGGTTTAACATCTAATATAAAAGCAGTAAGATAAAACATCTATTGTCTCACAAACACCGTTAGAGGAAGTGTTGCATTTATTTGTGTCAGTATTTTCTCCCGGTTACTTCATTTCACTCTTTTTGGATAAAAACTCTGTAACAAATACAGGACAATGTGTTGTGTTCAGTGTAAAAAAAAGTCCATCATAGTTTATACCTGAACAAAACAGATATACAGTACTGTGAAAAAACATTTGACCCCTTCCTGGGTTCTTATTTTTTTTTCATATATGTCACACTTAAATGTTTCAGATCATCAAACAAATTCTAGTATTAGACAAAGATAACCAGGGGTGGACTGGCCATCTGGCATACCGGGCATAATCCCGGTGGGCCGTTGACCCAATGTGGGCCGGTCTGGTCCGCTATGTTGTTGTTTTGTTTTTTTTCTCTTCTTCCTCTCTAAATTCCCTCCAATTGGGCCGGCCAATTGGCTACAGAGGGCTAGCAGTGTGTTGCCAGCATCGACACATATTATTGGTCTATTGTTTGTCATTGTCAATCAATCATGGGCTGACAGGCTCAGAGAGCCCTGACAGTGCTGTCAATCACAACACAAACCAGGGTGGGGCGGGACCTCATTGCATTGGCGGTGGGAGTCGCGGGACGGGCTGCTGCTGAAACAGAAACTTAAAATGGATAATAAGAGTAAAAAACGCATCGGGGAAAAAAAGCAGAAGTCTCTGGAGGTGGAGGCTGCTAAATGTGCCAAACTGACGGACCTATGTGGTGCCGGGTTCACCAGCCCAGCAGCAGCAGGTGCGCCGGGAGACGAGCGAGGAGGACTCGACAATGATGAGCGAGTGGAGGCAGACATGTGAGCGCGCATTTTCAATACATTCTCAAAACTGGCTCGTTACTTGAGCAGCGGAGGTTGGCGTCGCACGCCTCTACCCACGGCGCACCCCCCCCTCTCTCTCGCGCGCTCGCGCGCGCTCACTCGCTCGCTCGCTGCCCCCTCCCTCCTGAGATGTGCAGGTCACAAGAGGCACTTGTTTATAGTTAATTAGAAGTTCAGATGCACTGGTCCATTACTATTTGAACCTCAGCATCTAGGGTTCAAAATTGGTAAAATTAAACATTATATACATTATATTCATATTGTTGTTGTAATTTTTCAGTCAGTTGAGATAAATCTTGAGGAGAAACATTTTGGGTTGTTTTGTGTCTGTATAGACCTACTATAAAAAGCACTTTGCATTTTTAATTTTAGTTCTTGTACTTTTGATACTTAAGTACATTTCAACACCAGATACTTTTGATACTTAAGTACTTTTAATATGAGCTACTTTAAGACATTTAGAAGACATAAGTTACGTCAATTTAATGGCAGATGTGCTCGGCTAATTATGTGGGCCGGTCTGAGCCAAAAAATGCCCGGGCCGTTTTGTTCTCCCAGTCCAGCCCTGACCCGGGTGAATACAAAATGCAGTTTTTGGGAAATAAGCTATCCAAACCTACCTGGGCCTATGTGAAAAAGTAACTGCCCCCCTTGATAAATCATGAATGAACTCTGATTAACCACATTTTTTTAGGTTGGCACAACCAGTTATTAGGTTAAGGGGGCATTTACTTTTTCACAGAGGGCCAAGTAGGTTTGGATAGATTTTTCCCCTTAATAAATGAAATCATCATTTAAAAACCGCATTATGTATTTACTTTGGTTATCTTTGTCTAATATTAAAATTTGTTTTATGATCTGAATCATTTAAGTGTGACAAAAATGCAAAAAAATACAAAATCAGGAAGGGGGTAAATACTTTTTCTCAGCACGTGATAATTATAGAGCAGGGGTTTGCAACTGGTTTTGTCCCAGGGACCATTCTGACTAGAAAGTAATCCGCGGCCCACTGATGTGCCTACGTGTGTCTGCGTGTGTGCATGTGGATATAAAAAAGTTTTAACATTTGGTTTTCCATGTGGTTTTATTTAAAAACCTCAAACAAATCTAGAAAAAAATTTGTAAAAACAACAAAAACGGTTGATTTTCGGTGCTTAAGAATTGGAAACAAAATTAAAATGCAGTTTGTAGTTGTACTGCATCTCAGAACCATATAAACATCAATATATAACGTTCATGAATTAAATGTACAGACATGTAGCTGACATGTTGAGAGAATGTTAAAGTTACGATGATCAATAACAATAAACATATACTGGGGCTACAACTGAAGAGGGAAGATGACAAAGTAATGCAGAATATGTCACAAATGATAATCATACAATATCACACAAACAATTGAGGCCTAATTAAGTTTAACCTCATGATCACCAGCACCTTTATATTATTTTAGACATATTTTTCTTATCATATATATTTTTCACGATATTCAAGAGTAATCTGGAAATGTGTCGAAATATTAAAGCGAATTTCGCGGACCCCCTGCAATGCCGTCGCGGACCACCAGGGGGCCACGGACCCCCAGTTGAAAACCACTGGTATAGAGGATCATACATGACTTAAATATAAATAAATAAATAAATGTATAAATAAATACAAATATAAATAAATAAATAAGGAAATAAATACAGATATAAATACAGAAAAGTATAAATAAATGTCTTAAATATATTTCCACATTTATTTATTTCCACATTCATTCATTTCCACATTTCTGTGTCCGTATGCTAATGAGAAAGGCGGGCCTAACCGCAGTCTCATACAGGATTGGTCATAGGAGTGTAATGATCCAGCCCTTCTACTTCTGCCTGTCAATGCTGGCTGGTGTCCAGTAGCTGTTTGCATCGTTGAGCCAGTTCACACTTAAAATGAATTAGTTCAAGCTCAGAGGGTTAGTTCAGGTTATTTTTTATTGGGATTAAGGTGTCAGTAATCCTGACTGTGAGCGTCACGTCTCGTGTTCTCCTGAGCACAAGGAGCGAGCAGAGAGGAGGAGGAAACAGAAACTCCAGCTCGGTACAAACTTCTGCTCTGCCCATGAAGCAGCTGATCTCTGAGCAGATGTGACCAGAGAAGCTCGGTGTTTTCACTGTTTCCACTGTTCTACAAAGTCACTGAGCAGCTGCTTCACGGTGACGAGTTCAAGTCTCAGTCACTGCTTGTGTCTCTCAGCGAGTGTGTAGCAGTGTGGGGGGCGGAGCTCCGGGGCCTGTGGGTGTGTGTGTGTAGCTCAGTTGACCAATCCTGCTCGAGACTGAGTTTGGGACCTCCTACCTCATTTACATATGGACACATAAATGTAGAAATAAACAAATGTGGTAATATATTTAAGACATTTATTTATACATTTCTTTATTTATTTCTGTATTTATTTTTGATTTCTGTATTTATTTATGCATTTATCAGACATGTGACTGATCCGATGAGTCAAATATTGATTTCCAATATTGTGTGAAACTAAAATTGGAAAAACTCTGAATAGAAACATGTTTGTGTTGCTACAGGTACAGAGGACGGTGTGCGATGCAGCAGTGTGAATGAAAAAAAACCCACACGTTCATTTGACTTCTTTCACAGACACACAAACAAAACAACCCCCCAATCAATTGTTCATCATGAACGAAATGGAAGCCAGCTGCAGCATCAGCCCAGCGGAGTATCAGTACTCCTTCTTCCCAGTGATCTACATCCTGGCGTTAGTCGTGGGTCTACCTGGAAATCTGGCTGCTCTCTTCGTCTTCACCTTCAAGATCACCCCTCGCACAGCCTTCAGCGTGTTCATCAGCAACCTGGCCCTGGCGGACATCCTCATCCTCTGCACTCTGCCCTTCAGGATCCACTACCACCTCAACAGGAACAACTGGGTGTTTGGGGACGTCGCCTGCCGCATCACTGGGGTCCTGTTCTACTCCAACATCTACATGAGCATCTGTTTCATGACTTGTATCTGTGTGGACCGCTACATGGCCACGGTGCATCCTCACGCCTACCAGAGGCAGCAGAGGCCCTGGCGCTCTCTGGCTGTGTGCGTGGCGCTCTGGTGCGTCGCTGGAGTGGCAATGCTGGTCTTCGTCCTCTTGGGGCCTCTGGAAACCAACGACAACCAATCTGGAAGACAGAGTTGTTTCGAGAACTTATCCAAGCACGAGTGGGACACGCGTCTGAAGGTGTACAACCTGCTTGGCCTGATCCTATTCTCCCTGCTGCCCACCTTGATCATCCTGGTGTGTTACCCGCTGGTTGTGAGGCGCATCTCCATGATCAGGACTAAAACAGCCCAAAGAGCCTTGAGGGTCATTTACACCATCCTGGCCATCACGCTGCTCTGCTTCCTGCCCAGCCACGTGGCGAATCTGCTGCACCTCCTGCAACGAATGGATGTTATCAAGAGCTGCTCCTCCCTTAACCTCATCTTTGAAGCCAGGCGGGTCACCACGGCCCTCGTCACCCTCAACACGTGCCTGGACCCCGTGCTGTACTATGTCACCACCAGCCACTGCAAATGGAGACGCTTGAAGAAGTCATGGCTGTGTGGACGAGTGGAGAGGAGCGAGAGAAATGAACCTGTAGACATATAACTTGAATATAACTCTGCTTCCTTGTCTTTATATAGAACTGGATGAATTTTATAAAAAAGTTTTTATCAAAATTGTCATTTTACATCAAAATAAAGGGTCGAAACGAAAACAGGCTTCTGATTTTCTTTATCTTGTGCGGTTGTGTCTTCTAATGAGTCTACAGCAAGTAGACGTTAAGAATAACATAAGAGAAATAAACACAAGTAAGAAGCCAGCGGGCGCTCCGAGTCCGTCCAAATTGAATCAGGTTGACCTGGTGTTGTGCAATAATGCGTTAAAAGTGATACCATAGAATGGTGTGCCTTTAGGCATTCAATAAATGTGGTTATCAAAATAAAATATAAAATATTAATATTTAAAATATTAATATTAAATCATAACTTTAGTTGGTTAAAGTTACCTCGGGGCACCACCCTTCAAAGGAAGGGAAAAGATAGCCAATTTATTGATTAAGATCAGTCTCATTTAGATCTTGTTCAATAAGAAATCTCAGTGAACAGTGAAGGTTATAGAATTCTTGACAGTGTAGAGGTTGTCAAATTTCACTTATGCAACATTAATGAAAGAACATTTGTGAAGGAAAAATATTTATTATGAATATGATAAAGTATAAAAACACAAATTACTAACAAACGTACTAGCTAAACAAAGATGTGTATGTGAGCGTGTGTGTGTGTCTATGTAAATTAGGGTGCTTCTCAAAATAGCTGACCAAAGTTCACACCTTCATCAGCATGCTTTCAAAATGGTCGTTGATCCCCCTAAAGTTAATAGCCCCCCTTCTTCTGAAGTGGGTGAGGAGATAACTAGGTGTAGAGATATGCGTGTGTCTGTGTAAATGGTAATCAGAGAATGAAAGAGTCTGTGCAGAGCGTAACTAACATTAACTTTCATTTAACTTATAACCACAATCTCACAACATATATCAAATTTATAAACGTCACACAGAATCAAATAAACAGTCTTGCTTAGCTTAGTATAATTATTAAGCCCAGTGTGTTACCAGTCCTTAGAAAAGGAGAAAGTTGCTGTGCCGTTTGCAGTTCTGTGACGTCTCCTGGCTTTGTGTAAGGTTTCTGCATTCGCGGTTCTGTTGAGCTGTGGGCTCAGTCGCTGGTTCGAAGTTTTTACCTGCAGGACATCGAGTCGCTGCTAGGAGTTTGGAAAAGCTTGAATTGGGAGGAGGTTTCCTTGAGAAGATGAGCTGGAAGCTAGACCTTTACGCTCCTCTTGTAGATTGGAAGAGAAGATGTGCTGGAGCAGCCAGGCCCTTTCCTCGGCGATGCAGGAGAAACAGCTGGGCACCTGCCTCCTCGGTGGGTTGATGGAAAGAGAATGAGGAGAGGGAGTCTTGGTCGTATATAGGCCCGGTGACCTCACAGGTCATGGAGCCAGAGTGACCAATTGGAGTTGACCCTGGTGGCTTTTTCACACCTCTCTGTGAAACTGCTGGAACAAAAGGACCTGAAGCATTCTGGGAGAGTGAGTTCCTTGGCTTTCTTAAGAAGAAAGAAACATGCTGTTTTCAGTACATGTAGGCCGAAAAGGAGGCCTGTGGTTCCACAAAAACCATTTCCCAACACTGGTTATAAAACAACAAAAACTTGGTTTTTCCTTAAGTAGGAAAATCGCAAGGAACCAAGGGCCTGGTATAAAAAATAAAATGTGAAGCATATGTGACCTCTTTGTGCACAAACTGTTCATGAAAGTTACCAAACACCGTCTGATGAACAGCCCTGTCGTAAATCCTCCCCTCATGAAGGTTGTGATGTTGTGTTGATTCTACTGTAAGATCATTTAGGAGGCTGCAGTTTGTGGTGCTGTCAAACTTCGAGGGGACGTTTTTGTTTTTTAAACTACACCCATTTAAATCTAAACACATGTCCAAACAAGGCAACAAATTCATGATAATTCAGTCTATTATTGTAACACTGCCATAGCATGACATGAGGTGAACCTCGAAGCCACCAGGGTCAAGTCCAACCTCCACACGTCACACGGTGCGCTGACAGAATATTAAGAAGCCTGAGCAAAGAGCTGCATGGTCTACACAACGCAGAGAGCAGCAGCACGTTGATAACGCAGCAGCACAACAATCTCAGGTGTTGCTTTCTACATTTGGAGATCAGACTCTCAACAACTAGGTAAGTGACTTTGTTTATTGTCAAAATTCTTTGTTTATTGCTCCATAACACGTTTACCTTCTTAGAAACAGCTCCTGCAATGTAGTGGAGAGTCACAGAGGTTTAACATCTAATATAAAAGCAGTAAGATAAACATCTTTTGTCCCACAAACGCCGTTAGAGGAAGTGTTGCCTTTATTTGTGTTCAGTATTTTGGGATAATCTCTGTAACAAATCTGGACAATGTGTTGTATGCAGTGTAACAAATATCCATCATAGTTTAAACCTGAACAAAAGGACTAGACATTAAGTAATGTCGACATGTGACTGATCCGATGAGGTAAAGAGTAGTTCTCCAATGTGGTGTGAAACTAAAATTGGAAAAACTCTGAATGGAAACATGTTTGTGTTGCTACAGGTACAGAGGACGGTGTGCGATGCAGCAGTGTGAAAGAAAAAAAACCCACACGTTCATTTTACTTCTTTCACAGACACACAAACAAAACAACCCTCCAATCAATCGTTCATCATGAACGGGACGAACGCCAGCTGCAGCATCACCTCAGCAGAGTATCACTACTCCTTCTTCCCAGTGATCTACATCCTGGCGTTAGTCGTGGGTCTACCTGGAAACCTGGCTGCTCTCTTCGTCTTCACCTTCAAGATCACCCCTCGCACAGCCTTCAGCGTGTTCATCAGCAACCTGGCCCTGGCGGACATCCTCATCCTCTGCACTCTGCCCTTCAGGATCCACTACCACCTTAACAGGAACCACTGGGTGTTTGGGGACGTCGCCTGCCGCATCACTGGGGTCCTGTTCGTCTGCAACATCTACATGAGCATCTGTCTCATGACTTGTATCTGTGTGGACCGCTACATGGCCACGGTGCATCCTCACACCTACCAGAGGCAGCAGAGGCCCTGGCGCTCTATTGCCGTGTGCGTGGCGCTCTGGTGTGTAGCTGGAGTGATGATGCTGGTCTTCGTCCTCTTGGGGCCTCTGGAAACCAACGTCAACAAATCTGGAAACCACACTTGTTTCGAGAACTTATCCAAGCATGAGTGGAACACGCGTGTGGGGGTGTACAACCTGCTGGGCCTGATCTTCTGCTCCCTGCTGCAAACTGTGATCATCCTGGTGTGTTATCCGCTGGTTGTGAGGCGCATCTCCATGATCAGGACTAAAACAGCCCAAAGAGCCTTGAGGGTCATTCACACCATCCTGGCCATCACGCTGCTCTGCTTCCTGCCCAACCACGTGGCCAATCTGCTGCACCTCCTGCGCAGCATGGGTGTCATCAAGACATCCTGCTCCACCGCCAACCGCATCCACGACGCCAGGCTGGTCACCACGGCCCTCGTCACCCTCAACACGTGCCTGGACCCCGTGCTGTACTATGTCACCACCAGCCACTGCAAATGGAGGCGCTTGAAGAAGACATGGCTGTGTGGACGAGTGCAGAGGAGCGAGTGAGCTGGACCTGTCGATATATAACTTAAATATAACTCTGGTACCTTGTCTACATATGGAACTGGAGACTTAAAGATACAAAAATGTTACTAAAATTGTCATTTTACGTCAACATAAAGGGACGGACCGAAAACAGGCTTCTGATTTTTTTTATCTTGTGCGGTTGTGTCTTGTAATGAGTCTACAGCAAGCAGACGTTAACAATCAACATGTCTCATGTTAAAGCAATGTCATTTTATATTATAAACTTAAAACAGAATAAATAGAACTCTGCAAAATGTCTGACCAAAGTTCACACCTTCATCAGCATGCTTTCAAAATGGTCGTTGACCCCCCTAAAGTTTAATAGCCCCCCTTCTTCTGAAGTGGGGGAGGAGATAACTAGGTGTAGAGATATGCGTGTGTCTGTGTAAATGGTAATCAGAGAATGAAAGAGTCTGTGCAGAGCGTAACTAACCTTAACTTTCATTTAACTTATAACCACAATCTCACAACATATATCAAACTTATAAACGTCACACGAGTCAAATAAACAGTCTTGCTTAGCTTAGTATAATTATTAAGCCCACTATGTTACCAGTCCTTAGAAAGGGAGAAAGTTGCTGTGCCGTTTGCAGTTCTGTGACGGCTCCTGGCTTTGTGTAAGGTTTCTGCATTCGCGGTTCTGTTGAGCTGTGGGCTCAGTCGCTGGTTCGAAGTTCTTACCTGCAGGACATCGAGTCACAGCTAGGAGTTTGGAAAAGCTTGATTTGAGATAAGGTTTTCTTGAGAAGATGAGCTGGAAGCTAGACCTTTGCTCTCCTCTTGTAGATTGGAAGAGAAGATGTGCTGGAGCAGCCAGGCCCTCTCCTCGGCGATGCAGGAGAAACAGCTGGGCACCTGCCTCCTCGGTGGGTTGATGGAAAGAGAATGAGGAGAGGGAGTCTTGGTCGTATATAGGCCTGGTGACCTCACAGGTCATGGGGCCAGAGTGACCAATTGGAGTTGACCCTGGTGGCTTTTTCACAACTCTGGGTGAAACTGCTGGAACAAAAGGACCTGAAGCATTCTGGGAGAGTGAGTTCCTTGGCTTTCTTAAGAACAAAGAAACATGCTGTCTTCAGTACATGTAGGCCGAAAAGGAGGCCTGTGGTTCCACAAAAAACATTTCCCAAAACTGGTTATAAAACAAAAAAAAAATGAGCTTTTTCTTACGTGTGGAAATCGCAATGAACCAAGGGCCTGGTATAAAAAATAAAATGTGAAGCATGTGTGACCTCTTTGTGCACATCGTGTAATTATCATACAGATTGTGTAGCCGGTTGGAAATACTGGGAAAGGAAGGTATATGCTTGAATATGCACTATGAACACGATCTCAAATATCCATCCTTTCTTGTTAAAGCCTCCTAGTTAAACTTTTATTCTCTATCAAACTTTATATAAGGATGGCTTTTCTCTGCTTTTCTTTATTTCTAATGAATTGTTTATGAAAGTTCACAAACACTGTCTGATGAACAGCCCTGTAGTAAATCCTCCCTCATGAAGGTTGTGATGTTGGGTTGGTTCAACTGTAAGATCATTTAGGAAGCTGCAGTTTGTGGTGCTGTCAACTTCGAGGGGAAGTTTTTTTTCTTTAAACTTCACTCTTAAAGCAGATTCATAATAATCTAAACACACGTCCAAACAAGGCAACAAATTCATGATAATTCAGTCTATCATTGTAACACTGCCATTGCATGACATGAGGTGAACCTCATATCATGCAATGGTTTCCTGCTCCTTTCGTCATACAGTCATGCAGGCTTCTTAAGAAAATTAAGAAGCCTGAGCAAAGAGCTGCTGGCATTTTGTAAGGTTTCTGCATTCGCGGTTCTGTTGAGCTGTGGGCTCAGTCGCTGGTTCGAAGTTCTTACCTGCAGGACATCGAGTTGCTGCTAGGAGTTTGGAAAAGCTTGATTTGAGATAAGGTTTTCTTGAGAAGATGAGCTGGAAGCTAGACCTTTGCTCTCCTCTTGTAGATTGGAAGAGAAGATGTGCTGGAGCAGCCAGGCCCTTCACTCTGCGATGCAAGAGAAACGGCTGGCCACCTGCCTCCTCGGTGGGTTGATGGAAAGAGAATGAGGAGAGGGAGTCTTGGTCGTATATAGGCCCGGTGACCTCACAGGTCATGGAGCCAGAGTGACCAATTGGAGTTGACCCTGGTGGCTTTTTCACACCTCTGGGTGAAACTGCTGGAACAAAAGGACCTGAAGCATTCTGGGAGAGTGAGTTCCTTGGTTTTTTTAAGAACAAAGAAACATGCTGTCTTCAGTACATGTAGGCCGAAAAGGAGGCATGTGGTTCCACAAAAACCATTTCCCAACACTGGTTATAAAACAAAAAAAAAAAGAGTTTTTTCTTATGTGTGGAAATCGCAAGGAACCAAGGGCCTGGTATAAAAAATAAAATGAGAAGCATGTGTGACCTCTTTGTGCACATCGTGTAATTATCATACAGATTGTGTAGCCAGTTGGAAATACTGGGAAAGGAAGGTATATGCTTGAATATGCACTGTGAACATGACCTTAAAAATCCATCGATTCTTGTTAAAGCCTCCTAGTTAAACTAAAGTGTCCCGGTCTGCAGCTTTTATTCTCTATAAAACTTTATATAAGGACGGCTTTTCTCAAATTCTCCTTATTTCTAATAAACTGTTTACAAAAGTAAACAAACACTGTCTGATGAACAGCCCTGTAGTAAATCCTCCCCTCATGAAGGTTGTGATGTTGTGTTGATTCAACTGTAAGATCATTTAGGAAGCTGCAGTTTGTGGTGCTGTCAACTTCGAGGGGAAGTTTTTTTTCTTTAAACTTCACTCTCTTAAGCAGATTCATAATAATCTAAACACGTCAAAACAAGGCAACAAATTCATGATAATTCAGTCTATCATTGTAACACTGGTTCACCTCATGTCATGCAATGGTTTCCTGCTCCTTTCGTCATTCTGTGCATCATACAGGCTTCATAAGAAAATTAAGAAGCCTGAGCAAAGAGCTGCACTGTCTGATGAACAGCCCTCTAGTAAATCTCCCCTCATGAAGGTTGTGATGTTTTGTTGATTCAACTTAAAGATAATTTAAGTGGCTGCAGTTTGTGGTGCTGTCAAACTTTGAGGGGAAGTTTTTGTTCTTTAAACTACACTGATTATATCTAAACACATGTCCACACAAGGCAAACTGCAGTGGGCGGTGAATCTGATGTCATGATATGGATTCCGGCTTCTTTCGTCACACGATGCACTGACAAAATATTAAAAAGCCTGAGCAAAGAGCTGCATGGTCTACACAACGCAGAGAGCAGCAGCACGGTGATAACGCAGCAGCACAACAATCTCAGGTGTTGCTTTCTACATTTGGAGATCAGACTCTCAACAACTAGGTAAGTGACTTTGTTTAATGTCAAAATACTTTGTTTATTGCTCTATTTAGTCTGGGTTTAGTTTTCACAACACACGTTTACCTTCTTAGAAACAGCTCCTGCAATGTAGGGGAGAGTCACAGAGGTTTAACATCTAATATAAAAGCAGTATGATAAAACATCTATTGTCTCACAAACACCAATAGAGGAAGTGTTGCATTTATTTGTGTCAGTATTTTTTTCCGGTTACTTCATTTCACTCTTTTAGGATAAAAACTCTGTAACAAATACAGGACAATGTGTTGTGTTCAGTGTAAAAAAAAGTCCATCATAGTTTATACCTGAACAAAACAGATATACAGTACTGTGAAAAAACATTTGACCCCTTCCTGGGTTCTTATTTTTTTTTCATATATGTCACACTTAAATGTTTCAGATCATCAAACAAATTCTAGTATTAGACAAAGATAACCCGGGTGAATACAAAATGCAGTTTTTGGGAAATAAGCTATCCAAACCTACCTGGGCCTATGTGAAAAAGTAAATGCCCCCCTTGATAAATCATGAATGAACTCTGATTAACCACATTTTTTTAGGTTGGCACAACCAGTTATTAGGTTAAGGGGGCATTTACTTTTTCACAGAGGGCCAAGTAGGTTTGGATAGATTTTTCCCCTTAATAAATGAAATCATCATTTAAAAACCGCATTATGTATTTACTTTGGGCATCTTTGTCTAATATTAAAATTTGTTTTATGATCTGAATCATTTAAGTGTGACAAAAATGCAAAAAAATACAAAATCAGGAAGGGGGTAAATACTTTTTCTCAGCACGTGATAAGTATAGAGCAGGGGTTTGCAACTGTTTTTGTCCCAGGGACCATTCTGACTAGAAAGTAATCCGCGGCCCACTGATGTGCCTACGTGTGTGTGCGTGTGTGCATGTGGATATAAGGAAGTTTTAACATTTGGTTTTCCATGTTGGTTTTATTTAAAAACCTCAAACAAATCTAGAAAAAAATGTGTAAAAACAACAAAAACGGTTGATTTTCGGTGCTTAAGAATTGGAAACAAAATTAAAATGCAGTTTGTAGTTGTACTGCATCTCAGAACCATATAAACATCAATATATAACGTTCATGACTTAAATGTACAGACATGTAGCTGACATGTTGAGAGAACGTTAAAGTTACGATGATCAATAACAATCAACATAAACTGGGGCTACAACTGAAGAGGGAAGATGACAAAGTAATGCAGAATATGTCACAAATGATAATCATACAATATCACACAAACAATTGAGGCCTAATTAAGTTTAACCTCATGATCACCAGCACCTTTATATTATTTTAGACATATTTTTCTTATCATATATATTTTTCACGATATTCAAGAGTAATCTGGAAATGTGTTGAAATATTAAAGCGAATTTCGCGGACCCCCTGCAATGCCGTCGCGGACCACAAGGGGGCCACGGACCCCCAGTTGAAAACCACTGGTATAGAGGATCATACATGACTTAAATATAAATAAATAAATAAATGTATAAATAAATACAAATATAAATAAATAAATAAGGAAATAAATACAGATATAAATACAGAAAAGTATAAATAAATGTCTTAAATATATTTCCACATTTATTTATTTCCACATTCATTCATTTCCACATTTCTGTGTCCGTATGCTAATGAGAAAGGCGGGCCTAACCGCAGTCTCATACAGGATTGGTCATAGGAGTGTAATGATCCAGCCCTTCTACTTCTGCCTTTCAATGCTGGCTGGTGTCCAGTAGCTGTTTGCATCGTTGAGCCAGTTCACACTTAAAATGAATTAGTTCAAGTTCAGAGGGTTAGTTCAGGTTATTTTTTTATTGGGATGATTAAGGTGTCAGTAACTGTGAGCGTCACGTCTCGTGTTCTCCTGAGCACAAGGAGCGAGCAGAGAGGAGGAGGAAACAGAAACTCCAGCCCGGTACAAACTTCTGCGCTGCCCATGAAGCAGCTGATCTCTGAGCAGATGTGACCAGAGAAGCTCGGTGTTTTCACTGTTTCCACTGTTCTACAAAGTCACTGAGCAGCTGCTTCACGGTGACGAGTTCAAGTCTCAGTCACTGCTTGTGTCTCTCAGCGAGTGTGTAGCAGTGTGGGGGGCGGAGCTCCGGGGCCTGTGGGTGTGTGTGTGTAGCTCAGTTGACCAATCCTGCTCGAGACTGAGTTTGGGACCTCCTACCTCATTTACATATGGACACATAAATGTAGAAATAAACAAATGTTGAAATATATTTAAGACATTTATTTATACATTTCTTTATTTATTTATACATTTCTTTATTTATTTCTGTATTTATTTATGCATTTATCAGACATGTGACTGATCCGATGAGTAAAATATTGATTTCCAATATTGTGTGAAACTAAAATTGGAAAAACTCTGAATAGAAACATGTTTGTGTTGCTACAGGTACAGAGGACGGTGTGCGATGCAGCAGTGTGAATGAAAAAAAACCCACACGTTCATTTGACTTCTTTCACAGACACACAAACAAAACAACCCCCCAATCAATTGTTCATCATGAACGAAATGGAAGCCAGCTGCAGCATCAGCCCAGCGGAGTATCAGTACTCCTTCTTCCCAGTGATCTACATCCTGGCGTTAGTCGTGGGTCTACCTGGAAATCTGGCTGCTCTCTTCGTCTTCACCTTCAAGATCACCCCTCGCACAGCCTTCAGCGTGTTCATCAGCAACCTGGCCCTGGCGGACATCCTCATCCTCTGCACTCTGCCCTTCAGGATCCACTACCACCTCAACAGGAACAACTGGGTGTTTGGGGACGTCGCCTGCCGCATCACTGGGGTCCTGTTCTACTCCAACATCTACATGAGCATCTGTTTCATGACTTGTATCTGTGTGGACCGCTACATGGCCACGGTGCATCCTCACGCCTACCAGAGGCAGCAGAGGCCCTGGCGCTCTCTGGCTGTGTGCGTGGCGCTCTGGTGCGTCGCTGGAGTGGCAATGCTGGTCTTCGTCCTCTTGGGGCCTCTGGAAACCAACGACAACCAATCTGGAAGACAGAGTTGTTTCGAGAACTTATCCAAGCACGAGTGGGACACGCGTCTGAAGGTGTACAACCTGCTTGGCCTGATCCTATTCTCCCTGCTGCCCACCTTGATCATCCTGGTGTGTTACCCGCTGGTTGTGAGGCGCATCTCCATGATCAGGACTAAAACAGCCCAAAGAGCCTTGAGGGTCATTTACACCATCCTGGCCATCACGCTGCTCTGCTTCCTGCCCAGCCACGTGGCGAATCTGCTGCACCTCCTGCAACGAATGGATGTTATCAAGAGCTGCTCCTCCCTTAACCTCATCTTTGAAGCCAGGCGGGTCACCACGGCCCTCGTCACCCTCAACACGTGCCTGGACCCCGTGCTGTACTATGTCACCACCAGCCACTGCAAATGGAGACGCTTGAAGAAGTCATGGCTGTGTGGACGAGTGGAGAGGAGCGAGAGAAATGAACCTGTAGACATATAACTTGAATATAACTCTGCTTCCTTGTCTTTATATAGAACTGGATGAATTTTATAAAAAAGTTTTTATCAAAATTGTCATTTTACATCAAAATAAAGGGTCGAAACGAAAACAGGCTTCTGATTTTCTTTATCTTGTGCGGTTGTGTCTTCTAATGAGTCTACAGCAAGTAGACGTTAAGAATAACATAAGAGAAATAAACACAAGTAAGAAACCAGCGGGCGCTCCGAGTCCGTCCAAATTGAATCAGGTTGACCTGGTGTTGTGCAATAATGCGTTAAAAGTGATACCATAGAATGGTGTGCCTTTAGGCATTCAATAAATGTGGTTATCAAAATAAAATATAAAATATTAATATTTAAAATATTAATATTAAATCATAACTTTAGTTGGTTAAAGTTACCTCGGGGCACCACCCTTCAAAGGAAGGGAAAAGATAGCCAATTTATTGATTAAGATCAGTCTCATTTAGATCTTGTTCAATAAGAAATCTCAGTGAACAGTGAAGGTTATAGAATTCTTGACAGTGTAGAGGTTGTCAAATTTCACTTATGCAACATTAATGAAAGAACATTTGTGAAGGAAAAATATTTATTATGAATATGATAAAGTATAAAAACACAAATTACTAACAAACGTACTAGCTAAACAAAGATGTGTATGTGAGCGTGTGTGTGTGTCTATGTAAATTAGGGTGCTTCTCAAAATGTCTGACCAAAGTTCACACCTTCATCAGCATGCTTTCAAAATGGTCGTTGATCCCCCTAAAGTTAATAGCCCCCCTTCTTCTGAAGTGGGTGAGGAGATAACTAGGTGTAGAGATATGCGTGTGTCTGTGTAAATGGTAATCAGAGAATGAAAGAGTCTGTGCAGAGCGTAACTAACATTAACTTTCATTTAACTTATAACCACAATCTCACAACATATATCAAATTTATAAACGTCACACAGAATCAAATAAACAGTCTTGCTTAGCTTAGTATAATTATTAAGCCCAGTGTGTTACCAGTCCTTAGAAAAGGAGAAAGTTGCTGTGCCGTTTGCAGTTCTGTGACGTCTCCTGGCTTTGTGTAAGGTTTCTGCATTCGCGGTTCTGTTGAGCTGTGGGCTCAGTCGCTGGTTCGAAGTTTTTACCTGCAGGACATCGAGTCGCTGCTAGGAGTTTGGAAAAGCTTGAATTGGGAGGAGGTTTCCTTGAGAAGATGAGCTGGAAGCTAGACCTTTACGCTCCTCTTGTAGATTGGAAGAGAAGATGTGCTGGAGCAGCCAGGCCCTTTCCTCTGCGATGCAGGAGAAACAGCTGGGCACCTGCCTCCTCGGTGGGTTGATGGAAAGAGAATGAGGAGAGGGAGTCTTGGTCGTATATAGGCCCGGTGACCTCACAGGTCATGGAGCCAGAGTGACCAATTGGAGTTGACCCTGGTGGCTTTTTCACACCTCTCTGTGAAACTGCTGGAACAAAAGGACCTGAAGCATTCTGGGAGAGTGAGTTCCTTGGCTTTCTTAAGAAGAAAGAAACATGCTGTTTTCAGTACATGTAGGCCGAAAAGGAGGCCTGTGGTTCCACAAAAACCATTTCCCAACACTGGTTATAAAACAACAAAAACTTGGTTTTTCCTTAAGTAGGAAAATCGCAAGGAACCAAGGGCCTGGTATAAAAAATAAAATGTGAAGCATGTGTGACCTCTTTGTGCACAAACTGTTCATGAAAGTTACCAAACACCGTCTGATGAACAGCCCTGTCGTAAATCCTCCCCTCATGAAGGTTGTGATGTTGTGTTGATTCTACTGTAAGATCATTTAGGAAGCTGCAGTTTGTGGTGCTGTCAAACTTCGAGGGGACGTTTTTGTTTTTTAAACTACACCCATTTAAATCTAAACACATGTCCAAACAAGGCAACAAATTCATGATAATTCAGTCTATTATTGTAACACTGCCATAGCATGACATGAGGTGAACCTCGAAGCCACCAGGGTCAAGTCCAACCTCCACACGTCACACGGTGCGCTGACAGAATATTAAGAAGCCTGAGCAAAGAGCTGCATGGTCTACACAACGCAGAGAGCAGCAGCACGGTGATAACGCAGCAGCACAACAATCTCAGGTGTTGCTTTCTACATTTGGAGATCAGACTGTCAACAACTAGGTAAGTGACTTTGTTTATTGTCAAAATTCTTTGTTTATTGCTCCATAACACGTTTACCTTCTTAGAAACAGCTCCTGCAATGTAGTGGAGAGTCACAGAGGTTTAACATCTAATATAAAAGCAGTAAGATAAACATCTTTTGTCCCACAAACGCCGTTAGAGGAAGTGTTGCCTTTATTTGTGTTCAGTATTTTGGGATAATCTCTGTAACAAATCTGGACAATGTGTTGTATGCAGTGTAACAAATATCCATCATAGTTTAAACCTGAACAAAAGGACTAGACATTAAGTAATGTCGACATGTGACTGATCCGATGAGGTAAAGAGTAGTTCTCCAATGTGGTGTGAAACTAAAATTGGAAAAACTCTGAATGGAAACATGTTTGTGTTGCTACAGTTAGCGAACGGTGTGCGATGCAGCAGTGTAAATGAAAAAAAACCCACACGTTCATTTGACTTCTTTCACAGACACACAAACAAAACAACCCTCCAATCAATCGTTCATCATGAACGGGACGAACGCCAGCTGCAGCATCACCTCAGCAGAGTATCACTACTCCTTCTTCCCAGTGATCTACATCCTGGCGTTAGTCGTGGGTCTACCTGGAAATCTGGCTGCTCTCTTCGTCTTCACCTTCAAGATCACCCCTCGCACAGCCTTCAGCGTGTTCATCAGCAACCTGGCCCTGGCGGACATCCTCATCCTCTGCACTCTGCCCTTCAGGATCCACTACCACCTCAACGGAGACCACTGGGTGTTTGGGGACGTCGCCTGCCGCATCACTGGGGTCCTGTTCTACTCCAACATCTACATGAGCATCTGTTTCATGACTTGTATCTGTGTGGACCGCTACATGGCCACGGTGCATCCTCACACCTACCAGGGGCAGCAGAGGCCCTGGCGCTCTATTGCCGTGTGCGTGGCGCTCTGGTGTGTAGCTGGAGTGATGATGCTGGTCTTCGTCCTCTTGGGGCCTCTGGAAACCAACGTCAACAAATCTGGAAACCACACTTGTTTCGAGAACTTATCCAAGCATGAGTGGAACACGCGTGTGGGGGTGTACAACCTGCTGGGCCTGATCTTCTGCTCCCTGCTGCAAACTGTGATCATCCTGGTGTGTTACCCGCTGGTTGTGAGGCGCATCTCCATGATCAGGACTAAAACAGCCCAAAGAGCCTTGAGGGTCATTCACACCATCCTGGCCATCACGCTGCTCTGCTTCCTGCCCAGCCACGTGGCCAATCTGCTGCACCTCCTGCGCAGCATGGGTGTCATCAAGACATCCTGCTCCACCGCCAACCGCATCCACGACGCCAGGCTGGTCACCACGGCCCTCGTCACCCTCAACACGTGCCTGGACCCCGTGCTGTACTATGTCACCACCAGCCACTGCAAATGGAGGCGCTTGAAGAAGACATGGCTGTGTGGACGAGTGCAGAGGAGCGAGTGAGCTGGACCTGTCGATATATAACTTAAATATAACTCTGGTACCTTGTCTACATATGGAACTGGAGACTTAAAGATACAAAAATGTTACTAAAATTGTCATTTTACGTCAACATAAAGGGACGGACCGAAAACAGGCTTCTGATTTTTTTTATCTTGTGCGGTTGTGTCTTGTAATGAGTCTACAGCAAGCAGACGTTAAGAATCAACATGTCTCATGTTAAAGCAATGTCATTTTATATTATAAACTTAAAACAGAATAAATAGAACTCTGCAAAATGTCTGACCAAAGTTCACACCTTCATCAGCATGCTTTCAAAATGGTCGTTGACCCCCCTAAAGTTTAATAGCCCCCCTTCTTCTGAAGTGGGGGAGGAGATAACTAGGTGTAGAGATATGCGTGTGTCTGTGTAAATGGTAATCAGAGAATGAAAGAGTCTGTGCAGAGCGTAACTAACCTTAACTTTCATTTAACTTATAACCACAATCTCACAACATATATCAAACTTATAAACGTCACACGAGTCAAATAAACAGTCTTGCTTAGCTTAGTATAATTATTAAGCCCACTATGTTACCAGTCCTTAGAAAGGGAGAAAGTTGCTGTGCCGTTTGCAGTTCTGTGACGGCTCCTGGCTTTGTGTAAGGGTTCTGCATTCGCGGTTCTGTTGAGCTGTGGGCTCAGTCGCTGGTTCGAAGTTTTTACCTGCAGGACATCGAGTCGCTGCTAGGAGTTTGGAAAAGCCAGATTTGAGAGTATGAGCTGGAAGCTAGACCTTTGCTCTCCTCTTGTAGATTGGAAGAGAAGATGTGCTGGAGCAGCCAGGCCCTCTCCTCGACAATGCAGGAGAAACAGCTGGGCACCTGCCTCCTCGGTGGGTTGATGGAAAGAGAATGAGGAGAGGGAGTCTTGGTCGTATATAGGCCTGGTGACCTCACAGGTCATGGAGCCAGAGTGACCAATTGGAGTTGACACTGGTGGCTTTTTCACAACTCTGGGTGAAACTGCTGGAACAAAAGGACCTGAAGCATTCTAGAAGAGTGAGTTCCTTGGCTTTCTTAAGAACAAAGAAACATGCTGTCTTCAGTACATGTAGGCCGAAAAGGAGGCCTGTGGTTCCACAAAAACCATTTCCCAACACTGGTTATAAAACAACAAAAAGTTGAGAGAGTTTTTTCTTACGTGTGGAAATCACAATGAACCAATGGCCTGGTATAAAAAATAAAATGAGAAGCATGTGTGACCTCTTTGTGCACATCGTGTAATTATCATACAGATTGTGTAGCCAGTTGGAAATACTGGGAAAGGAAGGTATATGCTTGAATATGCACTGTGAACATGGCCTTAAAAATCCATCGATTCTTGTTAAAGCCTCCTAGTTAAACTAAAGTGTCTCGGTCTGCAGCTTTTATTCTCGATCAAACTTTAAATAAGGATGGCTTTTCTCTGCTTTTCTTTATTTCTAATGAATTGTTTATGAAAGTTCACAAACACTGTCTGATGAACAGCCCTGTAGTAAATCCTCCCTCATGAAGGTTGTGATGTTGGGTTGGTTCAACTGTAAGATCATTTAGGAAGCTGCAGTTTGTGGTGCTGTCAACTTCGAGGGGAAGTTTTTTTTCTTTAAACTTCACTCTCAAAGCAGATTCATAATAATCTAAACACGTCCAAACAAGGCAACAAATTCATGATAATTCAGTCTATCATTGTAACACTGCCATTGCATGACATGAGGTGAACCTCATATCATGCAATGGTTTCCTGCTCCTTTCGTCATACAGTCATGCAGGCTTCTTAAGAAAATTAAGAAGCCTGAGCAAAGAGCTGCTGCCATTTTGTAAGGTTTCTGCATTCGCTGTTCTGTTGAGCTGTGGACTCAGTCGCTGGTTCGAAGTTCTTACCTGCAGGACATCGAGTTGCTGCTAGGAGTTTGGAAAAGCTTGATTTGAGATGAGGTTTCCTTGAGAAGATGAGCTGGAAGCTAGACCTTTGCTCTCCTCTTGTAGATTGGAAGAGAAGATGTGCTGGAGCAGCCAGGCCCTTCACTCTGCGATGCAGGAGAAATGGCTGGGCACCTTGCCTCCTCGGTGGGTTGATGGAAAGAGAATGAGGAGAGGGAGTCTTGGTCGTATATAGGCCCCGGTGACCTCACAGGTCATGGAGCCAGAGTGACCAATTGGAGTTGACCCTGGTGGCTTTTTCACACCTCTCTGTGTAACTGCTGGAACAAAAGGACCTGAAGCATTCTGGGAGAGTGAGTTCCTTGGCTTTCTTAAGAAGAAAGAAACATGCTGTCTTCAGTACATGTAGGCCGAAAAGGAGGCCTGTGGTTCCACAAAAACCATTTCCCAACACTGGTTATAAAACAACAAAAAAAAGAGTTTTTTCTTACGTGTGGAAATCACAATGAACCAAGGGCCTGGTATAAAAAATAAAATGTGAAGCATGTGTGACCTCTTTGTGCACATCGTGTAATTATCATACAGATCGTGTAGCCGGTTGGAAAGGTTGGGAAAAGGAAGGTATAGGCTTGAATATGCACTATGAACACGATCTCAAATATCCATCCTTTCTTGTTAAAGCCTCCTAGTTAAACTAAAGTGTCTCGGTCTGCAGCTTTTATTCTCTATCAAACTTTAAATAAGGATGGCTTTTCTCTGCTTTTCTTTATTTCTAATGAATTGTTTATGAAAGTAAACAAACACTGTCTGATGAACAGCCCTGTAGTAAATCCTCCCTCATGAAGGTTGTGATGTTGGGTTGATTCAACTGTAAGATAATTTTTGGAGGCTCCAGTTTGTGGTGCTGTCAAACTTCGAGGCAAAGTTTTTTTTCTTTAAACTTCACTCTCAAAGCAGATTAATAGTAATCTAAACACACGTCCAAACATCTCTCATTGTAACACTGCCATTGCATGATATGAGGTGAACCTCATATCATGCAATGGTTTCCTGCTCCTTTCGTCATACAGTGCGTCATGCAGGCTTCTTAAGAAAATTAAGAAGCCTGAGCAAAGAGCTGCATGGTCTACACAACGCAGAGAGCAGCAGCACGGTGATAACGCAGCAGCACAACAATCTCGGGTGTTGCTTTCTACATTTGGAGATCAGACTCTCAAGAACTAGGTAAGTGACTTTGTTTAATGTCAAAATACTTTGTTTATTGCTCTATTTAGTCTGGGTTTATTTTTCACAACACACGTTTACCTTCTTAGAAACAGCTCCTGGAATGAAGGGGAGAGTCACAGAGGTTTAACATCTAATATAAAAGCAGTAAGATAAAACATCTATTGTCTCACAAACACCAATAGAGGAAGTGTTGCATTTATTTGTGTCAGTATTTTCTTCTGGTTACTTCACTTCACTCTTTTTGGATAAAAACTCTGTAACAAATACAGGACAATGTGTTGTGTGCAGTGTAAAAAAAGTCCATGATAGTTTATACCTGAACAAAACAGATATACAGTGTTGTGAAAAAACATTTGCCCCATTCCTGGTTTCTTATTTGTTTTCATATTTGTCACACTTAAATGTTTCAGATCATCATCAAACAAATTCTAATATTAGACAAAGATAACCCGGGTAAATACAAAATGCAGTTTTTAAATGATGATTTCATTTATAAAGGGAAATAAGCTATGCAAACCTACCTGGGCCTATGTGAAAAAGTAACTGCCCCCCTTGATAAATCATGAATGAACTCTGATTAACCACATTTTTTTAGGTTGGCACAACCAGTTATTAGGTTAAGGGGGCATTTACTTTTTCACAGAGGGCCAAGTAGGTTTGGATAGATTTTTCCCCTTAATAAATGAAATCATCATTTAAAAACAGCATTATGTATTTACTTAATAATCTTTGTCTAATATTAAAATTTGTTTTATGATCTGAATCATTTAAGTGTGACAAAAATGCAAAAAAATACAAAATCAGGAAGGGGGTAAATACTTTTTCACAGCACGTGATAAGTATAGAGGATCATACATGACTTAAATATAAATAAATAAATAAATGTATAAATAAATACAAATATAAATAAATAAGGAAATAATTAAATAAATACAGAAATAAATACAGAAAAGTATAAATAAATGTCTTAAATATATTTCCACATTTATTTATTTCCACATTCATTCATTTCCACATATATGTGTCCGTATGCTAATGAGAAAGGCGGGCCTAACCGCAGTCTCATACAGGATTGGTCATAGGAGTGTAATGATCCAGCCCTTCTACTTCTGCCTTTCAATGCTGACTGGTGTCCAGTAGCTGTTTGCAGCGTTGAGCCAGTTCACACTTAAAATGAACTAGTTCAAGTTCAGAGGGTTAGTTCAGGTTATTTTTTATTGGGATGATTAAGGTGTCAGTAACTGTGAGCGTCACGTCTCGTGTTCTCCTGAGCACAAGGAGCGAGCAGAGAGGAGGAGGAAACAGAAACTCCAGCCCGGTACAAACTTCTGCTCTGCCCATGAAGCAGCTGATCTCTGAGCAGATGTGACCAGAGAAGCTCGGTGTTTTCACTGTTTCCACTGTTCTACAAAGTCACTGAGCAGCTGCTTCACGGTGACGAGTTCAAGTCTCAGTCACTGCTTGTGTCTCTCAGCGAGTGTGTAGCGGGGGCGGAGCTCCGGGGCCTGTGTGTGTGTGTGTGTGTATGGCTCAGTTGACCAATCCTGCTCGAGACTGAGTTTGGGACCTCCTACCTCATTTACATATGGACACATAAATGTAGAAATAAACAAATGTGGAAATATATTTAAGACATTTATTTATACATTTCTTTATTTATTTCTATTTATTTTTGATTTCTGTATTTATTTATGCATTTATCAGACATGTGACTGATCCGATGAGTAAAATATTGATTTCCAATATTTTGTGAAACTAAAATTGGAAAAACTCTGAATGGAAACATGTTTGTGTTGCTACAGTTAGCGAACGGTGTGCGATGCAGCAGTGTGAATGAAAAAAAACCCACACGTTCATTTGACTTCTTTCACAGACACACAAACAAAACAACCCCCCAATCAATTGTTCATCATGAACGAAACGAACTGCAGCCTCAACTCAGCGGAGTATCAGTACTCCTTCTTCCCAGTGATCTACATCCTGGCGTTAGTCGTGGGTCTACCTGGAAATCTGGCTGCTCTCTTCGTCTTCACCTTCAAGATCACCCCTCGCACAGCCTTCAGCGTGTTCATCAGCAACCTGGCCCTGGCGGACATCCTCATCCTCTGCACTCTGCCCTTCAGGATCCACTACCACCTCAACGGAGACCACTGGGTGTTTGGGGACTTCGCCTGCCGCATCACTGGGGTCCTGTTCTACTCCAACACCTACATGAGCATCTGTCTCATGACTTGTATCTGTGTGGACCGCTACATGGCCACGGTGCATCCTCACGCCTACCAGAGGCAGCAGAGGCCCTGGTGCTCTATTGCCGTGTGCGTGGCGCTCTGGTGTGTAGCTGGAGTGATGATGCTGGTCTTCGTCCTCTTGGGGCCTCTGAAAGCCAACGTCAACCAATCTGGAAAACACACTTGTTTCGAGAACTTATCCAAGCACGAGTGGAACACGCGTGTGGGGGTGTACAACCTGCTGGGCCTGATCTTATTCTCCATGCTGCCCACCGTGATCATCCTGGTGTGTTACCCGCTGGCTGTGAGACGCATCTCCATGATCAGGACTAAAACAGCCCAAAGATCTGTAAGGGTCATTCACACCATCCTGGCCATCACGCTGCTCTGCTTCCTGCCCAGCCAGCTGGTGTATCTGCTTTATATCCTGGTACGCAGGGATGTCATCAAGACATCCTGCTCCGCCGCAAACCGCATCTACGACGCCAGGCGGGTCACCATGGCCCTCGTCACCCTCAACACGTGCCTGGACCCCGTGCTGTACTACGTCACCACCAGCCACTGCAAATGGATGCGCTTGAAGAAGACATGGCTGTGTGGACGAGTGGAGAGGAGCAGAGATGTTAGTACGATTGCAGTGGACCGAGAAGCAGAACCTGTAGACATATAACCTGAATATAACTCTGCTTCCTTGTCTTTATATGGAACTGGAGGGGGGGGGGGGCTGGCTGCACAGTCAGGACAAATCTAGTCACCTTCAGGTCCTGTGGTTAATAAAGTTGTGAGGCAGTCTATGAGATACATGTAAATATACAGTACTACCACTGTTTTATTATGAAATAACATAACAAATGTAGAAAACCTTTTTATTTCCGTCCGTTCTTATACTGTGACTGCAGGATGAGACCTGGTGATTGAAAACAGGAAGTACTGTATGATTTACTCTGATTCTAAATATAACGTTACTGCTATGACTAAATACTGATGTAAGGTTCTTTAAAGTGAGTTGAAACATGTCGATTTAAAACTTTGCTGCGACCCTGAACCCCACATATGAATAATAACTTGACGAGTGCATTGGTCGTGTGTAACATCATACACAGATAACAGCATCCATCGCCTTCTCTTCATCATCCACATCCTTGCTCTGCATCCTCACTTTGATCTGCAGGAGCAGCACGAGCAGTTCAGCTATACCGGCAACTGTTTGTTCACATGCCTCCTAAAGCTTTTGCAGAAAGTTTCCTTCACCCGCTGCAGATAATCACTTTCTTTTGTGTGTTGGCCGTCTGAGGTTCAGGACAGAGCAACGAAATTTGTTGTGTTGTTTTACAATCTCATTACACGTTGAACAGAGGAAAAAAGAAGCACTGTAATGAACCGACAGCCAGTGATTATCTTTATCTGCTCTCTCTTTATTTTTAATAAACTGTTTATGAAAGTAAACAAACACTGTCTGATGAACAGCCCTGTAGTTAATTCTCCTCTCATGAAGGTTGTGATGTTGTATTGATTCCAGTGGCGTTTCTACACTATAGATGGCGCTGGTGTGCAGAAAGCTAAATACTGCAATCTGAACTTTGTGCCAAAAATATATTTTATTTTATTTTATATGCAAAGAAGCGTGAATGTGTGTGTCAATAAACGAGACACACAAGCATTATAGTCTTGTTTTGGAGTCATTTGATTCGTGTGTGTTTCTGTCTGTGTGTTTGCTTTGTGAAACGCTTTTCTCTCGCCGTACTTCTCTGCCGTGGGCACACAGGGGAAGCGGCAGACCAGTGCCATGGGAGCACCAATCAGCGTGAAGCACACAGGCCACTGTTAACATTGGAAGGTAGTGATTATTCAGAGGGGCCCTACGACGTCTCGCAGCAAGCTACTCGACTCCAGCGTCAGTGTCCCCCGGAAACAGGCTGACTCTCCGGTTCGGCGTTACCTGAGCTAACAGGTTACACTAGACGAAAAGCAGTATTATTGTCACAGTGAACCTCTACGGACAGGCCTAATCCCCTGCTGTAACCTACTGTTTTCATGATGTTACCTCGGCGTTCGCCAGTGACAATAAGCTGAGTCAATCGGCGTTTGCGAACCTTAAAGGGGATATGGAGAACAAAGGAGAGAGCCGCGGGGGGGCTCGCTCCACCGCGCGGACCGATCGCGACGTGTGATCTAATTAGCATATGAATCGGAGCCAGCCGCTGGCTAGTCCTCTCTCGACTCACCATTGGAGGATACCACAGACCCTTGAAACTAAATGTCACTCGTGATTGGTTGGTAGAAGTGTTGCTATTGGTCACCTTATGGGTCATTGCAGTGCACACGTGGGGTCACAGCATTCCGCACGTGGGGTAAGCCCCTCCCACACAATATTAATAATAAAAGTGTATATATTAATATTTATTATTATTTATTAGTAAGCCTTTACCAAAAGCACTGCAGTTAATTAAAACTAAACATTCATGTGATGCTTGATGTTATAGGTGAACATATTGTACAGGGAACAAATGTGAACAAGGTATATGTGGAGTCAAAGCTTTATTTACATACAGCAAAAATATTGTACAAAAACTCAGGTGAAGCTTGAAATGACAAGACTTCTTTGTGGGACTCTGTCTGAATCTTCTCCAGTGTGTAGACGTCTGTGGTGTGTAGCTGTGAGATCAGTGTAGCTTCCAGTCTTATATGAAGTGTGGGACACAGGTCGGTGCACTCCTGGCTGTGGAAGGATGGATCCATGTCATCTGTCCCGCTTCAATCAGCTGTAAACACATTCAGTAAAATTAGCACAGTTCAATTACAACATACAGCTATAGATGTAACTGGAAAATTATTTAATGAATATAACCTTACCCTCTTTCTTCTCCGACAACTCCTCAATGTTGATGTAAGGTCTGGTCGGATCATACTGGCTCATAGTGTGTCTTTGTACGTCATGGACAGGCAGCTGGAAAACAACACGAGTAACATGAGTTTATTATTAATAAACGGAAATAGCCGCGCTGCATCACCGTTAGAAGATCCACAGCAAAAAAACACCAAAACAATTCATAAACAGTTACTTACATTCAATGGCTTCATTTTCTGCACTTTAAATCCGGACTTTCAGCGTCTCTGCCTAACGCCTCTTTGTTTGTGTGTGTGGGGGGGGGGTGGCTGAGGCTGTGAAAACATACAGAAAAGTCACGTTGCAACTTAACGAGAACAAACTGTTATCTAAGTAATTCATACATATTTACACATGCACTAGATCTGCTCCAGCACTCGATGCTGTATTCGTATTTTAGCAACTTTCTCGCTATCCCAAAGTGGCGGACATGCTTTCAGATGTACCAGTTAGCTTAGTGGTTAGCATGGCGGCTCTAGCTCACCGTAACTCAGGGACTGTGCGCCCGTCTTCTCCGCCTCGACTCGTCCACACCGGGCCCGCGGCTCTGCTTCCCACGCACTCATCTTCTCCTCCAGGGAAAAGCGTCGTGTCGACTTCAGCAAGTTATTTACCCCGAAGACAGAGTCACTCGTACGGAACAAGCTAAACACGACCCGCTTCCTGTCTGCGGGACACTCGACGCTGCTGCACTGTGTTTACGAGGCTCTGATTGGACGAGTCCATCAGCTGATGACGCGAGCGGGTGACGTGAGGTTTTCACAGTTTCCATATCTTAAAGCAGCGGTTACTTCATATGGGATGAGTATGTGACTGAGGCCCAGTTTATTTTTTCTGGTGTTTAGTAAATTTACACACATGATTCACGCTGTTCTGTGTTCGTAACCTTATAGTTGAATGCACTTATTGTAAGTCGCTTTGGATAAAAGTGTTGACTGTTTTAATGGAATACTGAGAAAGTTTAATAACAACAATAAGACAATTGAAGTTCAAATTATGAAGGAATTTCAGCTCTATATTGTGTCTCCTTTATATTTAAAATAATAATCAAACTGAGTGGAGATGTATGTTGTAGCCAAACAGCCGGCTGCTGTGTTTTGTCACTGTGCAGTCCATGGGGGATTAAATATTACACTGAAAAAATAAATCATTAAATCAATGAATGTTTCATAGCAATTTTGAAAGTAGTGGTGAAAAGGTAGCATTTATAATTCATGGAAAACAGTTTAGTTTGCCATTGACATGTTAATTTGATGCCAGTATTTTGGGAGGACAGATATTTTTATGGAAAGCCAGTAGAAGTTTGGAGCTTACAGGACACAGATGATCATACCCAGCATCATTTCTTTGCTGGTAGAGGTGTGGTTAAAAAATCCTCTGTGGATTTAACTAGCACAATTGAAAAAGTGACTGTAATCATGCCACTCTGTACAGTGGTTGAGATTCAGGATTGTTTTGGATGACAATAAAAATTTGAAATAAAGTGCATTGTTTAATTTGACAGCATTGACCTTTGTTCGTGGTATACAATGTAATTCATTATAGCACACTTACTTATTTAAGAACAATTTAAAATTTCAGGTTTTATATATATTTTCAGCCTGGTTCACTCTGCCAGATAGTTTAGTTTACTCTTAGAAAAAGGTGTTATCTGCTCTGAGGGGAACTATCCTGATTTGCATTTGTGAAGCTCAGAGCATTGTCATTTGCATGTGAAAGCGTCCTCTAGGCGTAGGAGCAGGGGGGTCACCTTACAACAGCTCTCAGGCTTGACAACTGCAGGAATCTTGAGAGTTTCCTTTGCTGCCTGCAGATACGTGTGAAAGTCGTTAACCGAAGGATGTGCCAACACTTTCCTGCGACACAGATTGACACAAACGCTTCTTTTCATGCAGTGCTACCCCCGTCAGTGAACACCACCCTAGTCTGTGGAGAGGTTCACTCACATCGGATGAATAATACGCAGGGTTTCCCCCAGTACTGTATAGGCCTGGCGGGCCGCCAGGCTTCCCCCCCCCCCCCGCCAGGCTAAGCGTCGATTGTTTTTTTTATTTAAAAAAAAAAAAATAAATCCGTCACTCGCGCACATCAACAACACTTCACTTCCTCATTGAGCCCCGATCAGAGACATGGCCCCGATCTCCAAGCAACCATCCTATTGGTCCAAACAGTCACATGTCCCACCCAGACCCATTCACTGACCCTCGGACATCAGAACGCTCCTTCAACACAGTGTTTTACTGAACATACGTCACCTTCACTGACCGTCAGACATCAGAACGCTCCTTCAACACAGTGTTTTACTGAACATACGTCAAAACCAAACATAAACATAAACCTAGTCCGTTACACGATTAGGCTGCAGCTATTTGGTTTTATTTATTTAAAAATAGGGTACTTCTTATTTCATACATTTTCCACAAATATGAGGAGGACTCAAATAGCCCTACAAAGTTCTGTGTTTAATTTATTTCAAAGTAGGCCGACACTTGCCTGTGTATTTTGTTTGTTTGTTATTTTGTTGCTTGTCTGTTTGAGTAGCTGGCTGAAAGCAAAGAAGTAGTAGGCTTACCTTTTATTGGTAACCAAACTGTTACGGTTCATTGTTTCTGAAATAAGAGGCCTGACTGCTATGTTAATGCAGCACAAAACAAAATGTAAACAAAGGCTCAAATATTAAAGTGCAAAACTGTAGGTTTAAACTAGCAACTCCAACGTGATAAAAAATAAATAAAAAAGAGGGCTTATAAGTTAAGTCAGCAGTGCAACTCAAAAAGATATCAAAGTATCTATTTAACCCCTTTTCAAAATAAACAAGTTAGGTGTGCATATTAAACAAAGTGCAACATGTTTAGAGTATAAGAAACAATGGTGTCCACCTCAAAATCCGACTCAACACCTGTTAAGGAGTTAACATGGCACATGTATGACTTTCTATATCTGTTTATTTGTGTTGACTGATCCTCTAGGACAGGGGTCGGCAACCCTAGGCACGCGTGCCAATGATTGGCATGCAGTCGATTTCCTATTAAAGAAATGTTAAAAGGTTTTGCCGTCACGCAGCCTGTATTAACACCTCCCAGCCGCTAGGGGCCAGTATTGCACCATATGCTGGATGCCAATCGCCATTAAATAATAATAAGAAGAAGCCTCCCATCCGGCACTGCTCGCTAGTGCTTACAGTGTCCCGCATGAATCTCTGCGAAGTGCAGCCGCTCAGGTGTAATAGCGATGGCATATCCCCTGTCTAAAAAACTGAAGGCCCGGGCATTTCAGCCCTCATGGGAAGAAGACTATGGATTCGTTTTTAATAAGGACCGTGCTGTGTGCACTTTATGTTTAGAAAATATGGTTTGCCGAACGTCCAGCGTTAAGCGCCACTTTGAGACCAAGCACGAAAAAACTTTCAAAGACCAGGCAGACAAGGGAGGATCCATCAGGCATGCAGTGTCCAGGTATGAGAAGCAGGCCAACTGTCTGAAAATATTTGCCACTGCCAAAAACCACGGGACCGAAGCAAGCTATCGCATGGCTCACTGCTCAGCCCCTCCCACTGACCACTCCGAAGCATGTGTGCAACTTAAAGTCCCTAACTACAACCCCCAGGTAATGGAGCTCAGCAAAGGAAAGCAAGGTCAGGGAGCCCACTGATAGGCATAATTGTATTTGTTGCAGGCCCTACACATGTGTTTGTATATGTTGCTGTTTGTGCACCTCTTTTTCTCTGACTCAGATGTTGATGTTTTCATGAGGTCACATTCTTGTATAGCCCTAGTACTGTTTAGGTGTTTGATCTGCTTTTGTCCACTTTTGACAATTCCAATGCAATACTTGTTAATGAGTTACTGAAAGCAGTGTTTTGAAATGGTGTCAGTGCAATATGTCATGGGGTGGGGAAATTATTAATATGAGTGTGGTTGG
This sequence comes from Limanda limanda, assembly GCF_963576545.1. Classification (NCBI taxonomy): domain Eukaryota; kingdom Metazoa; phylum Chordata; class Actinopteri; order Pleuronectiformes; family Pleuronectidae; genus Limanda; species Limanda limanda. The sequence continues at coordinate 1,628,629 of NC_083642.1, read as the reverse complement.
CGGGGTTAATGACAAACCTATTGTCATAATGAGAAACATATTATTTTAAGTGTTCTATATATATATAGCCAATATGGATAGAAAAAAATGACATGTCTGTTGTGAATGTTGTTATATAATAAAACTTAATGTTAAAAATAATGTTGATATGGCACACTAATTAACAAGAACATTTCAGATTGGCACTTATTGTGAAAAAAGGTTGCCGACCCCTGCTCTAGGATGTCCAACATGAGACAACTGGAATCCAACCAGACTGAACACTGAGTCATCACTTCAACACTGACTCCAGGTACAGACATGTTTTCATCACTTACAAACATTCAAAGTAAAGTATTGCACATAATACATAATGTATTAAATAATATATGCAATACTAATCATGTGGTAGAACTCCATACATTACATTCATTGTCTTGGTAGTGCACAGTTTAATACAAAACCATATTCAAAATCAGTAGTTGAATATCCACAGAAAATAAGGATACAAGCTTTGTTCATAAGTAACACTTCCTCTACAATAATGCCATACTTTTATGTTTCCTATTATTTTATTAGGTACGGACGAGCCTGAAGGACACAGCTGTGCTGACCGTGTTCTGTCTCTTATGGCAAAGAAGAAAAATAAAACACTGGTTCTTATCTAAAGTGTATCAAATCAGGAAGCAAAAGATAAACATTGCTCTAATAAGTGTTCATTTGAATATATAATATATAATGAATATATACATTAATTATATTATCCATGACACTTAGCAATGATTGCCAAAACAGTTGCAGGTGATCTGCACAACTGGTGCATGTCGTCCTCATGTTGACCAGCCTGAAGCTTCCGATCTCCACCATGTTGCTGCTGAAGACATCAGGGGGTGCAGTGCTTCATCTAATGAGAAGAAGAAACTCACTTTAAAAGAATGTTTTGTATGTTCCAGCAAAGACTGGTTCTTACAGTTTATTCTATGTTCAGCAGGTGGAAGCACCACAGATTTTAGACAGAACCGATGTACTGGGCTCTGGGTTTGTACCCTCATGGTTGAATGCACATATTGTAAGTCGCTTTGGATAAAAGCATCAGCTAAATGAAATGTAATGTACTGAAAGAAACAAAACATTGTACAAATAGATAAAATGTATTTCTACCTCATCTTTAATATTCAAGGTGATAATCTCCCACAGAGCTGTTGAAAACAGTCCACATCAAGTCTCCACTTCTCTCAGAGAGAAATCATAATTATGTAATAAATAGAACTGTTTACAACACTGGTGTGTGGAGATTATAATCTTCTCTAAACTGTCTAATTTACATGTAGCGTATTGATATTAACTTAATTTATTAAAATTAAAATCAAGTCACAACCAAACACAACTCTCTAGTAATGAAGTTAATTTGCTTCAATCTGTTCATTACACATTAAATAAACGTTAACCTTTTTAACAATTACGTATTAAAAATCACTTGAGGCATGTAAGCATTTGATTATGATAATTGATAAAGCAATAGGTTTTTTTGTGTAGTTTCAAGGTTACTTACCTCTAGTGAGTTTGTTGTGAAGATCAGGACCATCCTGAAGCAGCAACACTGCAGCGCTAGCCGGTTAGCAGCCACGTCTGGTAGCATGCAGCCTCCTCTCAGTCTTCACTCAGCCGATGGGTGACGTCAAGCATCCTACGTCGATTATATATAGTCTATGGCTTTAGTTCATATATGTATTCATGTTCAAGATCACCCCTCGCACAGCCTTCAGCGTGTTCATCAGCAACCTGGCCCTGGCGGACATCCTCATCCTCTGCACTCTGCCCTTCAGGATCCACTACCACCTCAACAGGAACCACTGGGTGTTTGGGGACGTCGCCTGCCGCATCACTGGGGTCCTGTTCTACTCCAACATCTACATGAGCATCTGTCTCATGACTTGTATCTGTGTGGACCGCTACATGGCCACGGTGCATCCTCACACCTACCAGAGGCAGCAGAGGCCCTGGCGCTCTCTGGCAGTGAGCGTGGCGCTCTGGTGTGTAGCTGGAGTGGCGATGCTGGTCTTCGTTCTCTTGGGGCCTCTGGAAACCAAAGTCAACCAATCTGAAGGCTGCAGTTGTTTCGATAACGTATCCAAGCACGAGTGGGACACGCGTGTGGGGGTGTACAACCTGCTGGGCCTGATCTTCTGATCCCTGCTGCAAACTGTGATCATCCTGGTGTGTTACCCGCTGGTTGTGAGGCGCATCTCCATGATCAGGACTAAAACAGCCCAAAGAGCCTTGAGGGTCATTCACACCATCCTGGCCATCACGCTGCTCTGCTTCCTGCCCAGCCACGTGGCCAATCTGCTGCACCTCCTGTAACGCAGGGATGTCATCAAGACATCCTGGTCCACCGCCAACCGCATCTACGATGCCAGGCTGGTCACCACGGCCCTCGTCACCCTCAACACGTGCCTGGACCCCGTGCTGTACTATGTCACCATCAGCCACTGCAAATGGAGGCGCTTGAAGAAGACATGGCTGTGTGGACGAGTGGAGAGGAGCGAGTGAGCTGAACCTGTAGACATATAACTTAAATATAACTCTGGTTCCTTGTCTATATATGGAACTGGAGACTTAAAGATACAAAAATGTTTATTAAAATTGTCATTTTACATCAACATAAAGGGACGGATCGAAAACAGGCTTCTGATTTTTTTTATCTTGTGCGGTTGTGTCTTGTAATGAGTCTACAGCAAGCAGACGTTAACAATCAACATGTCTCATGTTAAAGCAATGTCATTTTATATTATAAACTTAAAACAGAATAAATAGAACTCTGCAAAATGGCTGACCTCACAGGTCATGGGGCCAGAGTGACCAATTGGAGTTGACACTGGTGGCTTTTTCACACCTCTGGGTGAAACTGCTGGAACAAAAGGACCTGAAGCATTCTGGGAGAGTGAGTTCCTTGGCTTTCTTAAGAACAAAGAAACATGCTGTCTTCAGTACATGTAGGCCGAAAAGGAGGCCTGTGGTTCCACAAAAAACATTTCCCAACACTGGTTATAAAACAACAAAAAAAAGAGTTTTTTCTTACGTGTGGAAATCACAATGAACCAAGGGCCTGGTATAAAAAATAAAATGTGAAGCATGTGTGACCTCTTTGTGCACATCGAGAAATTATCATACAGATCGTGTAGCCGGTTGGAAAGGTTGGGAAAAGGAAGGTATAGGCTTGAATATGCACTATGAACACGATCTCAAATATCCATCCTTTCTTGTTAAAGCCTCCTAGTTAAACTAAAGTGTCTCGGTCTGCAGCTTTTATTCTCTATCAAACTTTAAATAAGGATGGCTTTTCTCTGCTTTTCTTTATTTCTAATGAATTGTTTATGAAAGTTCACAAACACTGTCTGATGAACAGCCCTGTAGTAAATCCTCCCTCATGAAGGTTGTGATGTTGGGTTGATTCAACTGTAAGATAATTTTTGGAGGCTCCAGTTTGTGGTGCTGTCAAACTTCGAGGCAAAGTTTTTTTTCTTTAAACTTCACTCTCAAAGCAGATTAATAGTAATCTAAACACACGTCCAAACATCTCTCATTGTAACACTGCCATTGCATGATATGAGGTGAACCTCATATCATGCAATGGTTTCCTGCTCCTTTCGTCATACAGTGCGTCATGCAGGCTTCTTAAGAAAATTAAGAAGCCTGAGCAAAGAGCTGCATGGTCTACACAACGCAGAGAGCAGCAGCACGGTGATAACGCAGCAGCACAACAATCTCGGGTGTTGCTTTCTACATTTGGAGATCAGACTCTCAAGAACTAGGTAAGTGACTTTGTTTAATGTCAAAATACTTTGTTTATTGCTCTATTTAGTCTGGGTTTATTTTTCACAACGCACGTTTACCTTCTTAGAAACAGCTCCTGGAATGAAGGGGAGAGTCACAGAGGTTTAACATCTAATATAAAAGCAGTAAGATAAAACATCTATTGTCTCACAAACACCAATAGAGGAAGTGTTGCATTTATTTGTGTCAGTATTTTCTTCCGGTTACTTCACTTCACTCTTTTTGGATAAAAACTCTGTAACAAATACAGGACAATGTGTTGTGTGCAGTGTAAAAAAAGTCCATGATAGTTTATACCTGAACAAAACAGATATACAGTGTTGTGAAAAAACATTTGCCCCATTCCTGGTTTCTTATTTGTTTTCATATTTGTCACACTTAAATGTTTCAGATCATCATCAAACAAATTCTAATATTAGACAAAGATAACCCGGGTAAATACAAAATGCAGTTTTTAAATGATGATTTCATTTATAAAGGGAAATAAGCTATGCAAACCTACCTGGGCCTATGTGAAAAAGTAACTGCCCCCCTTGATAAATCATGAATGAACTCTGATTAACCACATTTTTTTAGGTTGGCACAACCAGTTATTAGGTTAAGGGGGCATTTACTTTTTCACAGAGGGCCAAGTAGGTTTGGATAGATTTTTCCCCTTAATAAATGAAATCATCATTTAAAAACAGCATTATGTATTTACTTAATAATCTTTGTCTAATATTAAAATTTGTTTTATGATCTGAATCATTTAAGTGTGACAAAAATGCAAAAAAATACAAAATCAGGAAGGGGGTAAATACTTTTTCACAGCACGTGATAAGTATAGAGGATCATACATGACTTAAATATAAATAAATAAATAAATGTATAAATAAATACAAATATAAATAAATAAGGAAATAATTAAATAAATACAGAAATAAATACAGAAAAGTATAAATAAATGTCTTAAATATATTTCCACATTTATTTATTTCCACATTCATTCATTTCCACATATATGTGTCCGTATGCTAATGAGAAAGGCGGGCCTAACCGCAGTCTCATACAGGATTGGTCATAGGAGTGTAATGATCCAGCCCTTCTACTTCTGCCTTTCAATGCTGACTGGTGTCCAGTAGCTGTTTGCAGCGTTGAGCCAGTTCACACTTAAAATGAACTAGTTCAAGTTCAGAGGGTTAGTTCAGGTTATTTTTTATTGGGATGATTAAGGTGTCAGTAATCCTGACTGTGAGCGTCACGTCTCGTGTTCTCCTGAGCACAAGGAGCGAGCAGAGAGGAGGAGGAAACAGAAACTCCAGCCCGGTACAAACTTCTGCGCTGCCCATGAAGCAGCTGATCTCTGAGCAGATGTGACCAGAGAAGCTCGGTGTTTTCACTGTTTCCACTGTTCTACAAAGTCACTGAGCAGCTGCTTCACGGTGACGAGTTCAAGTCTCAGTCACTGCTTGTGTCTCTCAGCGAGTGTGTAGCGGGGGCGGAGCTCCGGGGCCTGTGTGTGTGTGTGTGTATGGCTCAGTTGACCAATCCTGCTCGAGACTGAGTTTGGGACCTCCTACCTCATTTACATATGGACACATAAATGTAGAAATAAACAAATGTGGAAATATATTTAAGACATTTATTTATACATTTCTTTATTTATTTCTATTTATTATTGATTTCTGTATTTATTTATGCATTTATCAGACATGTGACTGATCCGATGAGTAAAATATTGATTTCCAATATTTTGTGAAACTAAAATTGGAAAAACTCTGAATGGAAACATGTTTGTGTTGCTACAGTTAGCGAACGGTGTGCGATGCAGCAGTGTGAATGAAAAAAAACCCACACGTTCATTTGACTTCTTTCACAGACACACAAACAAAACAACCCCCCAATCAATCGTTCATCATGAACGGGACGAACTGCAGCCTCAACTCAGCGGAGTATCAGTAGTCCTTCTTCCCAGTGATCTACATCCTGGCGTTAGTCGTGGGTCTACCTGGAAATCTGGCTGCTCTCTTCGTCTTCACCTTCAAGATCACCCCTCGCACAGCCTTCAGCGTGTTCATCAGCAACCTGGCCCTGGCGGACATCCTCATCCTCTGCACTCTGCCCTTCAGGATCCACTACCACCTCAACAAAGACGACTGGGTGTTTGGGGACGTCGCCTGCCGCATCACTGGGGTCCTGTTCTACTCCAACACCTACATGAGCATCTGTCTCATGACTTGTATCTGTGTGGACCGCTACATGGCCACGGTGCATCCTCACGCCTACCAGAGGCAGCAGAGGCCCTGGTGCTCTATTGCCGTGTGCGTGGCGCTCTGGTGTGTAGCTGGAGTGATGATGCTGGTCTTCGTCCTCTTGGGGCCTCTGGAAACCAACGTCAACCAATCTGGAAAACACACTTGTTTCGAGAACTTATCCAAGCATGAGTGGAACACGCGTGCGGGGGTGTACAACCTGCTGGGCCTGATCTTATTCCCCCTGCTGCCCACCTTGATCATCCTGGTGTGTTACCCGCTGGCTGTGAGGCGCATCTCCATGATCAGGACTAAAACAGCCCAAAGATCTGTAAGGGTCATTCACACCATCCTGGCCATCACGCTGCTCTGCTTCCTGCCCAGCCAGCTGGTGTTTCTGCTTTATATCCTGGTACGCAGTGATGTCATCAAGACATCCTGCTCCGCCGCAAACCGCATCTACGACGCCAGGCGGGTCACCATGGCCCTCGTCACCCTCAACACGTGCCTGGACCCCGTGCTGTACTACGTCACCACCAGCCACTGCAAATGGATGCGCTTGAAGAAGACATGGCTTTGTGGACGAGTGGAGAGGAGCAGAGATGTTAGTACGATTGCAGTGGACCGAGAAGCAGAACCTGTAGACATATAACCTGAATATAACTCTGCTTCCTTGTCTTTATATGGAACTGGAGGGGGGGGAACTGGCTGCACAGTCAGGACAAATCTAGTCACCTTCAGGTCCCGTGGTTAATGAAGTTGTGAGGCAGTCTATGTGATACCTGTACATATACAGTACTACCACTGTTTTATTATGAAATAACATATCAATTGTAGAAAACCTTTTTATTTCCGTCCGTTCTTATACTGTGACTGCAGGATGAGACCTGGTGATTGAAAACAGGAAGTACTGTATGATTTACTCTGATTCTAAATATAATGTTACTGCTATGACTAAACACTGATGTATGGTTCTTCAAAGTGGGTTGAAACAAGTCGATTTAAAACTTTGCTGCGACCCTGAACCCCACATATGAATAATAACTTGACGAGTGCATTGGTCGTGTGTAACATCATACACAGATAACAGCATCCATCGCCTTCTCTTCATCATCCACATCCTTGCTCTGCATCCACACTTTGATCTGCAGGAGCAGCAGGAGCAGTTCAGCTATACCGGCAACTGTTTGTTCACATGTCTCCTAAAGCTTTTGCAGAAAGTTTCCTTCACCCGCTGCAGATAATCACTTTCTTTTGTGTGTTGGCCGTCTGAGGTTCAGGACAGAGCAACGAAATTTGTTGTGTTGTTTTACAATCTCATTACACGTTGAACAGAGGAAAAAAGAAGCACTGTAATGAACCGACAGCCAGTGATTATCTTTATCTGCTCTCTCTTTATTTTTAATAAACTGTTTATGAAAGTAAACAAACACTGTCTGATGAACAGCCCTGTAGTTAATTCTCCTCTCATGAAGGTTGTGATGTTGTATTGATTCCAGTGGCGTTTCTACACTATAGATGGCGCTGGTGTGCAGAAAGCTAAATACTGCAATCTGAACTTTGTGCCAAAAATATATTTTATTTTATTTTATATGCAAAGAAGCGTGAATGTGTGTGTCAATAAACGAGACACACAAGCATTATAGTCTTGTTTTGGAGTCATTTGATTCGTGTGTGTTTCTGTCTGTGTGTTTGCTTTGTGAAACGCTTTTCTCTCGCCGTACTTCTCTGCCGTGGGCACACAGGGGAAGCGGCAGACCAGTGCCATGGGAGCACCAATCAGCGTGAAGCACACAGGCCACTGTTAACATTGGAAGGTAGTGATTATTCAGAGGGGCCCTACGACGTCTCGCAGCAAGCTACTCGACTCCAGCGTCAGTGTCCCCCGGAAACAGGCTGACTCTCCGGTTCGGCGTTACCTGAGCTAACAGGTTACACTAGACGAAAAGCAGTATTATTGTCACAGTGAACCTCTACGGAAAGGCCTAATCCCCTGCTGTAACCTACTGTTTCCATGATGTTACCTCGGCGTTCGCCAGTGACAATAAGCTGAGTCAATCGGCGTTTGCGGACCTTAAAGGGGATATGGAGAACAAAGGAGAGAGCCGCGGGGGGGCTCGCTCCGCAGCGCGGACCGATCGCGACGTGTGATCTAATTAGCATATGAATCGGAGCCAGCCGCTGGCTAGTCCTCTCTCGACTCACCATTGGAGGATACCACAGACCCTTGAAACTAAATGTCACTCGTGATTGGTTGGTAGAAGTGTTGCTATTGGTCACCTTATGGGTCATTGCAGTGCACACGTGGGGTCACAGCATTCCGCACGTGGGGTAAGCCCCTCCCACACAATATTAATAATAAAAGTGTATATATTAATATTTATTATTATTTATTAGTAAGCCTTTACCAAAAGCACTGCAGTTAATTAAAACTAAACATTCATGTGATGCTTGATGTTATAGGTGAACATATTGTACAGGGAACAAATGTGAAAAAGGTATATGTGGAGTCAAAGCTTTATTTACATACAGCAAAAATATTGTACAAAAACTCAGGTGAAGCTTGAAATGACAAGACTTCTTTGTGGGACTCTGTCTGAATCTTCTCCAGTGTGTAGACGTCTGTGGTGTGTAGCTGTGAGATCAGTGTAGCTTCCAGTCTTATATGAAGTGTGGGACACAGGTCGGTGCACTCCTGGCTGTGGAAGGATGGATCCATGTCATCTGTCCCGCTTCAATCAGCTGTAAACACATTCAGTAAAATTAGCACAGTTCAATTACAACATACAGCTATAGATGTAACTGGAAAATTATTTAATGAATATAACCTTACCCTCTTTCTTCTCCGACAACTCCTCAATGTTGATGTAAGGTCTGGTCGGATCATACTGGCTCATAGTGTGTCTTTGTACGTCATGGACAGGCAGCTGGAAAACAACACGAGTAACATGAGTTTATTATTAATAAACGGAAATAGCCGCGCTGCATCACCGTTGGAAGATCCACAGCAAAAAAACACCAAAACAATTCATAAACAGTTACTTACATTCAATGGCTTAATTTTCTGCACTTTAAATCCGGACTTTCAGCGTCTCAGTCTAACTCCTCTTTGTTTGTGTGTGTGTGTGGGGGGGGGGGGCTGAGGCTGTGAAAACATACAGAAAAAAGTCACGTTGATGAAAAAACTTAACGAGAACAAACTGTTACAACAAAACTGTTAGGTAATTCATACATATTTACACATGCACTAGATCTGCTCCAGCACTCGATGCTGTATTCGTATTTTAGCAACTTTCTCGCTATCCCAAAGAGTGGCGGACATGCTTTCAGATGTACCAGTTAGCTTAGTGGTTAGCATGGCGTCTCCTAGCTTAGCTCTTACCTTAACTCAGGGACTGTGCATCCGTCTTCTCCGCCCCGACTCGTCCACACCGGGCCCGCGGCTCTGCCTCCACACGCACTCATCTTCTCCTCCAGGGAAAAGCGTCGTGTCGACTTCAGCAAGTTATTTACCCCGAAGACAGAGTCACTCGTACGGGACAAGCTAAACACGAGCCGCTTCCTGTCTGCGGGACAATCGACGCTGCTGCACGGCGTTTACGAGGCTCTGATTGGACGAGTCCATCAGCTGATGACGCGAGCGGGTGACGTGAGGTTTTCACAGTTTCCATATCTTAAAGCAGCGGTTACTTCATATGGGATGAGTATGTGACTGAGGCCCAGTTTGTTTTTTCTGGTGTTTAGTAAATTTACACACATGATTCACGCTGTTCTGTGTTCGTAACCTTATAGTTGAATGCACTTATTGTAAGTCGCTTTGGATAAAAGTGTTGACTGTTTTAATGGAATACTGAGAAAGTTTAATAACAACAATAAGACAATTGAAGTTCAAATTATGAAGGAATTTCAGCTCTATATTGTGTCTTCTGTATATTTAAAATAATAATCAAACTGAGTGGAGATGTATGTTGTAGCCAAACAGCCGGCTGCTGTGTTTTGTAACTGTGCAGTCCATGGGGGATTAAATATTACACTGAAAAAATAAATCATTAAATCAATGAATGTTTCATAGCAATTTTGAAAGTAGTGGTGAAAAGGTAGCATTTATAATTCATGGAAAACAGTTTAGTTTGCCATTGACATGTTAATTTGATGCCAGTATTTTGGGAGGACAGATATTTTTATGGAAAGCCAGTAGAAGTTTGGAGCTTACAGGACACAGATGATCATACCCAGCATCATTTCTTTGCTGGTAGAGGTGTGGTTAAAAAATCCTCTGTGGATTTAACTAGCACAATTGAAAAAGTGACTGTAATCATGCCACTCTGTACAGTGGTTGAGATTCAGGATTGTTTTGGATGACAATAAAAATTTGAAATAAAGTGCATTGTTTAATTTGACAGCATTGACCTTTGTTCGTGGTATACAATGTAATTCATTATAGCACACTTACTTATTTAAGAACAATTTAAAATTTCAGGTTTTATATATATTTTCAGCCTGGTTCACGCTGCCAGATAGTTTAGTTTACTCTTAGAAAAAGGTGTTATCTGCTCTGAGGGGAACTATCCTGATTTGCATTTGTGAAGCTCAGAGCATTGTCATTTGCATGTGAAAGCGTCCTCTAGGCGTAGGAGCAGGGGGGTCACCTTACAACAGCTCTCAGGCTTGACAACTGCAGGAATCTTGAGAGTTTCCTTTGCTGCCTGCAGATACGTGTGAAAGTCGTTAACCGAAGGATGTGCCAACACTTTCCTGCGACACAGATTGACACAAACGCTTCTTTTCATGCAGTGCTACCCCCGTCAGTGAACACCACCCTAATCTGTGGAGAGGTTCACTCACATCGGATGAATAATACGCAGGGTTTCCCCCAGTACTGTATAGGCCTGGCGGGCCGCCAGGCTTCCCCCCCCCCCCCGCCAGGCTAAGCGTCGATTGTTTTTTTTATTTAAAAAAAAAAAAAAAAATCCGTCACTCGCGCACATCAACAACACTTCACTTCCTCATTGAGCCCCGATCAGAGACATGGCCCCGATCTCCAAGCAACCATCCTATTGGTCCAAACAGTCACATGTCCCACCCAGACCCATTCACTGACCCTCGGACATCAGAACGCTCCTTCAACACAGTGTTTTACTGAACATACGTCACCTTCACTGACCGTCAGACATCAGAACGCTCCTTCAACACAGTGTTTTACTGAACATAAGTCAAAACCAAACATAAACATAAACCTAGTCCGTTACACGATTAGGCTGCAGCTATTTGGTTTTATTTATTTAAAAATAGGGTACTTCTTATTTCATACATTTTCCACAAATATGAGGAGGACTCAAATAGCCCTACAAAGTTCTGTGTTTAATTTATTTCAAAGTAGGCCGACACTTGCCTGTGTATTTTGTTTGTTTGTTATTTTGTTGCTTGTCTGTTTGAGTAGCTGGCTGAAAGCAAAGAAGTAGTAGGCTTACCTTTTATTGGTAACCAAACTGTTACGGTTCATTGTTTCTGAAATAAGAGGCCTGACTGCTATGTTAATGCAGCACAAAACAAAATGTAAACAAAGGCTCAAATATTAAAGTGCAAAACTGTAGGTTTAAACTAGCAACTCCAACGTGATAAAAAATAAATAAAAAAGAGGGCTTATAAGTTAAGTCAGCAGTGCAACTCAAAAAGATATCAAAGTATCTATTTAACCCCTTTTCAAAATAAACAAGTTAGGTGTGCATATTAAACAAAGTGCAACATGTTTAGAGTATAAGAAACAATGGTGTCCAGCTCAAAATCCGACTCAACACCTGTTAAGGAGTTAACATGGCACATGTATGACTTTCTATATCTGTTTATTTGTGTTGACTGATCCTCTAGGACAGGGGTCGGCAACCCTAGGCACGCGTGCCAATGATTGGCATGCAGTCGATTTCCTATTAAAGAAATGTTAAAAGGTTTTGCCGTCACGCAGCCTGTATTAACACCTCCCAGCCGCTAGGGGCCAGTATTGCACCATATGCTGGATGCCAATCGCCATTAAATAAGAAGAAGAAGAAGCCTCCCATCCGGCACTGCTCGCTAGTGCTTACAGTGTCCCGCATGAATCTCTGCGAAGTGCATCCGCTCAGGTGTAATAGCGATGGCATATCCCCTGTCTAAAAAACTGAAGGCCCGGGCATTTCAGCCCTCATGGGAAGAAGACTATGGATTCGTTTTTAATAAGGACCGTGCTGTGTGCACTTTATGTTTAGAAAATATGGTTTGCCGAACGTCCAGCGTTAAGCGCCACTTTGAGACCAAGCACGAAAAAACTTTCAAAGACCAGGCAGACAAGGGAGGATCCATCAGGCATGCAGTGTCCAGGTATGAGAAGCAGGCCAACTGTCTGAAAATATTTGCCACTGCCAAAAACCACGGGACCGAAGCAAGCTATCGCATGGCTCACTGCTCAGCCCCTCCCACTGACCACTCCGAAGCATGTGTGCAACTTAAAGTCCCTAACTACAACCCCCAGGTAATGGAGCTCAGCAAAGGAAAGCAAGGTCAGGGATCCCACTGATAGGCATAATTGTATTTGTTGCAGGGCCTACACATGTGTTTGTATATGTTGCTGTTTGTGCACCTCTTTTTCTCTGACTCAGATGTTGATGTTTTCATGAGGTCACATTCTTGTATAGCCCTAGTACTGTTTAGGTGTTTGATCTGCTTTTGTCCACTTTGGACAATTCCAATGCAATACTTGTTAATGAGTTACTGAAAGCAGTGTTTTGAAATGGTGTCAGTGCAATATGTCATGGGGTGGGGAAATTATTAATATGAGTGTGGTTGGCGGGGTTAATGACAAACCTATTGTCATAATGAGAAACATATTATTTTAAGTGTTCTATATATATATAGCCAATATGGATAGAAAAAAATGACATGTCTGTTGTGAATGTTGTTATATAATAAAACTTAATGTTAAAAATAATGTTGATATGGCACACTAATTAACAAGAACATTTCAGATTGGCACTTATTGTGAAAAAAGGTTGCCGACCCCTGCTCTAGGATGTCCAACATGAGACAACTGGAATCCAACCAGACTGAACACTGAGTCATCACTTCAACACTGACTCCAGGTACAGACATGTTTTCATCACTTACAAACATTCAAAGTAAAGCATTGCACATAATACATAATGTATTAAATAATATATGCAATACTAATCATGTGGTAGAACTCCATACATTACATTCATTGTCTTGGTAGTGCACAGTTTAATCCAAAACCATATTCAAAATCAGTAGTTGAATATCCACAGAAAATAAGGATACAAGCTTTGTTCATAAGTAACACTTCCTCTACAATAATGCCATACTTTTATGTTTCCTATCATTTTATTAGGTACGGACGAGCCTGAAGGACACAGCTGTGCTGACCGTGTTCTGTCTCTTATGGCAAAGAAGAAAAATAAAACACTGGGTTCTTATCTAAAGTGTATCAAATCAGGAAGCAAAAGATAAACATTGCTCTAATAAGTGTTCATTTGAATATATAATATATAATGAATATATACATTAATTATATTATCCATGACACTTAGCAATGATTGCCAAAACAGTTGCAGGTGATCTGCACAACTGGTGCATGTCGTCCTCATGTTGACCAGCCTGAAGCTTCCGATCTCCACCATGTTGCTGCTGAAGACATCAGGGGGTGCAGTGCTTCATCTAATGAGAAGAAGAAACTCACTTTAAAAGAATGTTTTGTATGTTCCAGCAAAGACTGGTTCTTACAGTTTATTCTATGTTCAGCAGGTGGAAGCACCACAGATTTTAGACAGAACCGATGTACTGGGCTCTGGGTTTGTACCCTCATGGTTGAATGCACATATTGTAAGTCGCTTTGGATAAAAGCATCAGCTAAATGAAATGTAATGTACTGAAAGAAACAAAACATTGTACAAATAGATAAAATGTATTTCTACCTCATCTTTAATATTCAAGGTGATAATCTCCCACAGAGCTGTTGAAAACAGTCCACATCAAGTCTCCACTTCTCTCAGAGAGAAATCATAATTATGTAATAAATAGAACTGTTTACAACACTGGTGTGTGGAGATTATAATCTTCTCTAAACTGTCTAATTTACATGTAGCGTATTGATATTAACTTAATTTATTAAAATTAAAATCAAGTCACAACCAAACACAACTCTCTAGTAATGAAGTTAATTTGCTTCAATCTGTTCATTACACATTAAATAAACGTTAACCTTTTTAACAATTACGTATTAAAAATCACTTGAGGCATGTAAGCATTTGATTATGATAATTGATAAAGCAATAGGTTTTTTTGTGTAGTTTCAAGGTTACTTACCTCTAGTGAGTTTGTTGTGAAGATCAGGACCATCCTGAAGCAGCAACACTGCAGCGCTAGCCGGTTAGCAGCCACGTCTGGTAGCATGCAGCCTCCTCTCAGTCTTCACTCAGCCGATGGGTGACGTCAAGCATCCTACGTCGATTATATATAGTCTATGGCTTTAGTTCATATATGTATTCATGTTCAAGATCACCCCTCGCACAGCCTTCAGCGTGTTCATCAGCAACCTGGCCCTGGCGGACATCCTCATCCTCTGCACTCTGCCCTTCAGGATCCACTACCACCTCAACAGGAACCACTGGGTGTTTGGGGACGTCGCCTGCCGCATCACTGGGGTCCTGTTCTACTCCAACATCTACATGAGCATCTGTCTCATGACTTGTATCTGTGTGGACCGCTACATGGCCATGGTGCATCCTCACACCTACCAGAGGCAGCAGAGGCCCTGGCGCTCTCTGGCAGTGAGCGTGGCGCTCTGGTGTGTAGCTGGAGTGGCGATGCTGGTCTTCGTTCTCTTGGGGCCTCTGGAAACCAAAGTCAACCAATCTGAAGGCTGCAGTTGTTTCGATAACGTATCCAAGCACGAGTGGGACACGCGTGTGGGGGTGTACAACCTGCTGGGCCTGATCTTCTGATCCCTGCTGCAAACTGTGATCATCCTGGTGTGTTACCCGCTGGTTGTGAGGCGCATCTCCATGATCAGGACTAAAACAGCCCAAAGAGCCTTGAGGGTCATTCACACCATCCTGGCCATCACGCTGCTCTGCTTCCTGCCCAACCACGTGGCCAATCTGCTGCACCTCCTGTAACGCAGGGATGTCATCAAGACATCCTGCTCCACCGCCAACCGCATCTACGATGCCAGGCTGGTCACCACGGCCCTCGTCACCCTCAACACGTGCCTGGACCCCGTGCTGTACTATGTCACCACCAGCCACTGCAAATGGAGGCGCTTGAAGAAGACATGGCTGTGTGGACGAGTGCAGAGGAGCGAGTGAGCTGAACCTGTAGACATATAACTTAAATATAACTCTGGTTCCTTGTCTATATATGGAACTGGAGACTTAAAGATACAAAAATGTTTATTAAAATTGTCATTTTACATCAACATAAAGGGACGGATCGAAAACAGGCTTCTGATTTTTGTTATCTTGTGCGGTTGTGTCTTGTAATGAGTCTACAGCAAGCAGACGTTAACAATCAACATGTCTCATGTTAAAGCAATGTCATTTTATATTATAAACTTAAAACAGAATAAATAGAACTCTGCAAAATGGCTGACCTCACAGGTCATGGGGCCAGAGTGACCAATTGGAGTTGACACTGGTGGCTTTTTCACACCTCTGGGTGAAACTGCTGGAACAAAAGGACCTGAAGCATTCTGGGAGAGTGAGTTCCTTGGCTTTCTTAAGAACAAAGAAACATGCTGTCTTCAGTACATGTAGGCCGAAAAGGAGGCCTGTGGTTCCACAAAAACCATTTCCCAACACTGGTTATAAAACAACAAAAAAAAGAGTTTTTTCTTACGTGTGGAAATCACAATGAACCAAGGGCCTGGTATAAAAAATAAAATGTGAAGCATGTGTGACCTCTTTGTGCACATCGAGAAATTATCATACAGATCGTGTAGCCGGTTGGAAAGGTTGGGAAAAGGAAGGTATAGGCTTGAATATGCACTATGAACACGATCTCAAATATCCATCCTTTCTTGTTAAAGCCTCCTAGTTAAACTAAAGTGTCTCGGTCTGCAGCTTTTATTCTCTATCAAACTTTAAATAAGGATGGCTTTTCTCTGCTTCTCTTTATTTCTAATGAATTGTTTATGAAAGTTCACAAACACTGTCTGATGAACAGCCCTGTAGTAAATCCTCCCTCATGAAGGTTGTGATGTTGGGTTGATTCAACTGTAAGATAATTTTTGGAGGCTCCAGTTTGTGGTGCTGTCAAACTTCGAGGCAAAGTTTTTTTTCTTTAAACTTCACTCTCAAAGCAGATTAATAGTAATCTAAACACACGTCCAAACATCTCTCATTGTAACACTGCCATTGCATGATATGAGGTGAACCTCATATCATGCAATGGTTTCCTGCTCCTTTCGTCATACAGTGCGTCATGCAGGCTTCTTAAGAAAATTAAGAAGCCTGAGCAAAGAGCTGCATGGTCTACACAACGCAGAGAGCAGCAGCACGGTGATAACGCAGCAGCACAACAATCTCGGGTGTTGCTTTCTACATTTGGAGATCAGACTCTCAAGAACTAGGTAAGTGACTTTGTTTAATGTCAAAATACTTTGTTTATTGCTCTATTTAGTCTGGGTTTATTTTTCACAACACGTTTACCTTCTTAGAAACAGCTCCTGGAATGAAGGGGAGAGTCACAGAGGTTTAACATCTAATATAAAAGCAGTAAGATAAAACATCTATTGTCTCACAAACACCAATAGAGGAAGTGTTGCATTTATTTGTGTCAGTATTTTCTTCCGGTTACTTCACTTCACTCTTTTTGGATAAAAACTCTGTAACAAATACAGGACAATGTGTTGTGTGCAGTGTAAAAAAAGTCCATGATAGTTTATACCTGAACAAAACAGATATACAGTGTTGTGAAAAAACATTTGCCCCATTCCTGGTTTCTTATTTGTTTTCATATTTGTCACACTTAAATGTTTCAGATCATCATCAAACAAATTCTAATATTAGACAAAGATAACCCGGGTAAATACAAAATGCAGTTTTTAAATGATGATTTCATTTATAAAGGGAAATAAGCTATGCAAACCTACCTGGGCCTATGTGAAAAAGTAACTGCCCCCCTTGATAAATCATGAATGAACTCTGATTAACCACATTTTTTTAGGTTGGCACAACCAGTTATTAGGTTAAGGGGGCATTTACTTTTTCACAGAGGGCCAAGTAGGTTTGGATAGATTTTTCCCCTTAATAAATGAAATCATCATTTAAAAACAGCATTATGTATTTACTTAATAATCTTTGTCTAATATTAAAATTTGTTTTATGATCTGAATCATTTAAGTGTGACAAAAATGCAAAAAAATACAAAATCAGGTAGGGGGTAAATACTTTTTCACAGCACGTGATAAGTATAGAGGATCATACATGACTTAAATATAAATAAATAAATAAATGTATAAATAAATACAAATATAAATAAATAAGGAAATAATTAAATAAATACAGAAATAAATACAGAAAAGTATAAATAAATGTCTTAAATATATTTCCACATTTATTTATTTCCACATTCATTCATTTCCACATTTCTGTGTCCGTATGCTAATGAGAAAGCGGGCCTAACCGCAGTCTCATACAGGATTGGTCATAGGAGTGTAATGATCCAGCCCTTCTACTTCTGCCTTTCAATGCTGACTGGTGTCCAGTAGCTGTTTGCAGCGTTGAGCCAGTTCACACTTAAAATGAACTAGTTCAAGTTCAGAGGGTTAGTTCAGGTTATTTTTTATTGGGATGATTAAGGTGTCAGTAACTGTGAGCGTCACGTCTCGTGTTCTACTGAGCACAAGGAGCGAGCAGAGAGGAGGAGGAAACAGAAACTCCAGCCCGGTACAAACTTCTGCTCTGCCCATGAAGCAGCTGATCTCTGAGCAGATGTGACCAGAGAAGCTCGGTGTTTTCACTGTTTCCACTGTTCTACAAAGTCACTGAGCAGCTGCTTCACGGTGACGAGTTCAAGTCTCAGTCACTGCTTGTGTCTCTCAGCGAGTGTGTAGCGGGGGCGGAGCTCCGGGGCCTGTGGGTGTGTGTGTGTGTATGGCTCAGTTGACCAATCCTGCTCGAGACTGAGTTTGGGACCTCCTACCTCATTTACATATGGACACATAAATGTAGAAATAAACAAATGTGGAAATATATTTAAGACATTTATTTATACATTTCTTTATTTATTTCTATTTATTATTGATTTCTGTATTTATTTATGCATTTATCAGACATGTGACTGATCCGATGAGTAAAATATTGATTTCCAATATTTTGTGAAACTAAAATTGGAAAAACTCTGAATGGAAACATGTTTGTGTTGCTACAGTTAGCGAACGGTGTGCGATGCAGCAGTGTGAATGAAAAAAAACCCACACGTTCATTTGACTTCTTTCACAGACACACAAACAAAACAACCCCCCAATCAATTGTTCATCATGAACGGGACGAACTGCAGCCTCAACTCAGCGGAGTATCAGTACTCCTTCTTCCCAGTGATCTACATCCTGGCGTTAGTCGTGGGTCTACCTGGAAATCTGGCTGCTCTCTTCGTCTTCACCTTCAAGATCACCCCTCGCACAGCCTTCAGCGTGTTCATCAGCAACCTGGCCCTGGCGGACATCCTCATCCTCTGCACTCTGCCCTTCAGGATCCACTACCACCTCAACAAAGACGACTGGGTGTTTGGGGACGTCGCCTGCCGCATCACTGGGGTCCTGTTCTACTCCAACACCTACATGAGCATCTGTCTCATGACTTGTATCTGTGTGGACCGCTACATGGCCACGGTGCATCCTCACGCCTACCAGAGGCAGCAGAGGCCCTGGCGCTCTATTGCCGTGTGCGTGGCGCTCTGGTGTGTAGCTGGAGTGATGATGCTGGTCTTCGTCCTCTTGGGGCCTCTGAAAGCCAACGACAACCAATCTGTAAAACACACTTGTTTCGAGAACTTATCCAAGCACGAGTGGAAAATGCGTGCGGGGGTGTACAACCTGCTGGGCCTGATCTTATTCTCCCTGCTGCCCATCGTGATCATCCTGGTGTGTTACCCGCTGGCTGTGAGACGCATCTCCATGATCAGGACTAAAACAGCCCAAAGATCTGTAAGGGTCATTCACACCATCCTGGCCATCACGCTGCTCTGCTTCCTGCCCAGCCAGCTGGTGTATCTGCTTTATATCCTGGTACGCAGGGATGTCATCAAGACATCCTGCTCCGCCGCCAAACACATCTATGACGCCAGGCGGGTCACCATGGCCCTCGTCACCCTCAACACGTGCCTGGACCCCGTGCTGTACTACGTCACCACCAGCCACTGCAAATGGATGCGCTTGAAGAAGACATGGCTGTGTGGACGAGTGGAGAGGAGCAGAGATGTTAGTACGATTGCAGTGGACCGAGAAGCAGAACCTGTAGACATATAACCTGAATATAACTCTGCTTCCTTGTCTTTATATGGAACTGGAGGGGGGGGAACTGGCTGCACAGTCAGGACAAATCTAGTCACCTTCAGGTCCCGTGGTTAATGAAGTTGTGAGGCAGTCTATGTGATACCTGTACATATACAGTACAACCACTGTTTTATTATGAAATAACATATCAATTGTAGAAAACCTTTTTATTTCCGTCCGTTCTTATACTGTGACTGCAGGATGAGACCTGGTGATTGAAAACAGGAAGTACTGTATGATTTACTCTGATTCTAAATATAACGTTACTGCTATGACTAAACACTGATGTAAGGTTCTTCAAAGTGAGTTGAAACATGTCAAATTAAAACTGCTGCGACCCTGAAAAGCAGCAGGAGCAGTTCAGCTATACCGGCAACTGTTTGTTCATATGTCTCCTAAAACTTTTGCAGAAAGTTTCCTTCACCCGCTGCAGATAATCACTTTCTTTTGTGTGTTGGCCGTCTGAGGTTCAGGACAGAGCAACAAAATGTGTTGTGTTGTTTTACAATCTCATTACACGTTGAACAGAGGAAAAAAGAAGCACTGTAATGAACCAACAGCCAGTGATTATCTTTATCTGCTCTCTCTTTATTTTTAATAAAATGTTTATGAAAGTTAACAAACACTGTCTGATGAACAGCCCTGTCGTAAATCCTCCCCTCATGAAGGTTGTGATGTTGTGTTGGTCCAAATGTAAGATAATTTAGGAGGCTGCAGTTTGTGGTGCTGTCAAACTTTGAGGGGACATTTTTGTTTTTTAACCTACACCCATTAAAATCTAAACACATGTCCAAACAAGGCAACAAATTCATGATAATTCAGTCTATTATTGTAACACTGCCATAGCATGACATGAGGTGATTCTGATGTCATGCTAAGGTTTCCTGCTCCACTCGTCACACGATGCACTGACAGAATATTAAGAAGCCTGAGCAGAGCTGCATGGTCTACACAACGCAGAGAACAGCTACACGGTGATAACACAGCAGCACAACAATCTCAGTTGCTGCTTTCTACATTTGGAGATCAGACTCTCAACAACTAGGTAAGTGACTTTGTTTAATGTCAAAATACTTTGTTTATTGGTCTATTTAGTCTGGGTTTATTTTTCACAACACGTTTACCTTCTTAGAAACAGCTCCTGCAATGAAGGGGAGAGTCACAGAGGTTTAACATCTAATATAAAAGCAGTAAGATAAAAAATCTATTGTCTCACAAACACCGTTAGAGGAAGTGTTGCCTTTATTTGTGTTCAATATTTTCTTCCGGTTATTTCACTTCACTCAAGACAGTGTGTTTTGTGCAGTGTAAAAAATGTCCATCATAGTTTATACCTGAACAAAACAGATAAATGTGTTAAGTTTCTTGAGAAATGCATTAGAAGCAAGGACTAGACATTAAGGAACGTCGACACGTGACTGATCCGATGAGTAAAAGATTGGTTTCCAATGTTGTGTTAAACCAAAAGGGGAAAAACTCTGAATGGAAACATGTTTGTGTTGCTACAGTTAGAGGACGGTGTGTGAGGCAGCAGCGTGAATGAAAACAAACCCACACGTTCATTTGACTTCTTTCACAGACACACAAACAAAACAACCCTCCAATCAATCGTTGATCATGAACGGGACGGAAGCCAGCTGCAGCCCCCCCTCAGTGGAGTATCAGTACTCCCTCTTCCCAGTGATCTACATCCTGGCGTTAGTCGTGGGTCTACCTGGAAATCTGGCTGCTCTCTTCGTCTTCACCTTCAAGATCACCCCTCGCACAGCCTTCAGCGTGTTCATCAGCAACCTGGCCCTGGCGGACATCCTCATCCTCTGCACTCTGCCCTTCAGGATCCACTACCACCTCAACGGAGACAACTGGGTGTTTGGGGACGTCGCCTGCCGCATCACTGGGGTCCTGTTCGTCTGCAACATCTACATGAGCATCTGTTTCATGACTTGTATCTGTGTGGACCGCTACATGGCCACGGTGCATCCTCACGCCTACCTGAGGCAGCGGAGGCCCTGGCGCTCTCTGGCTGTGTGCGTGGCGCTCTGGTGCGTCGCTGGAGTGATGATGCTGGTCTTCGTCCTCTTGGGGCCTCTGAAAGCCAACGTCAACCAATCTGGAAGACAGAGTTGTTTCGAGAACCTATCCAAGCACGAGTGGGGCACGCGTCTGAAGGTGTACAACCTGCTGAGTCTGATCTTATTCTCCCTGCTGCCCACCTTGATCATCCTGGTGTGTTACCCGCTGGTTGTGAGGCGCATCTCCATGATCAGGACTAAAACAGCCCAAAGAGCCTTGAGGGTCATTTACACCATCCTGGCCATCACGCTGCTCTGCTTCCTGCCCAACCACGTGGCCAATCTGCTGCACCTCCTGCAACGCATGGATGTCATCAAGAGCTGCTCCTCCGCTAACCTCATTTTTGAAGCCAGGCGGGTCACCACGGCCCTCGTCACCCTCAACACGTGCCTGGACCCTGTGCTGTACTATGTCACCACCAGCCACTGCAAATGGAGACGCTTGAAGAAGTCATGGCTGTGTGGACGAGTGGAGAGGAGCGAGAGAGCTGAACCTGTAGACATATAACTTGAATATAACTCTGCATCCTTGTCTATATATAGAACTGGATGAATTTTATAAAAAAGTTTTTATTAAAATTGTCATTTTACATCAAAATAAAGGGTCGAAACGAAAACAGGCTTCTGATTTTCTTTACCTTGTGCGGTTGTGTCTTGTTATGAGTCTACAGCAAGCAGACGTTAAGAATCAACATTTCTCATGTTAAAGCAATGTCATTTTATATTATAAACTTAAAACAGAATAAATAGACCTCTGCAAAGAATTAGGAATTTGAACAAGTTATTGTATTTCTTTTTAAGTTCATTAAATAAAAAGCGGTACAGTAACATTTGTAGTATCTGTCGTTTCAATGTCCACTCACTACAGGGTTTTATTTATATTAAATATCTGGTGTAAGTGTAGAAAACCTTTTTTTTTCCGTCCGTTCTAATACTGTGACTGCAGGATGAGACCTGGTGATTGAAAACAGGAAGTACTGTATGATTTACTCTAAATCTAAATATAACGTTACTGCTATGACTAAACACTGACGTACTGTTCTTCAAAGTGGGTTGAAACATGTCAAATTAAAACTGCTGCGACCCTGAACACCACAAATGAATAATATTTTGACGAGTGCATTGGTCGTGTGTAACATCATACCCTGTGTTGGGAAACAAGTTTTTATGAAACTAGAGGCTCCCCTTTCGACCTACATGTGTGGTCAAAAATCTGAAACCACATGGCCGCATGTGCTGGAGCGAGCCTACCGAGCTCAGTCTCCCAGGGTGCAACATGTTCTCTTTATTCTGAGAAGGTCAAAGAACTCAGTCTCCTAGGAGGCAACAGGTTGCATTGTTTCAGCAATTTCACACAGAGCTATGATATAGCTTCAATTACATCCACGTATACACATACAAGTTGTACTGATGACACAGGAAGGAAAACCTTCAATGCAGTATGGCAAGCCGATTGAGCATTTATTCAAAATCCTTGATATCAAATTTCAGTCCCCTCCACTAGTTCGGTCTTTGTCTGCACTAGTTGGACGTTTGGTCGCACTAGTTCAGCATCTTACTGAACTAGTTGAAAAAAAAATCTAACTAGTCACTCTTTTTCAGCAACTAGTGGCACTTTTGGTTAACTAGTTACAACAGAAACCTTACTAGTAACACTGTGCGCTGCACTAGTAGAGCCAAAGTCTCCACTAGGGGGCTTTTTGCTGTACTAGTGGCCCTCTGGACCGAACTAGTAAGGCTGAAAGTGTTACTAGCTAACAAGTGAGCTGCAAAAGCTCTGACATGTAAGCTAGTCAAACATGGATTCAGCTCACTTGTTAACTAGTGGCCTCCAATTTGCTGCAGTAGTTAACTAGTGGGAGCCCAAATGCACACTTGCAAACTAGTGCAGCCAAAATCCTCACTAGTTAACTAGTTAACACCTTTTTTGCACCTTGCTAGCTAACTAGTGAGGTGCAAAATGTTTACTAGTAAGCTAGTGGGCTTGAAATGTGCAGTAGTTTGCTAGTTGCAGTGTTTTTTGACTGTACGATCTAACTAGTGAGGCTGTAAGGGCTTACTAGTATGCAAGTGGCAGCCAAAATGCCTACTAGCTCACTTGTTACACTCCTGGACACACATGCAAATGAGGGGATTAAAATCGAAGCTTCCTATTGGCTCTCCAGCAAGAGCTCCACCCAGCAGAAATTTAACCCTATAAAGCCTGATGAGGTTTCACTGCTGTGAACGGCCAGCTCCTTGGTTACTATCCAAACAGAATAAAGCACGTACATGTGTGTGTGCGTCAGATTCATTATTTTTTTTGAACAACAATGAAACAAATGTGAAAATGTTTTAGCACTTATTCTTATTTTGAACAGATTCCTAATAGATGTACAGAAAAGTCAAATCTCAGCTCTAGATGAACATTATTAACAGCTTAATCAAAATATCCAATAAATCGTGGTACTTTACAGAAAACACTTCAAGTCATAATCTATCTTCAATCTAATAAGTGACAGGGTTTTCAGTCCGTGAATCCAATAGTGTTCCCTCCTGCCTCTTTGAAAATCCCACATCAGTAAAGTCCATTTCAATTATATTCTGCTGGCATTACAGGCGCCTGTACTGCCTGCAGAATATAATTGAAACGGATACAAAAAAATTATCTGAAGGTGCAGAAATTATCCAAATACAGGAATATTCCATTGTAGGCCCACTGAAGGTATAATGCTATTATATTATGAACAACTAATCTGATTTTATTTGGAGGTCAGTGTATGTTGATCTGCTGCAGTATTTGCTATCGCCAGTAGATGGCAGAGTAGATTTTCTTTACTACTTTTCAATTGAAAACTTGTATTATACAAATGAATAAGGAAATGACTAAACTAGTGATAATAACATACTGTGTTCATAGGAATTACACATCTGTTAACATCCAGAATGCTATTTCATATATCTTAGGATGTCAACCATTTACTGTATCATAAAACATGAGCACACATGAGCACTGCTTCCATTTTTAACCTAAGGAGTAGTATAACCCCCCACCAAAAGGGGGCGCACTATGCGTTTTAGCAAATGGAACCCCCCACGAACAAGAAGCCCTTTTCTCCTGTGATGTCTTCATGATACCTGAAGGTCCCGGATTTTGGTATGAGATAACATTAAACATTGAAATATTAACATAGTCTACCTGTTATTATACTAATAAGGTTATTTTTCAACTAGACGTCCAACTTGAGAGTGTCAACGGAAGTGATTCCATAGTTATCTGCTACTGAAAACTCAGGTGAGTGAGGACACAAGTAGTCACTGCTAGTCACGATTAGCATCATGCTAGCGAACTATTAGCATCATGCTAGCGAACGTGGGCAAGAACTAATACTGCTGTTAAGATGCTATTTGAAAGATTACCTCTTTAAAACCAATCGGAGTAATAATATAGTGATTATTAATGTTACAACGAACTTTAGGCAGCCTGTTAAAATAGTATGCCACTAAGTGTTTAAGGTTCAGCCACGCAGCTTATGTTAAATAGCAAATAGATATGGTTTAATATGCAAGTGCACTGCAGGTGCATATAATTTGAAAAGCAAATTCATATGTGAATGAAGTTCAAGTTATACTGTGAACTATTGTCATGTTTAGTTTCAAGTATAGTGAGATGATATTGTAATGATGTTATCATATAACATATTAATGAAAAAGGATAAGCCCTTTGTTTAGTGATGTGCAATACTTTATTGTTTTGATTTGTATATTATTATTCAGTGAAGCACAAGTTGTAATGTTATACTAGTGGTAACTGTGATGTTGTTTTATCATCTCAAGGTAATCTGAGTGCACCCAGGTAATGGTTGCACATAAAGACAAGAAGTGAATGAGATCTCATGTTAGAAGTAGAATAAGAGAACAGACACTGATTATTCTGCACTGTGTGTTGATTGTTTTTTTATTTACACTAGAAGAACCTGAATCTGAATGATGAGATGGCTCGCCTAACCCAGATCGTGGATACGGTGTGGCCAACCGTGTAATCCAGATCGAACCTGATTCGTGTATCGTGAAGACATCATACTCCAGTCCTGCCCGTCAGGTAGACGGGGAGTACTGAGTATAGAGACCTAAAGACCCGGACCAGAACGGAACCATTGAATCCTCAAGCACACACACTAATCAAGGACTGTACGGACGATATCCAGGGAACTGTACATATACACACTGACAGGACTGAATTATTTACAAGATTTATATAATATTTACTGTTGTTTCTATTTTATGCTGTTTAATACTGTTTTATACTTTATATTGTGATTGTTCGGTGACTGTTTGTGAAACAATAAACTGGTCATTTGTTAAACTTGTTCTTTGAAATAAGCCTACCTCTCCTTCGAACCTAGGAAGATATTTTGTACTTTTTCTAACACTAGCCCAGACAAGTGCTACACATGGAATTCCATACCACGGCCACATGAGATGCAAGCTCTGTCAGAATTTGAAAATGACAAATGAAAGGTTATTAATCAGCTGTCAAGCTTCCTAAACAAGCTTTCTTATCTCTTACACATTTTATTGTTCTTATGTGTTTCTACGTTTCATTTCTATCTTTTGCTTGTGTTATTTGTGTTAGTATACCTGCTCTTGCTATTTGCTGCCTCTTTCGTTAATTATAAATTGTATTGCTTCGTTTTATCTTACACTATTTGCTTTGTTTTAATAAGTCTTTTTTTATTTTTAGTTGTTTCTTCACTTTATTGTAAAACACTTTGAGCTATTAATGAACCCTAATGAATCAACATTTAATCAATACAACGTTTTAGGCATGGCTGCTAAAATAACTCACATGCCATAAAAGAATGTTGCTAAAAGGTTTAGATCATCACAATTCAGAGCTGGCACTTTAAGGCTTTGAAACACAGTTTGAACACTGACCAATCAAAATCCTTGTCCCGCCTGCCTCATTTGCTTACAGTCCACTTGTTAACTAGTGGACATTTGCGCCCCACTAGCTCAGTAGTGGCTGCATTGGCAGTTTCCATGTTAACTAGTGAGGTACAATTGTCCACTAGTCACACTAGTGAGGTTGTTTTATACCTTACTAGTTAACTGATGAGGCTCTAAATGGCTCACTTGCGTACTAGTGAAGCCTAAAAGTCCACTAGTGAGCTTGTTGGGGTCTTTTTTTGCCGTACCAGTGAGCTAGTTACAGTCACATTATTTCACTTGTTAACTAGTAAGGTCCAAAAAGAGCCACTAGTTAACGAGTGACACTGATGTTTCCCTGACTAGGTTACTAGTGAAAGACATTTTGTCTCACTAGTTCGACTCTGAACAGAACATGTAGGGACTTTGACCGAACATGTTGAACATTTTTCTTACATGTTGGGCATTTTCTTCAACTAGTTGAGCTTTTCTCAGAACTAGTGAACGACTGTACGCAACTAGTAAGACATTTGATCGACATGTTGAGCTATTTGTCCAACTTGTTGACATTTTGGGCACACTAGTAGCTGTTATCATCTTACTAGTTTGACAAAACTGCTCACTAGTCGACATGTGCACGCAACTAGTTAACTAGTGATATGATTAAAGGTTCACTAGATAACCTGTAGGACAATACAGAATTTCACTAGTTAACTAGTAAAAAACACAGAGCTTGAAGGCAGGTACTCTGTTATCATGAGTGGGACATCTCAGGACAATCCTACTGACAGTAGTTTTAATACAGTTATTAATCGAGTTCTAAACGCGCTTGATACTGCGAGACGGGAACTGGGTTCCCGGAGGAACGAGGACAACCTGCTGTCAGTGACTAGAAGCACGTTTCAGAGGCGGAGAAGAGCAGGCCACATGGCAGGTAAGTTTAGGCTAACTGTTACCTAGCATTCTAAAAGTAGGATTTGTATCAGTTTAAAACGTTTACTGAGTTCATTTCAATATTGTCCTTTTCACTGTCACTTCTAACTTTCAAGTGGCTTCTGAAGTCATTATGTAAGGTATTTTTCACGACCTGTTAGAGCTAGAACAGTTAGCTAGCGTTAGCATTAGCTTGCTGTTCTAGCCTAAAAAAAGTAATGTGGTGATGGGAGAAAACTTTATCGTGATTTCGTTATCAACGTGCGCGATAGAATAGGGAGAAAAGAGAAGTAACAGCGCACCCACAAACCCCATTTCTTTCTCTCTCTCTCCCTCTCTCTCTCTCTCTCTCTCTCTCTCTCTCAGCGCGCGAACGTTAGAGACTCAGAGAGGAGCAGAGCCCTAGTGGTTATATGAATGCAATACTGGATCATATTATCATGGGAATACTAATATAACTTTTGGAGAAGCTCCTCTTTCTTATCACCACATGAATATGATAACTTGATTATACAGTGCTTCAAGGGGGACAAGCTTCTTGATGTCAGAGGGGTTTTCAGATTTTTTTTAGTAGTTATTAAATATGAGGTGCTGTACTGTCGACAGGGACATAACAGCAGAGAGAATACAACCTATCATATGACTAGTAACATGTATGTCTGGGGCTCAGACATAAGAAAATGGTCATGCATATGTTTTCTCCTGGCCAAACTGTACTCAGCGAAGTAAAAGTGAAATTAAAATTCCTAGTTTCATATAGGTGCTACTGGCAAAGTTGTATAACCACATTGTTTTTTGTACAGAAGCATCTGCAAATAGGACACCCGGTCTTTGGCGAGTAAGGCTCTTCCTGCTGCAAAATGCAGACCAAGCTGTCCTTCCCTCATACACCGAATGCTGCAAACTAAGCACAACCGGCTTAGGTAACGTTAATGTACACACTCTGTTGATATTTATGTGAGCATGAACTTCAATCTTATTTATTTATTTAAACAGGAATTGTACTTCCATCAACAGCTGATCTGCAAGTGTTGGATATAAAGTGTATTTACATCTCTTTGGCCAGTGTGCAATGTGAAAAAACTATGAAAGGCACTAATTTGCTGCAAGAGATAAATGCATCAAAATGCATATCAGAGTATAAATATATAAAACCTCAGCCTACATATACGTACAGTCTTACATCTTTAAAGTGACATGATTTCATTATCCCTCATTTATCTTGCACGTATAGTGAGTGACTAATTTGGTCAATCAAACACCCTAAAAATCCAAACAATAAATTTGATCATGAAGTCCTTGTTGTGTATATAGCACAGATATTGACATCATGTGCTCAATACATAACAAATAAACTTATTTATAGAGCACATTTAAAAATGACAGAAGTTGACCAAAATGCTTTACAGAGATAAAAAATAGCTTGAAGATAATAACAATCGAACAAATATATAAAACACTGAAATGATCACTGATCAAATTGCGGCACAAGCAACAGATAAAATACCAAAATAAAAAAGCCAGTATGTATTCAAGTAAGTCATTGTGATGACAATCTGAAGGCTAAAGATAAGAGATTGGTCTTAATACAGGTTTTTAAAGACATCAATGAGAGATCTAATTGTTAGAGGCTAACAATTCCAATTTAGGGCCAACACGGAAAAAGCCTGATCACCTATGGTTTTTAACTTTGTGAGTGGAATGGTAACTATTGAGTGGTCAGTGGATCTTAGGGGGTGAGGCGAAATAGGGGATGAGTAGTTCATTGGCAGGGCCAAAGGTTATGACTTAAGTTTGGTTGAGCTGAAGGACATCCTCAATGCAATTTAAAGTGGAGTTCACACAGCATGGCTCACCAAATACACAATAAGGCTTCAATTTAACTGTTAGTCAATAGCTAATAAGACACAGTACTTTGATTCAGTATATTGACACTTTTTTTTTTTTTTTTTCCAGGTGGCCCGAGTCATGTGAGTGTCCTACAACTATCATGGACCCTTTCCGAATTAAACAATTACATTTGCCAGAGCTTTCCAGCAGTCAGCCTCAATGTAATTGGATTTCAGCTGGCAAGAGCTGATAAGAGCAGGGTACTCACAATAATTCAGGCAAATACACTGAAGGAGCTGAAGGCAGTTGTTGGAAGAAGCCGGCTTTATATAATTCCCCAGGCAAATATAACAATGCCTGTACAGGTAAGATTTTGTTGTTCTTTTTGGCCAACACTCCTTTTGAATATTAGCACCTTGATAATAATGACTAATTAGGCCCTTTGTTTTGTCCATCTAGGTCTCAGAAGCTGAAATCAGTCTACCAGGTCCATCCCAATCCGCCGCATCAACATCAGCCATCACACCTCCGGCCTCACTCCCTGTCCCTCAGGTCACAGAACCTGTTCCTACTGAGCCTGATGGAAGCTCATCACACGTAAGTTATTGCAAAACAATAATATATTTTAGGGCTCCAAACTGCGACCATATTTTTTATGACTAGGTCATATATCATGTGAAACACCAGGAAGGAGCGAGGGGTTGATACCGAGACCTGGTATTAAAAGGGTCCTGGGGCTAAATTATTAAAGGTTAAAATATGATTGTGTAGAGGGAAAAGTTAGTCTGGAGCCCTTTATTTTGAATGCTGTTTTGATTATTCATATTAAAGTAAAGAGCAATCTTATTGTCGAAGAGTGGGTTAAAAAGCCATCTGTTCAATTTTCAAATCTAACCTCAATAAAAGACAGTTGGAATAAATGCTAAATCTTGTCAATCAACAGGAGGCAAGTTTGGATCCATCAGAGTGGCTAAATGCTGGGACCCCAGAAGTAAGAATCTGGACGAATATACTGTAGTTACATTTTTCTTCAAATGTGGTATTAAATATATTATTCAAATAATGATGTGTTTAGATATTATTATTTCATGCAGTCTTTGTACTTTCAAGGTGTTTTATAGAAGATCAAGGGTGGCACCACTGATCAGGTACAGTATATTCAAGTTTACAAAGTAGAACCATGTGTGACACTTCTTTTTCCACCCATAAACACTGTCAATACTCATCTACTACATATATTTTACAGAGAGGTTTGAAATTAGTTTTTGACAAGCCTGAATATGTAATACTGACACTTTGAATGAACAAAATCTGATTTGTTTAATACTCCCATCAATGACTTCCTCATGGACTCAGAGGATGGGGATGAGGACGAGGACGGGAGTCTTTCAATTCCCATGGAAAGTGACGGTCCTCCATTGGTAAGTTTTATTTAATTTTGTGCATTAAAGAGTAGTGGTAGGTTTTTTATTAAAGAATTTTTCATTACATCCACGTACTTACAATGAAAAAAATTGTATATTGCCCGTTTTTTCAATGATGCATGATGTACTTCATACATTTTATATACTTTAGGAAGAAGTGGATCTTGGAATCCTTTTGAATAAATACCATGAGGATCACCTTTGTGGTGGCCTGGGATCCACCATCTCCATCAGGAGGAAGAGGCTTCTGGAGGGGGCTATGAAGGCCATCTCCAGAGTCAATTTCTCTTGGACACACTCACCTCATATTGAGTTTGTGGGAGAAGAGGCTGATGACATGGGGGGGCCACAGCGAGAGTTTTTCAGGTCTGAATACCTCAAGTAATTTATTAAATTTAGAATAATTTTTTTTTGCATGTTTTCAGGTTAACTGCACAGTAAAACAAATTCTTTTATTTCTCTTTTCTGTTGATTTCTTCTAGACTCTTGATGATAGAGGTTCAGACCTCTCTGGGAATTTTTGAGGGAAAGGCCGGCCAGGTCTTTCTCGCTTATGATCAGGCAGCATTGGACCAGGGGAAGTATTATAAAGCTGGCCAACTGATCGCCTGGTCTGTTGCCCACAGAGGTCCGTGCCTCAAAGCCCTGGATCCCAGCCTCTTTCTGCTGATGTGTGGTCAGGATCCCCAACTGGACCAGTTTGACTGGCATGTGCTGCCTGACCCAGAGGTCCAAAGCAAAGTTGAAAGGGTGCTTATTATCATGTCAAGATTTATTGGGATTTAAAACCAAAAATTTGTTTTAAACTTCTGTTCAAAGTTGACAAAAGCATTAAACAGCGTTTATACTAAATGACTACTGCATGACAAATAATTGCTCAATCTGAAACTCCAGCAACATTGTTCTCACTCAGATTTCTCTCTAAGATACAACAGTGCAAGACTGCAGGGGACCTGACTGCACTTCAGCAGGAATTAGGTGACTGGATCGCTGAGTGCGGCGTTAGCAGACATCCCAAGGATCTACTCCTATGTGGTGAAGCACTACATCTTCCTTCGGTAAACGCATACACAAATGAAATAAGCTTTATTGTACAACACAATAGTAGTCAAAATAAAAACATGTATTTACTTTATGCTATTAGCTGAAAAATTGTATAATGTAAATATGGAAAATATCAAATATGTGTTTAGTAATTGTTACATTTTGTTCACAAATGGATTAATATTGTCTCATCAAGGCATTGTGACTTGGTAACATTCAGAAGTTTGGAATCAGTGCGAAATGTTTATACATGTATTTGTTCATTTGGGACAGAGGTTAATACTTTCAATCCCTCAATGCGGCACCAAATTGATCAAAAATGATAATGATGATGTTATTGATAATGCCAGCTAAGGATCAGGTGGGCATTTGTTTCTTGTTTGTCAGACTAGACACATGTACTTTTCACTTGCACAGGTTTCCGTCCGTGCTTTCTCTTGTCGTTCTGTCCTGGTCATGGCTGCTGAGACCAGCAAGCCGGTGTAAACATATACATTAGAAACTGATTTCATCCAGTAATAGTAATTTGTATTGTTGTTATAATTGTATAATTATATGTACGTGTTATGTCTCTGTTGGTTTATAGAACGGCCAAGATGATCCATCAGTTCACTGATGGAGTGAATGCGTTTGGGCAACTGTGGGACATCGTCAAGGCAAACTGGATAGCGTTCCTGCCGTTATTTACAAACATGCAGGAACCGTTGTCCAAGGAAGCCTTTAAGGCCATTTTCCTGTACAGCTACAGCAGTAGTGGTAGCAACGATCGTGATGCAGAGGAGGACACCATCTACTGCTGGGAGATGGTGCTAAACAAGATTGAAGGTATATTGTATTCCTTTGGGAAAATTGTGCGGCAATAATTAGGAAATCTTATCAAAATAAATTACACAATATATTAACATAAAGGCACACTTGAAATGTACTATGAAAGATGGCAAATATTCATAGTATAATTTGGGGAATTTTTTCAGATTTCTAACAATGCAAGTTATGTTATGCCAATGTAGCCAAAGCCATTAGAGCAATGGCAACATTAAAGTTTTTATGTCATCAACTGTACCTTTTGTGTCAAACCTGAACTGTAAAGCCTGTCATGTTTATGAAGCCAGAACGAGACTGCAGGTCCAGACCACACTGCATTGTGTCCGGGTGCACAATGACATGCTGGAAACAGGGATATACTGCTGAACTCAGGTTTATTCCTGTGATATAACCAAAGAAGCTAAAAGGCTGTCACATGGATTTATCTCTTCCCATCAACACTCCTAACGCAGTCAAATACAGCGCAGACTGATGAGAGACTGAAACTTATGTGGTACATACTCCAACCCTCAAAATAAAAGCTCAACATTTGTCAAAAAATTACAAAACAAAAGTAAAGAAATGCAAATTAATACTATACTCCCAATACCAAGAAAAAGTAACGTAAAACTGGTGAAAGATTTTGGTTTCAATTAATATTTATTAATTAATATACATTATAAAACTACACAAACCATAAGAACATTTTTAATTACTGAGGTTACTTACTATCTGTTACATTCACATAACCTACATTTTTGAGAAAGGGCTGGCATGAAATATAGTCTTGTTAGACAATCGATTTTATACATGAATGCAAATGTTACTTATATTTTACTTTTTTCATGGCAGACAAAGAAAGTGAACTAACCTACGAAGAGCTTCTAATCTTCATAACTGGAGCGGATGAGGTTCCGGCGCTGGGCTGTGAAGGATTTTGGCTGCACTAGTTTGCAAGTGTGCATTTGGGCTCCCACTAGTTAACTACTGCAGCAAATTGGATGCCACTAGTTAACAAGTGAGCTGAATCCATGTTTGACTAGCTTACATGTCAGAGCTTTTGCAGCTCACTTGTTAGCTAGTAACACTTTCAGCCTTACTAGTTCAGTCCAGAGGGCCACTAGTACAGCAAAAAGCCCCCTAGTGGAGACTTTGGCTCTACTAGTGCAGCGCACAGAGTTACTAGTAAGGTTTCTGTTGTGACTAGTTGACCAAAAGTGCCACTAGTTGCTGAAAAAGAGTGACTAGTTAGATTTTTTTTTTCAACTAGTTCAGTAAGATGCCTAACTAGTGCGACCAAACGTCCAACTAGTGCAGACAAAGACCGAACTAGTGGAGGGGACTGAAATTTGATATCAAGGATTTTGAATAAATGCTCAATCGGCTTGCCATAATGCAGCAGATCAGGAAGATGTCACAGGTGGCTTGGGAAACTGTTGTCTCTGTCAAGACTACAGTTCATGCAACCGAGCCTGTCAGAACAAACACCAAGGTGTCAAATTTATCCGCAGCCTCAAAACGCCCCCCTCACAACAAAGCGAAGGGGGGTGACAGCAGGCAGCGTGGGGACACAGAGCGCAGGCGCCTTGTCCACCACCTTCCCAGAGATCGGCATTCCCACAGTAGAAGCTGCAGGAAGCCGTACTCTGACATTCTGGCCCAGACAAATTACCACTACTCAGAAGATGACGACAGCATCTCTGAGTACAGTTCAAAATATGGTTATGACTCTGAGTCTATCTATATGAGTCTGGCTCGCACTTTATCATTGTACGTGCCTCTCTCTACATCTTATCTTACAATTTACAAATGTCACATTTTTCTGTTTTCTCTCTAAACCTAGTGAAGAGCACAGGTTATTCATATTGTACTGTTATTGTAACTCTGAATTATTTGTCTAATTTGAATCTTGCTTAGCTAACTAGTTGGATACACAAATGCCCAGATGTTACCGTCCAAGTGAACTGACAATTGACTTTTCCAGCTTTGCACTAAACATGTTCAAGTACGCCATCAGGAACACACATCAGGTGCGATTCCTGACACCGCAGGGGGGATGTTGGGAAACACGTTTTTATGAAACTAAAGGCTCCCCTTCCGGCCTACATGTGTGGTCAAAAATCTGAAGCCACATGACCGCATGTGCTGGACCGAGCCTCCCGAACTCAGTCTCCCAGGGTGCGACGCGTTCTCTTTGTTCTGAGAAGGTCAAAGAACTCAGTCTCCTAGGAGGCAACAGGTTGCATTGTTTCAGCAATTTCACACAGAGCTGTGAAAAGCCACCAAAGTCAACTCCAATTGGTCACTCTGAGGTCACGGGGCCAATATAAGGACAAGTCTCCCCCAATTCTCTTTTTTTTCCCCACAACTCTTCAAGGACAGCAGGCTGTCCAGCCTCTCCTCTCCTGCATCGCCTAGCGGGGGCCTGGCTGTTCCAGCCTGGCATCTTCTCTTCGCATCCAAATCTACAAGAGGAGCGCAAAGGTCGACCTTCCAGCTCATCTTCTCAAGGAAACCTCTCAAATCAGCTCTACCAACTCCTAGCAGCGACTCGGTGTCCTGCAGGGAAGAAATTCAACAAGCAAGAGCATCACAGCTCAACAGAACCGCGGGAGCAGAAACCTTACGACCAACCGGAGACGTCACACAATGCCATGACGAACGGCGAAATGCACAGCAACTTTCTCCCTTTCTAAGGACTGGTAACATACTGGGCTTAATAATTGTACTAGACTAAGCAAGACTGTGTATTTGATTCTGTGTGGTGTTTTTAAGTTTTGATATGTGTTGTGTTATTGTGGTTACAAGTTAAATGAAAGCTAATGTTCGTTACGCTCTACACAGCGTTTGGAGGATGCAAATGTTTACACAAACAGACAATACAGCCGATAGAGCAGGAACAAAATATTCTTGCTCCAATGAACAACATCGACCCACAAGGCGTCAGCCGAGTCAAGGCTTGTTTATGAAACACAAAATCGAACTGTCATGGTGTGAAGATTTTGTCTGGCGGCTGCAAGCGGCTCCTGTTCACTTCCTGATTACAGGGCCAAGAGGCGTGGACTACGCCTGTGCACCATCAATGGAGAACCAAAGTATAAACTACTCCCCTTCATTTTTGACCAATCAAATTATACCTACTGTTATAAAATATTACAACCACCGTCCTTGTGGTGCGACTATTGACTATCCCCTGCTACTGATTTAGCCGAGGCATCTCACGTAAAGTTTACGTTTTGTTTAGCAGCTTCCTGTTAGCTTTAGCAACACCTAGTTAGCTTAGCTAGCTTAGCCGGTAGCTAACAAGACGAGTTGGACCTTGACTTAATTCAATACGATCAAATAGTGTTTAAAGCTCTAAGTATTTAACCCGGTAAGTATTTAATTATATATAATAATAAAGAATTATCATGAAAATGAGCCTGAAACAATGAAAGCGCTTCAACTTTTCACCTTCATCATGTTCAGCAATACACAGAGACTTCCAGTCTGAGCCCTTCAGAATAAAAGTAGTCCAAAAATGTATTTATTTATTTATTTGTTTGGATGGAGTAATATATAGACATACGAACAGATATGTTTTTGTTATTTAAACTTCACTCTCTAAAGCAGATTCATAATATTCTAAACAAATCTCCAAACAAGGCCACACTCATAATAATTCAGTTTATAATTCTTACACTGCAGTGGGAGGTGAATGTGATGTCATGATTTGGTTTCCTGCTCCACTCGTCACACGGTGCACTGACAGGAAATTAAGAAGCTGAGCAAAGAGCTGCATGGTCTACACAATGCAGAGAGCAGCAGCACGGTGATAACACAGCAGCACAACAATCTCAGGTGTTGCTTTCTACATTTGGAGATCAGACTCTCAACAACTTGGTAAGTGACTTTGTTAAATGTCAAAATCCTTTGTTTATTGCTCCTGAACAAGA
The DNA here is from genome assembly GCF_963576545.1 of Limanda limanda. Classification (NCBI taxonomy): domain Eukaryota; kingdom Metazoa; phylum Chordata; class Actinopteri; order Pleuronectiformes; family Pleuronectidae; genus Limanda; species Limanda limanda. The sequence continues at coordinate 1,592,092 of NC_083642.1, read as the reverse complement.
AACAGCTCCTGAAATAAAAGGAAGAATCACAGATGTTTATCATCTAATATAAAAAGCAGTAAGATAAGAAATCTATTGTCCCACAAACACCGTTAGAGGAAGTGTTGCCTTTATTTGTGTTCAGTATTTTCTTCCGGGTATTTCACTTCACTCTTTTTGGATAATCTCTTTAGCAAATACAGGAAAATGTGTTGTGTGCAGTGTAAAAGATGTTGATCATAGTTTATACCTGAACAAAACAGATGAATGTGTTAAGTTTCTTGAGAAATGCATTAGAAGCAAGGACTAGACATTAAGGAACGTCGACATGTGACTGATCTGATGAGTAAAAGATTGATTTCCAATGTTGTGTTAAACTAAAATTGGAAAAACTCTGAATGGAAACATGTTTGTGTTGCTACAGTTAGAGGACGGTGTGCGAGGCAGCAGCGTGAATGAAAACAAACCCACACGTTCATTTGACTTGTCACACACAAACAAAACAACCCCCCCATCAATCGTTCATCATGAACATGACGGAAGCCGGCTGTAGCCCCCCCCCAGCGGAGTATCAGTACTACCTCTTCCCAGTGGTCTACATCCTGGCGTTAGTCGTGGGTCTACCTGGAAATCTGGCTGCTCTCTTCGTCTTCACCTTCAAGATCACCCCTCGCACAGCCTTCAGCGTGTTCATCAGCAACCTGGCCCTGGCGGACATCCTCATCCTCTGCACTCTGCCCTTCAGGATCCACTACCACCTCAACAGGAACAACTGGGTGTTTGGGGACTTCGCCTGCCGCATCACTGGGGTCCTGTTCTACTCCAACATCTACATGAGCATCTGTCTAATGACTTGTATCTGTGTGGACCGCTACATGGCCACGGTGCATCCTCACACCTACCTGAGGCAGCGGAGGCCCTGGCGCTCTCTGGCTGTGTGCGTGGCGCTCTGGTGCGTCGCTGGAGTGGCGATGCTGGTCTTCGTCCTCCGGGGGCCTCTGGAAACCAACATCAACCAATCTGAAGGCCACAGCTGTTTCGAGAACTTCTCCAAACACGAGTGGGACACTCGTCTGGCAGCGTACAGCCTGCTGGGCCTGATCTTCTGCTCCTTGCTGCCCTCCGTGATCATCCTGGTGTGTTACCCGCTGGTTGTGAGGCGCATCTCCATGATCAGGACTAAAACAGCCCAAAGAGCCGTGAGGGTCATTTACACCATCCTGGCCATCACGCTGCTCTGCTTCCTGCCCAGCCATCTGGTGTATCTGCTGCACCTCCTGCGACGCATGGGTGTCATCAAGAGCTGCACCGCCGCCGACCGCATCTACGACGCCAGGCGGGTCACCATGGCCCTCGTCACCCTCAACACGTGCCTGGACCCCGTGCTGTACTACGTCACCACCAGCCACTGCAAATGGAGGCGCTTGAAGATGACATGGCTTTGTGGACGAGTGCAGAGGAGCAGAGGTGTTTATACGATTGCAGTGGACTGAGAGAATTTTAACCTGTAGATATATAATGTAAATATAACTCTGCTTCCTTGCCTATATATGGAGCTTGAGACTTTTATAAAAAAGTGTTTATTGAAATTGTCATTTTACGTCAAAATAAAGGGACGGATCTAAAACAGGCTTATGAATTTCTCTATCTTGTGTCTCGAGATGAGTCTACAATGTTTGTGTGAAATAAATGGACCAATCAGACCAGAATCCTTCAAAATGTTAACAAATATATTTAAGATTCACGATCACAACAGGAGAAAGGGGGGAGGGGGTAATACAGCCTTGATGTTGATGATATCTGCTGTAATTTGAAGTTATCAGCACTGGTAAGAAGTTTGTAGTCTCCAGAGAATCCAGGATCCAATGAATGGTAGAGCTTCAAATGTTTATGGTTTTGGGCCAAAATGGAATTCAGCAGATTCCAGCTGGAAGCCCCTTCTTCAGCAGAGTCGAGAGGAAACTGCCCAGATCTTCGTCCTGATGGAGAAAACCAGAACTTAAAGACAGAAGCAACGATTGTTACGATGGCTCTACATTCACATACACAGTATTTTATTAGCTCCGCCAAGATGATACGTTTTCACCTCTGTCCATTTGTTTGTTAGTTTGTTTGTAATCAAAGCAAGATAACACAAAAACTACAGAATGGATTTCCATGATACTTGATGGGAGGTTGTGGTAAGGATCAGTGAAGAAGCCATCAAAGTTTGGTGCAAATCCAAATAAAAATACAGATCTAGTGGACTAGTAAAGTCGTGGTTTCGTAAGGGGACTGTCGGGTCTTTCTGCTGTTCTGGTTCCACCTTTGCTCTTCATGCTGTGAAAAGAATCTTGCTTTCAGTGCCAATCGTCTTCTGATGATCTTAAAGTAGATACGACTCTTTTTTTTGCCCTTTCTGTTTAGCATGGAACACATGAAACCACAGAAACCCCGCTCCTTCCATTACACCGCTCTGCAGGCAGGTTTCCCCTCCTCTTGCTTTCACAGCCCCTCGTCTCATACTGTCCACCCACACCAGTGTTTTCACCTCTTCTGATCAGAGCTTCTCTCAGGTCTGCGTGGGCATCAAACAACAAACCGTCGAAGGAAAGGTGCTGTGGTCGGACCAGAGCCAAAGAAAACACACACAACTGCTGTGGCTAAAAGGATCCGCAGCAAGAAACATGTATTCTGAACCTCAGTTATCATCCTTCCATTTCATTTAAAATGTTCAGCACTAGTAACAAGAGCAATCAAATACAAATAAACCCTTTGAATTGAACTAATCCTCAAGATTAATGTAAATTAAAGATCTTTTATCAATTTCAGGTCTGAATGTGTCTTGTTCCTTCTTCAATGAAATGAATGGGCAGCAGATTTTTGATAATTTTTAAGTATGAATGTTTTTTTTATGTCCAAACTGATCATTTGAATTATCACCTGGATATTTAATTTGATCCATATTGCTTCTCATACAGTGATTAGAGAGAAATAGCATTTCAATCCTGTTCATATACAAAAGGCAGAGCTGATATAAGGTTGACTTTGCTTTTAAAAAAACAAACTAAACAGCTTTAATTGTTGAATTTAATTCATAAGCCACAGTTAAAGGAAAGGTTTTTGTTTTTACCTGGTAACTCCAGGAGAGCAGAAGGACCTTGGTGTTGGAGTCCTCAGCGGACGACGACACTTTGATGACGATGGACTCCACCATGACGGTGCCGTCAGGGAGGTGCTGGATGGTGTAACCTTTCAACACGCTGCAGCACGGGAATCAGAAAACAAGCCATTAGAACACGTACAACCTAGCCTGGGTGCCAGACGAACTTAGCCCCGCCCACAACATTTGTTGTTCGGGAAGTTCGGTCTGGAGTCGCTCCGTTGGGGAGAAACTATGGCCGATCAGGAGCTGATCGGACCAATCAAATCGTCAGGGCGGGCTTTATACGGTGATTGACAGATGATCTACAGTGACGTCATCAACCACGTCACCAGAGAGCGCTGCCTGCAGAGCTGAGATGTGTCGATGCTGCCATCGAGTCTGTTTCAGGAGATATCTCTCAGAGCCTCGGTCCCGGGCCGGTCGTGGTCCCCGGCCAGTCGCGAGGCTCTGATAGAGATCCGTAGCGGGCTTCTTCACGCCGCCGCCGGCCGGGGCTCTCACAAGCAGCCCTGGTCTCCAGCTGCTTCCTGGGGGCTTTGCCTCCGGTGGAGATACGAGCGGCATTAGCAGCATTTCCATTGATTTATTTAGAGAGTTAATAAACTCGTGAAACAGACAACTGACAACAACTATGCGTCGCTTGACATACGTCACACACTACGTTGCTCTGATTGGTTGTAGGTCTATCCAATTGAGCGAAGAGGCATTTTGTTTCCTGGTTCTGTTGAAACACGCCCCATAATCACAGCCCAATGGAGCGGTCTCAGACTCATATTCTGACTAGAATAATGAGTATGATAACGTCAGGCTACGTACAACCATCATTTAACAATAAATACAAAAAAGACAGAAATGAAACATACTGTACCTTCCAAACACACTTAAAGCAATGAGAGGAATTAGACGACATGAGAAGTGGGAGAAAATAGCTTTTTTTCTGAATAAAACAAAACCTGATGTGTTTCGCAGGTGGAATAAAGAGAGAAGAGGTGGATGGTGTTGGAGAATTTCAACATAATGCAGATGAGACACTTGCTGTCCTCCTCTCACCTCTTGAGGTGCGTGTAGATCCTGTGCAGCGTGTCGGGGTCGCTGTGCGGGTCCTGGAGCTGCACGCGGCAGGTGAAGCGCAACTGATGCTCGTTGAGGCCGAGCTCCTTCAGCGCCTGTTCTGACGACACCAGCTTCAGACTCTGCGCTCCAGGGAAAAACAACAAGACAAGTGAAGCAGAACGGGTCAATCCCACTAAACTGAAGCTCCTCTGTTGGAAGAGGTTTTCAAAATATCCAAAACAAAGAAAAACACTCTGGCATCTAGTTTATAAACTCACGTTTTCTTTCATGATCAAGGTTCCGTGCATGGTGCGAGGCTTTTTGGGATCGGGCAGAGGACCTTCGACACAAGAATGATTTAGTACATTGTAACAACGAGTATATGAGAATAAAACAGCTAAGAACTACAGAAACATCCATGTAGATTGTTACATATTGTAAAGTATTACTATAACTAAATCACTATATTGTAAAGTTCAACCAGAGCGAGACAGGTCTGGATTTTGGGGCCTGATGCAGAATGATATCAGTGATTGATATCTAGCCTTGATGTTTCTATAGTTCGATCATAAACTATATTATAAATAACCATAAATAAAAAGAAAACCGGATAAAACCATATATATAGAACTTGAAATAGGAAAATAGGAAACATTTTTGTTATGTAACATAAACCATGAATATATAACTATGATTTAAATATTCACCCATTCTGGAGAGTGAATGAAAGGTCATGAGAAGGTGTATAAAAGCATTTTTTTTATCCTGTTCTTAAAAACATGATAGATGTGTCCTCTGATGTCCTCTCTTAAGTCTTATGACATTTAAATAAATGACATTTATCATATGACAACAGATCTGGGTCATGATATCTAACCGCGCGGCAGGATACCAGTCATTTAAAGTACTCAACGACACTGTATGGGCACAAGACACCTAAACCTCGTTCACCACATACCAGAACACCTTTATGACTCATTCGGCTGCAAATTAAACTTAAAAACTCCTGAACTTTAATGAAAACCTACCTCCGAGCGCCATCTCCCTCTTGAGCAGGTTGAGTGAGATGTCCACGGGCACGCTGGGGTTTGTGGTCACACTCACCGTCTCTCCGTTAGCCGGCATGTAACAGTCTATGCCTGACATTTGAAAAACAGAAACATTAAGGAGGACTGAAACCCGCCGCTCTACCTGTTGGGAGCGCACGTATATTATATATTATATTATCATCATAATCTATCTTTAATGAGCCAAACGACACTGATGTGATCGAGTGGAGGAACTCTTACTGAACTCCTGCTCGATCTTGCCCTTGAGGAACCCCATTTTGGCGGCCTCCCCGTGCACCAGCAGCACGTTTCGGGGCTCTGCCATTCGGATGAGCTGCATGATGCCTTTAGCGTCTGCGTGGGCACTGAAGGACATGTACTCCACCTGCATCTTCACCTCCAGCTGTTACAAAGGAGGAGAAACAAAGAACCAATGTCAGCGTGATCTTCTTTTTGTTTGCCTATTGAATTGTGCTCTTACTGGTTTTAGATTGCTCATAAAACGCCGGTGCTGTTGCCAGGAGACACTTAGCTTAGCTTAGCATAAAGATCCCACGACTCACACTTGTTGAGATATCTATGTTTTGTTCTCTATCTTATGAATATATTTTACTATATTTTACCTACATTTATATCCTGTGAATCAATATTAGCTGTGTAATCTATAGAATTAACAATATTACAACTGTTTCTTTTATCCTGGAGTGATATATAATTTCTGGACTCAGGTACAGGGTCAAACACAGAGTGCAACCATCTGAGGGTCAATCTGACCGCAAAGTGCAGCTTGGGGATGCGTGAGAAGGAAATCCATCTTGAGATAACTATTTTCCAAATTATTATGAGAAAAAGATATTAAATCCTCCTCTAAAGTCTAATCTGCTGGGTCTCTCCACTGTGAAAAACTCCCTCACTGTGAAAGGGCATAATGGTGGGAGACACCTGGTGGACCGGACCTTCTCTCACAATGATGTGCTTGCAAAAAACTGCACTTTGAGAGACAGTTCACATCTGGCCAATTGCTGCGTGCCCTCAAGAAAAGATCCGCCTCTGTGTTGCACTCTGTGTCTTTTACAAATACTGTGGACTTGGGATGAGGGGGGGCTTCTTCTCGACATGATCCAGTGACCTGGCGACATGTCCAGCAGAACTCCAGAGACTCTCTGTAAGTATTGTTCTTATACAATAAACGTATTACTGTGAAACTTTTGAACACTGATCTTGTCTAAATTATTAACCTTTCCCACTTGAACCTCGAATCAACGAACACGCTGTCTGGTCCAGAAGGGACCGGGCTCGACACACTCATGCAGCAGAAAATAAACAAACATCTCACCGTTGATCTCCCTTCCATCTCCAGCTTCCTCTGCCCATTTAGGATCTTATGGCCGATTGTTCCTTGTACACAATACCCGGGCATGATGACCTAAGAAAAGAAGAATTAGTTGTATATCAAGTATTGTTATGTTTTTAAAAGCACCTTAGATTTCCCCTGTGGGACTCACCATGTTCTTCTCATTGCCGGCCCATTTCTTGAAGATCTGCAGAGACAGGCCAGCGTGCAGCATGCCCGGCGTGGCGAACACCACCTGAAAGGGCACGAATGGTTGTAGCTCACTGCAGCTTTACTTTCACACTTTGGGGGGAAAACATGAAGTAACTTTTACCATCGGTCCAGGATTATCAATGAAGGAGCGATCGAAGGGCTTGATGTGCTTGAACTCAAACATGTTCCTCTGTACGAAGGTTTTTCGAATCTTCTGGTTGGTCCACGTTATGAAGAGCTTGTAGTAGTGATTGGCTTTCTCCGTCAGCCCGGTGGAGAAGTAGATCGGGGCCTTGAGGTTCATTCTCTCCCTGTTTGGTGAGGAGGAGGTAATTAAACAGTCCGTCCAATGGAGAAGTTCACACATTACCAGCAGCAGCTTTTTTGTTATCTACAAAAAAGGCTTTTGTGTTTCCTCTTTACAGTCCCTCATGTGTGAAAGGACCTTTTATTTAGTTGGAACTTGTTCACGTTCACAAACCTACATTAAAAATATCACACATTAAGAGCTTCTGGGAATTTTGTCTCTGGAAACAAACCCTTACCAAAATGTTTCCAGCAGGATACAGAGTTCCTGAGCTCGTCCAAGAGCAAAAACAGGGATAAGGACCTGAAAAGATAATAATAAAATAAAATATTTAATTACTTCAAGATAAATCAAAAACCACAATCCCCCAAAAAACAATATTCAACTGACTGAATTCTACCTTTCCTCCTCTTTCTATGGATTCATGCACTTTCTTCAGAAAGTCCCTCTCCCTGCACCTCTTGGAGTCTCGGATGGTGGTGGCGTACGTAGACTCGGTGATGAGCATGTCTGGACGGCACTTATCGATCCACGCAGCACTGAAAACATCCAACACAAGGATGAAAAGACTGTAACCTCACAAGAAATTACCACCAGCAGGAAATCGATAGATTACAGTAAAGGCCACTTACCCTAAATGCCTGTCGGGCGTCATGTTATAGTCTCCCTGAAATGGAAAAGACATTCTTCTAAGCTTGTTGTTGTGGAGTTCTCTGACATTAAAGGCTTGTTTATGCCAAAAATGTGATTCATACACAGAGACGGCTTCTGTCCGTACACAAACAGAACAGTACCACCGGAAATCGATAGTTAAAGACAACCGTAGGACATGAAGAAGACGTTTAGATAAAGAAAGAACAGAGTTAGGATTTCTTCAATGGTTTGTTATCACAACCTTACTGCCCTCTGGTGGATGGATTCCCTAACAAACTTAAAGGATGCACAGGTGAGCAGTGATGGTTGCATCCCTTGAAACCAACGCTTCCCTTTTTCGGACGTAAAGGCAGAATAACCGAGTCTGACCACGGCGCAGACTTGTTGACACTCACAGTGTAGACGACAGACTCTGATCCCACTTTGATCTGCACCATGGCAGCTCCCAGGACGTGGCCTGCATAGTAGGCCTTGATCTCCAGCTCGTCATCCACCTGCCAGCAGCAGCACAACAGAAACAGAGAGGTTTTACCATCAAACTGGACGAGCAGCTGGAGCAGGAAGGACTCACAGACAGAGAGCGGGCGCACGCCGGGCTCTACGCACCTGGACCGTCTGATGCAGGTTCAACGGAACCACCTTCTTCATGCAGTCCTTGATCATCTGCGAGGTGAAGAAGTTGGTTTCGCCCTTTTTGTCCACCGTGATCTTGCGGAAGTCCTCTAGCAGAATGGGGCAGATGGCCTTGGTGGGGTGGGTCATGTAGATGGGCCCGTCGTAGCCCACCATCTCGCTCATGAAGGGCAGAGCGCCACAGTGGTCCAGGTGGAAATGGCTGCGAAGCAAACAGGTTGGAGCCCAGTTCAAACAACAGGATGGATGGATAGATAGATAGATGGATGGATAGATTGATAGATAGATAGATGGATGGATGGATGGATGGATGGATGGATGGATGGATGGATGGATGGATGGATGGATGGATGGATGGATGGATGGATGGATGGATGGATGGATGGATGGATGGATGGATGGATGGATGGATGGATGGATAGATAGATAGATAGATAGATAGATAGATAGATAGATAGATAGATAGATAGATAGATAGATAGATAGATAGATAGATAGATAGATAGATAGATAGATAGATAGATAGATAGATGGATAGATGGATAGATGGATGGATGGATAGATAGATAGATATAAAGATAGATAGATAGATAGATAGATAGATAGATAGATAGATAGATAGATAGATAGATAGATAGATAGATAGATAGATAGATAGATAGATAGATAGATAGATAGATAGATAGATAGATAGATAGATAGATAGATAGATAGATAGATAGAAGGATGGATGGATGGATGGATGGAGAGAGAGAGAGAGAGAGAGAGAGAGAGAGAGAGAGAGAGAGATAGATAGATAGATAGATAGATAGATAGATAGATAGATAGATAGATAGATAGATAGATAGATAGATAGATAGATAGATAGATAGATAGATAGATAGATAGATAGATAGATAGATAGATAGATGGATGGATGGATAGATAGATAGATATAAAGATAGATAGATAGATAGATGGATAGATATAAAGATAGATAGATAGATAGATAGATAGATAGATAGATAGATAGATAGATAGATAGATAGATAGATAGATAGATAGATAGATAGATAGATAGATAGATAGATAGATAGATAGATAGAAGGATGGATAGAAGGATAGATAGATAGATAGATAGATAGATAGATAGATAGATAGATAGATAGATAGATAGATAGATAGATAGATAGATAGATAGATAGATAGATAGATAGATTACTTTATTCATCCCAGAAGGGAAATTAAGTCGTCATAGCAGCCTGTATATTTGAATACAATAAAATACAATACAATAGAATAAAATAAAAAATATTGAGGTAGAAAGAATAAAAACAGAAACACAAGATAAAGAGGTAGATAAGGTGCAGTGGCAAGATGATGGTAATAGTACTGATGATATGATGGTAATGTTATTGTTAGACAGTATATAAGAATAGTACAGTATATATAGTATATAATATAACATAATATATATTTATATATGATAGTAATTATACCAATATAAAAGCAGTATATAGTAATAATGGCAGCAACAGTATATATAATAATAGTGATATAATAATAGTAATTATAACATGTACACATGTATAAATATGTGTATATACACTTATGTATACAAAGAATATACAGTTTTTACAGTATTACAGTTGTTTGATTTACTTTGAAATACATTTGAAAGTAAAAAGCTGATTTGAGAACAAACCTGATGATCACACAGTCCAGAAACTCTGTCAGACGTCCGTTCTGGGTTATGTAGGAAAAGTCGGGGAAACGTCTCTGGAATGACAATATAGACTTTGAATAATTGGGATAATTCTAAAGCCCGACCGATTTACTGATGGACCAATTTAAATCGGATGATATCGGGATTATCATCTTTATCGCTTTATCGCCCAGCCCCATCTATACGCATTACAGACAAAAGACAGAGTGGATTCTTTCACCAGTGGAAAAGGGGCCTTTGTATTTCTTTGGAACATATTTTAAAATATACATATTGGTGTGTATATCGTCATGGGCTTCACTCACATCATCGTTGTATCCCATGTGCATCCCACAGTCCAACATGATGTTTTTACCCCCGATGGACACGAGGATGCAGCTGCGACCAACATCCTGTCCAGCACCTGGGGGGGGGGGGGGGGAGAGAGGGAGAGAGAGAGAGAGAGAGAGAGGAGCTGTGATGAAACTGACAACACACTAAAACACACAGATACTCACTCGCACAATCACTCACTTACTCACAAACACACTGACACAGACAAACATTCTCTCTCTCTCTCTCACACACACACACACACACACACACAATAACACACTCACACAAACAAACATTCTCTCTCTCTATCTCACACACACTCACTCTCTTACACACTCTCTCTCACTCACACACACACTGACACAGACAAACATTCTCTCTCTCTCTCACACACACACACACACAATCACACACTCACACACTCACACAGAAAAACATTCTCTCTCTCTATCTCACACACACTCACTCTCTTACACACTCTCTCTCACTCACACACACACTGACACAGACAAACATTCTCTCTCTCTCTCTCACACACACACACACACACAATCACACACTCACACAGAAAAACATTCTCTCTCTCTATCTCACACACACTCACTCTCTTACACACTCTCTCTCACTCACACACACACTGACACAGAAAAACATTCTCTCTCTCTCTCTCTCTCTCACACACACACTTACACAGAAAAACATTCTCTCTCTCTCTCTCTCTCTCTCTCTCTCACTCTCTCTCACACACACACACACACTGACACAGAAAAACATCCTCTCTCTCTTTCTCCATCACTCACCCACACACTGACACAGACAAATATTCTCTCTCTCTCTCTCTCTCTGACACTCAAACAGTCTCTCTCTCTCTCTCTCTCTCTCTCTCTCTCTCTCTCTCTCTCTCTCTCTCTCTCTCTCTCTCTCTCTCTCTCTCTCTCTCTCTCTCTCTCTCTCTCTCTCTCTCTCTCTCTCTCTCTCTCTCTCTCTCTCTCTCTCACACACACACACACACACAAAAGTTCTCTAGCTGAGGTAAAGTATGTTAGCACGACTAGCTTAGCAGATGCTAGCTGTGCTAAGCTAGCCCCTGTAGCGTCACTCACCCAGTGGAGTAACTTTTATTTCCGGCATGTTTCCTCCGTCTCCTTCACCCAGATGTTCCCACAGCTGTAGTTAGATCCAGTGTCTCCACAGCTTCCTGTTACTGAGCCTCCATGTGCTCAGATGTTTATTGTCTGATTTGATGAGGACATGTGACGCGTTAGGGCTGTCAAGTTACCCGCCATCAAGACTTCCGGTGAGCACCTTCACAGTAAAACCAGTCTTGAGAAAACAGTGGATTCAAATAGTTTCAAGTGTTTTATTAGATAGGAAAAGAGAGAAAGATAGATAGATAGATAGATAGATAGATAGATAGATAGATAGATAGATAGATAGATAGATAGATAGATAGATAGATAGATAGATAGATAGATAGATAGATATACAGATAGATAGATAGATAGATAGATAGATAGATAGATAGATAGATAGATAGACTGATAGATAGACAGACAGACAGACAGACAGACAGACAGACAGACAGACAGACAGACAGACAGACAGACAGACAGACAGATAGATATATAGATAGATAGATATAAATAAGCTATACAAAGTTATGCATTAGACAACTACACAAGTGGAATTTTTTATGCAACGACCCACATGCAATAATGGATTTTGTTAATACATTTACACCATTCAAGGTTTTATTTGTTTTTGCAAAAGTTGTGCCTCCATTTTCTTCAGATTTCTCTCCCAACAGGCCGCACAGTCCCCCTCCTCCGCTTTTATTATGAAGGTACCGTGCGTAGACTTCCGGTGTGTCCCCGGCGGGAGTCTGCGCAGTAGCAGGTGGATCTCCTCTGCAGAGACATGTCCCGGTGTCCTCTCACGTCTTCGTGTTTGTCTCAGGTGAAGCGTTTCCGGCTCCGTCCTGTAAACATCCGGTCGTGTGCTTGTTGCCACCGGAAGTCTGTCAGATTTCCTCCGCTTCCTGCTCGACCTGCTGCAGCACTTCCTGGTTGGAGAACATGGCCGGTGCGAGTGAGCAGCAGAAGTTCAGCTTCCAGGAGATCCTCGACACCTTCAAGCTGTGTCTGACGGACACGAAGGACGTGGACCTGCAGCACTATGTGGACGGCTGGCGAGGGCTCATCAAGTGAGTGCTTCCTCCTCCAGGGAATCCTGTTCCCTCACCTGCTTGGGTTCCATCTCCACCCAGAGAGTCCATTTTATTCACTGCCCGGGTTATTTGTGGTTTATTTAACTAAATGTTCTATTTGTTTAGGATATTTGAATATTTGTTATTCTAATTCCAAAGTCGGGAAATGAATATTCTGAAGATTTAAAAGTCCACTGCTCTCTGGAAGAGTGAATCTGCATTATTGTTTTATTATATCATCATTATCATTGTTGCTATCATCAGTGGTAAGAAATGGTGACTGCAAAATCATTTATCGCAATATTTCCAGGACAATATATCGTCCAACAACCTTTTGTAATCTATATATATTTAATAACGCACCAAGTTTCCCTTGTTCGGGTAACAGCGATAATTCTCTGAGAATCAAATCAAAACTGTTGCTGTAAATATCTCAAACTGAATCAAAGTGAATCAGAACGAGAAACCTTGTGAATCAGGTTCAAATCTATTTGGGAAATAAGTGGTGATATCAAGTCCTACACACCAGTTGTGCTCAAAAATACTACTAATCATAATAATAACTTTAATTAAAGAGCATGTTTTAAAACAGCCTCCACAAAGAGGCCAAATGAAAACAAGAAAATCAATAAAATGTCATTTGAAATCAAAGAGCGCAAATGATTTACTACAAAATCTAAAAAGTTGTTAGAACTTTGCATTGACTTCCAAGCAAAACCTCACGCCCAACCTTCAACAATGTCGCTCTTCCAGGTTCCTGAACTGCTTAGGCAGCATCTTTGGCTTCATTTCCAAGGACGCCTCCAGCAAGATCCTCATCCTGGTGGGCCACCTGAAGGGCGAGAACGGGTCCCAGTACGCCACCATCCAGTCCATGGTGCAGTTCGAGCTGGAGAAGGATCTGGTGGACGTGACCAAGAGAGGCATCCACCAGGAGTCCGGCTGCCGCACCCTGCTGAGGCTCCACCGCGCCCTGAGGTGGCTGGAACTCTTCCTGGAGCGCCTCCGCACCAGCAGCGAGGACAGCAAGACCGGGGTCATGTGCAGTGAGGCCTACAACGAGTCGCTCTCCCAGTACCACCCCTGGGTGATCCGCAAGGCCGCGGGCGTGGCGTTCCACGTGCTGCCCGGGCGTCCGGCTTTCTTCGAGGTGATGAACGTGGGCCCCCCCGAGCAGGTGGTGGCCATGCTGGGAGAAGCCATGCCTCTGATCTCTGAGGTTTACGACATCACAGAGAAACTTTACGCTCAACACAACCTGCTCGATATACCGTAGAGGGCGAGAAGAGAAGGGCGGTGGTTGACCTCTTTATACGTGACACCGTTAACGACGTGTCCCTGGTGACGGGCTGGCGAGCGAGCTGCTACTCAGAGTTTTGTATTATCCGTTTGGTATTGGGCACGAATAATTCCTCATTATTACGTTGACACTAGTCTGTACCTACTGCAGATCTGAATGTGAATCTACTGTTCACTATAATATTCCATATTTGTCTTTACTTCCAGTGATGCGTCTCTGAATCATCTGTTTAATTCAGTAAATTATAGGCTGATCGATAGTGATTTAGAAAAAATGGCTCTGACATGTTGATGTCAAACCCCTCAAATAAAACTTGAGGATTGATATTTCACAGTTTAACCATAAACTTAATTATAACTAACTAGAAATACAAAGAGAATTACAAATATAACCTAATTAATTAAAATGAAAACACAAATTAAGATCTTTTCTATATTGTTTATTCTGTGAAATACAAGCTTTCATATTGGAAAACGTAAGCAGATCCCAATATTTCCATCAACTACAGTGGGAATCACTGCCAAAAGCTGCTTGTTTTCATTATTTATACAAAAAAAAGAAGATACGCTGATGCTGCCTCTTGACTGTAAACACTGGGTTCTTATTTATTACTTTTTCCTGCTTTTCTTTTCTTTTTTTTTAAAAGTGATTTTTGTGAATTTTTGTGATTTTTGGTCAGTTTTCTTTATCGATTGATTGCGAAAAAGAAAATGGTTTCAGGGCTGTTTTGATCCAACACCAATCGTGATTTGTACGTATCAGCGAGATTCTGGTATTAATTAATGAAATAATAATAAGAGCTTTTAATTCGACCGGTGTTTTAAAGCCACTCCAAAGACTAAATAAAGTCTAAATGTGCCAAATCCAAACTAATTCAATGGTCAAGAGAACAGACTGTTACACTAAGAAACAAAAGTGTTGAATAAAGTGAAGCTCTTAATATCTACCGAACGCACAGAATCTGAAAATGTTGGTTAATTTTGTGTTGAATTAAAGGAAAAGTTCAGTTGTTGTTTTATTTTCTATGTTCTTTGGGTATTTTTCTTATTTGAAATGTGAAGCACAAACATCCAGTGTTGTTACAGCTGATGTACATGAAGTGAATGCTGTATTGATGATACATGCAATGTACTGTATATTGTTTATATATTACTATGAATTCAAACGGAACTCGTTATCTCTGTAGCTCAATAAAACAAATACGTAAAAAGATAATTTGTCATTGATCTGCACTTTTTTTGAATCTGTAAAGAGTTTTTAAATCTTGTTTATCTTAAATCAGGCACATTCAGGGAACTGATATCAGTGAGTGTGTGGAACTTGAAGCAGCTTCATTAAATTTAAAAGGGCACTATAATGAATATGTATAGTTTCATATTTCATTACAGGAATTACTTTAGTTTCATTTTATGCACACGATAAAATAAATAAAATAGCATTTCTGTACTTCTGTGACACAGAGTCGCACAAATAACACCAAACAATTAAATAAAGACACTTCAACCACTAGTTGTGTGTGTCACTGTGTGTGTGTATGTCACTGTGTGTGTGTGTGTCACTGTGTGTGTCACTGTGTGTGTCACTGTGTGTGTGTCTGCGTACTTCCACCACCAGGGATCGCCCTGCCTCAGATGTGGTCGTCATGACAACCAGACTCACATGGCACTGCATGAAAAGAAGCGTTTGTGTCAATCTGTGTCGCAGAGAAGTGTTGGCACATCCTTCGGTTAACGACTTTCACACGTATCTGCAGGCAGCAAAGGAAACGCTCAGGGTTCCTGCAGTTGTCAAGCCTGTGAGCTGTTGAGATTTGACCCCCCCTGCTCCAACTCCTAGAGGACGCTTTCACATGCAAATGACAATGCTCTGAGCTTCACAAATGCAAATCAGTTTCCCTGAGAGCAGATAACACCAATATGTAAGAGGCACCAACAAACTATCTGGCTGAGTAAACCAGGCTTAAAATAAATATTAAACCTGAAATTTTAAATTGTTCTTAAGTAAGTAAGTGTGCTATAATGAATTATATTGTATACCACGAACAAAGGTCAATGCAGTCAAAAGAAATGAAACAATGCACTTTATTTCAAATTTTTATTGTCATCCAATCCTAAATCTCAACAACTGTACAGAGTGGCATGATTACAGTCACTTTTTCAATTGTGCTGGTTAAATGCACAGAGGAAGTGTAAACCACACCTCTTCCAGCAAATAAATGATGCTGGGTATGATCATCTGTGTCCTGTAAGCTCCAAACTTCTACTGGCTTTCCATAAAAATATCTGTCCTCCCAAAATACTGGCATCAAATTCACATGTCAATGGCAAACTAAGCTGTTCCATGAATTATAAATGGTACCTTTTCACCACTACTTTCAAAATTGCTATGAAACATTCATTGATTTAATGATTTATTTTTTCAGTGTAATATTTAATCCCCCATGGACTGCACAGTGACAAAACACAGCAGCCGGCTGTTTGGATACAACATACATCTCCACTCAGTTTGATTATTATTTTAAATATAAAGGAGACACAATATAGAGCTTAAATTCCTTCATAATTTGAACTTCAATTGTCTAATTGTTGTTATTAAACTTTCTCAGTATTCCATTAAAACAGTCAACACTTTTATCCAAAGCGACTTACGATAAGTGCATTCAACTATAAGGTTACGAACACAGAACAGCGTGAATCATGTGTGTAAATGTACTAAACACCGCTGCTCACGTCACCCGCTCGCGTCATCAGCTGATGGACTCGTCCAATCAGAGCCTCGTAAACGCCGTGCAGCAGCGTCGAGTGTCCCGCAGACAGGAAGCGGGTCGTGTTTAGCTTGTCCCGTACGAGTGACTCTGTCTTCGGGGTAAATAACTTGCTGAAGTCGACACGACACTGTTCCCTGGAGGAGAAGATGAGTGCGTGTGGAGGCAGAGCCGCGGGCCCGGTGTGGACGAGTCGAGGCGGAGAAGACGGAAGCACAGTCCCTGAGTTACGGTGAGCTAGAGACGCCATGCTAACCACTAAGCTAACCCTACATCTGAAAGCATGTCCGCCACTCTTTGGGATAGCGAGAAAGTTGCTAAAATACGAATACAGCATCGAGTGCTGGAGCAGATCTAGTGCATGTGTAAATATGTATGAATTACTTAGATGTAACAGTTTGTTCTCGTTAAGTTTTTTCATCAACGTGACTTTTTTCTGTATGTTTTCACAGCCTCAGCCCCCCCCCCCCCTCCACACACACACACACACACACACACACACAAACAAAGAGGCGTTAGGCTGAGACGCTGAAAGTCCGGATTTAAAGTGCAGAAAATTAAGCCATTGAATGTAAGTAACTGTTTTTGAATTGTTTTGGTGTATTTTTGCTGTGGATCTTCCAACGGTGATGCAGCGCGGCTATTTCCGTTTATTAATAATAAAGTCATGTTACATGTGTTGTTTTCCAGCTGCCTGTCCATGACGTACAAAGACACACTATGAGCCAGTATGATCCGACCAGACCTTACATCAGCATTGAGGAGTTGTCGGAGAAGAAAGAGGGTAAGGTTATATTCATTAAATAATTTTCCAGTTACATGTAAAGGTGTATGTTGTAATTGAACTGTGCTAATTTTACTGAATGTGTTTACAGCTGATTGAAGCGGGACAGATGACATGGATCCATCCTTCCACAGCCAGGAGTGCACCGACCTGTGTCCCACACTTCATATAAGACTGGAAGCTACACTGATCTCACAGCTACACACCACAGACGTCTACACACTGGAGAAGAGTCCCACAAAGAAGTCATGACCCAGAGGCTGCAGAGAAACATTTCAAGCCTCATCTGAGTTTTTGTACAATATTTTTGCTGTATGTAAATAAAGCTTTCACTCCACATATACCTTGTTCACATTTGTTCCCTGTACAATATGTTCACCTATAACATCAAGCATCACATGAATGTTTAGTTTTAATTAACTGCAGTGCTTTTGGTAAAGGCTTACTTATAAATAATAATAAATATTAATATATACATTTTTATTATAAATATTGTGTGGGAGGGGCTTACCCCACGTGCGGAATGCTGTGACCCCACGTGTGCACTGCAATGACCCATAAGGTGACCAATAGCAACACTTCTACCAACCAATCACGAGTGACATTAGTTTCAAGGGTCTGTGGTTTCCTCCAATGGTGAGTAGAGAGAGGTTCTAGCCAGCGGCTGGACTCCGATTCATATGCTAATTGGATCACACGTCGCGATCGGTCCGCGAGGCTCAGCGAGCCCCCCCGCGGCTCTCTCCTTTGTTCTCCAAATCCCCCTTAAGGTCCGCAAACGCCGATAGACCCACCTTGTCTTCACTGGCGAACGCCGAGGTAACATCATGGAAACAGTTGGTTACAGCAGGGGATTAGGCCTGTCCGTAGAGGTTCACTGTGACAATAATACTGCTTTTCGTCTAGTGTGGACGCTGAAGGCAGGAAGTGAAACCTGGAGGAAATCGTTGGTAAACTCCTGCGCACAGAAACGAGGTATTTTCGTGTTTTTAACGTGTAGTTTCGCTTCAGGGACGAACATGTAAACACGTGTCATGTTGTGGGACATGTTTAAAAGACGTGTTTGTTTCCTGGAGGAAATGGAGGCTTGTTGTTAACTCAGGTGAGACTTTCTTCTCTCTCTCTGCAGGAAGTGAGAGGAATCTTCACCGACAGACAGATGCTGCTGTGATGCTACAACATCTGGATACTGATGTTCTGAAGAAGAAACAGTCACAGCGTCAAGCCCCAGAGACTCAGAGACTCAGAGACTCAGAGACTCAGTGACTCAGAGACTCAGACTCAGGTCCTTCATGCAGAAGCTGATCCAGGATCAGGGGCCACATTCTCCCACTGAGGGTCCGGAAACATCCAGACACTATTCTGCATTCAGTAAGGTGCACGTTTAAGTCATCCACTGTTAGACAGATGGACGGATAGATAGATAGATAGATAGATAGATAGACAGACAGACAGACAGACAGACAGACAGACAGACAGACAGACAGACAGACAGACAGACAGACAGACAGACAGACAGACAGACAGACAGACAGACAGACAGACAGACAGATAGATAGATAGATAGATAGATAAATACACAGATAGACACACAGACAGACAGACAGATAGAAAGATAGATAGATAGATAGATAGATAGATAGATAGATAGATAGATAGATAGATAGATAGATGGACGGACGGACGGACGGACGGACGGACGGACGGACGGACGGACGGACGGACGGACGGACGGACGGACGGACGGACGGACGGACAGACAGACAGACAGACAGACAGACAGACAGACAGACAGATAGATACATAGACAGACAGACAGACAGACAGATAGATAAATCGATAGATAGATAGATAGATAGATAAATATACAGACAGACAGACAGACAGATAGATAGATAGATAGATAGATAGATAGATAGATAGATAGATAGACAGATAGAGATAGATAGACAGATAGACAGATAGATAGATAGATAGACAGATAGACAGATAGATAGACAGATAGATAGACAGATAGATAGATAGATAGATAGATAGATAGATAGATAGATAGATAGACAGATTTTGCATTATGATTGTTCCAAAAAGGAGTCAATTAATTATTAAGAAATTACCCCTCGTTCCCTCTGGAAGACAAGAGGCTGGAACCAGGATCCAGGCAGTTGCCTCTCACTGCCTCTCAGACTCAATTCAGAGCTCGAGTCCTTAACGAGGTCGTTGGGATTCAAACCCAGGACCCGACTTCTCCAGAGGACGAAGCAACAACAGTCCCGACAGGAACCTCCACTCGTCCCAGGGTCCCGGACCACCATGTGGCAGCCGAGCCAGGATGAGGTCCTGCACATGCTGCAGCAGCTTCCTGCGGTTCCACCACATTCCTTAAACAAGCTCAAGGTCCTGCCCCCCATAGAGCGCAGGCGGTCAGGGGGGGGGCCCGGAGGAGACTTGGATAGAACCGTGCACAGCCTGTCTGATGAGACCGTCCCGCAGCAGAGGCGGACCCCCGGCTCTGAGGGGGACAACAGGGCTGATGTGGCCCTCAGGATGTGGCCCAACACCTCAGAGCCGGAACCATTGGGGGCCAGTGTTGATTTGCTGTTAGCCGTGCGGGCGCCGTGCGGCCGGAGGTTCCAGCAGCACTTTGAGTCCACAGACGCTCTGCTGGCGGTGAAGACCAGTGCAGAGGCCCGGTTCACAGAGACGTACGGAGACGTCTCCATCGAGACCATGGACGTGCCGCGCAGGAGCTTCACGGACATGAACATGACTCTGGCCCAGAGCGGCGTCATGAACAGATCCGTGCTCTGCATCACACGGAACAACAATGACAGCGTGGAGCTACATGATTGAGATGAAAACATTTTTTAAAGTTTTGCTTTGTTTACCTTATTTGGATGCTTGACCTCTGACCCCTGTGCAGAATGATTTATCTCTGTCCACCCCTTTCCCATTAATGCCAAATAAATTATATAAATTGCACTATATTGATATTTGAGGAATGAGTGTATACTGCTTGTAAATTGTGTTAATAGGAATAAATGAAGTTATATTTATGCTTTTGAAAGTCTCACACTTCCTCTGTGAGTGTGGGGTCGTTATATTGGAGACATCAAAAAGAAAAACCTAATGAATAAAAAGTGGAACAGAGCTCAGAGAACAAACTTCAACCACACAATTTAGTGTTTACTGTGGAAATATAAAACCAAAAAGGGAAGTCAGATAACCTACATTTATGCCTAACAAGTAAAAAGATAATCTGGATTCGTATTTCAATATTTCTAGTTCTTTGTATGAATCATATTGTCATAAAACACAAGTTTCTTTATTTTTCCAGACTGAACGAAGCAGCTGAATTATTCCTTGTCTGATAGAGCTGTGACACAAAGTGAAAATGTACCAACTAATCAAAAGTATTCACAAAAAAACTAAACACTAGACGCCTCCTGCTCACTCTGGAAACTTTATTAAAACAAACAATCACAGAGTGCATAGAGAATACAGATGTTTCAGGTGTCGCATCTTTTAAACATATTGTATATTCTGAGGAAGTTCAGCAGCTGATATCGACACAGCCAGTATCATAGTGCCAGAAACAAAAAGTGTTGTTTCAATAAACTTTCTCAAGAGCTTTTACATGAGATGTCAACTTTAGTTATTTATTTTTCATCCACACAAAACTGATAAACAACCAAATGCAGTTCGGGGAATTCACAATCAACTACCACTGGACTGAAACTGGCATTTTAAACGTTAAAATGCTTCAAGTCACTCAAGGAAACATTCTATCAAACCATGCAAAGATTCAGAGATGAGACATTTCTCATCTCCCATGAACACACTTCAAAACAAAACAAAGAATAAAATAAAGTCAAACACAGCAAACCATCAACAGCAGGATTATAATCCACCCTTCTTAAATGCTGTTTTAACAGCCAGTGGTTAGTTTAAAGTCTCTGGGAGACGCAGCATTAAGGCTTAAGGTGACTTCAGTGATAAATCACAGAATCAAATGAAATCCAAGTGGAAACTTTGGCAAACTGGTTTCGCACGCATCAACATTTGCATGCATTTCTTCTGTAAACAATAAACTGCCGACACAAACTCTGGAAAGAACTCGAGTCACAGCTGAGGTAACACGTTGAACTGCGCCGGTCGGTGGGGGGGGGGGGGCGGTAAGTGCGTCGAGCAGAGCTAACTGTTGAACTCTTTCTCCATCTCTGCCGGATCACTTGGGTCCAGTTTGGGGATTCTCCTGTCTGTTGGAGGAAGATGGGACGTAAGGACAACAAGTCAGGATCTTTATAGTTGGTGTTGGACATGTTTAAAGTGAAGGAACTGCACACGTACTGAAATGAGTCTCGATCTGGTGGAGAATATCCATGCCGTGCTCACTGTCAACCATAGAGACAGCATATCCTCTTTTGCCGAAGCGTCCCGTGCGGCCGATCCGGTGCAGGTACGTCTCGTTGTCGGCATTTCCATCAATGTCCTCGGGGAGGTCAAAGTTTACCACAAGGGACACCTGCTCAACATCGATACCTGTAACGGAGCCAAGAACGGGTTTATAGCCGTTTCTCAATAAAGATCATAGACAGAACATAAAGATGGACGACGTGTCTTCACTTCCTCCCACTATCCAGCAACCAGTCTGGGAGTGAGATGCTTTAGCTTCACTCCATGAACCGTCGTGTCGTTCATCTTTAAATAAAGTCCACGATAAGCTCTAGTCCGTCTTTATCTCCCTCACCTCTGGAGCACACGTTCGTGGTCACGAGCACCTTCTCCTTGCCGTTGCGATAGCGTTCAATGACCGCGGCCCTCTGCTCCACCGCCAATTCTCCACTCAGCAGCGCCACCTGGTGGCCCTCTTTCATCAGGTTCACAGTTAACCAAGCTGCAGTTTTACGGGTCTGAGAAGAAACATGCACAAGCTCAACTGAAAAACCTGTTCAATCACACGACTTCTGCTCAGACGTGGAACTCTGATCGTACTTTGTTTTCAGTTATCAGAATGTATTATTGATTATTAATACTTAAAAGACAAAAAAAATATTATTTTTAGGAAATGAAAATAGGTAGTTTCCTCACTGTGGGACTAATTAAGGATTATCTTGTGATATCTTTGGTGTGATTTGCCAAGTTGCAGCAGCAAAGGAGATTTAAAGCATCAGTAAAACGTGGACGATTATAACCATGCAACTTAATCATAAGGATATACATACTAAATAAAACATAATAATAAGAACAATAAATAATAATAATAATAAGTGTATTTAAATTACACCAGATTGAATTTGAACTTGAAGGCTGTGTTTAAAGCATTTTTATATCATGTGTAAATGGAGTCTAACAGAGATTTTAAAGCTAGGTTGTGGAAGGTTAAAACGTCCGACTTACACGGCAGAAGATGATGGCCTGGGCGATGGTGATGCCTCCGTACAGGTTGCAGAGCGCTGTGAACTTGTCCTCCTCCTCCTTGCAGACCACGTAGTACTGCTTGATGGTGTCCAGAGTCTCCTCTTCACGCTTCAGCCGGATGATATTTGGGTCGGGAATCACCTTTTTGGCAAAACCCCACACGGACTCCTCAAAGGTCGCGGAGAAAAGGAGCATTTGGCAATCCTTCGTCAGCTGCCTGAAAAACATGGTGAGAGGAGGAGCTTGTTGAACGACGCAACAGAAAAACGCTGGTTTGTAATTTTAGTAGGGTTGCAAAATTCCGGGAATATTCAAAGTTGGAAACTTTCCATGGGAATTAACGGGAATTAACCGGAATAAACTGGAAATGTTGTGGGTAATTTATACTAACTGTATTTACCTTGTCATATACAGACATAAATATAATCATTTTGTTGTGTCATAGGCTGATTTGAGCCCTGAGGAAACTTTGGGCACTTGACTATATGCTTCTGCATCGTTGTGTCATTCTTAACATAGGTCTTTGCACAGTATTTGCAAATGTACACAGCCTTTCCTTCTACATTGGATGGGGTGAAATGTCTCCACACATGAGAGAGTGCACGTGGCATTGTTCTGTAGAATAAGATGAGAAAAAAGTTTGTAAAAAAACACTAATGCAATGCCAGAGATATAAATAGTTAGCCAAACTATTGGAATCGTCTGTAAACATATTTTACAATTGATGGATAAATGAATGGAAATAGTCTAGATGAACAGATGAACAATCCTCAATCAGCATGCTAATATATTTTCCCAGTAATATCATGGAAACTTACCTGACTAGTCCTTCACTCTACAGCAGGCCTCAGTAGCCCTGCTGTAGAGTGAAGGATGCTGGGAGTTATCTGTGCATGTGATGGAAGAATGCACAGTGGAGGGTTGAAACTCAACGTTCCATACATCTTTAAAATAGAGTTTTGAATGATGTTTTTTCATTGCTCAGCGTTTAATTTGCATAGTTTTTTTTTTCAAAATTCCCGAGCTTAATATTCCCATGGAAAGTTTCCGCCCCTTTGCAACCCTAAATTTTAGCAATAAGCATTTGTAGTTTTCCTGTGGAAGGAGCCCACCTGTGAATTCGAAAGCTCTGATCCCGATGACCCTGCGTGGCGATCATCACGTCGGCCTCGTCCAGCACGAACATGGTGATCTTCTTGGGGTCGATGAACTTGTACTTCATGCACCAGTCCAGGACCGTGCCTGGTGTCCCGATGACAATCTGCTGCTGCAACTTAGTGCCTCGCTCCACTGAAAACACACAACCTCGTGCAGTGAGATGCTTGAAATACCATTCGGTTTCTTTATTCCATCAGACGCAATTTACACTCATGATCACATCTTACTTCTGTTGCCTCGAATGGCGTACGCCAGTTCCACATCTGGACAGAACTTCCCCATCTGCTCGATGACCTGACCGATCTGCAGAGCGAGCTCGTACGTCGGAGAGATGCACAGGCACTGAAAACAGTTTTCAACGGTGAGTTCATTCTGGGGCCTTCAGCTGAAGAACAACACAGGCTGGCTCTGCTGGTGAAATGCTACTCTCACCTGAGGCCACTTATTGGCCGGGTCGACATGGCTGAGCATGGCCAGAGAGAAAGCAGCAGTTTTACCGGTGCCGGACTGAGCCTGGGCGATTAGATTCAGAGGGCTGCAACCACAGAAAACACACAGGCAAACCGGATATGAGGGATGGTTTAAAAAACAACTACTGCTGAGCTATTGGTAAATGTTAAAGCTGCAACAACTAGTTAGTCACTTTATTGATGATGGATTTAAAGTCCAAACTGATTAATTGGTTGGCAAATAAAAATCAGCCGAGACTTTCACAGACATATTGTTATCAGCATTTATGTTTGCAGGTGTGACATTATTTATTTGACCAAATGAACAATGCAGAACATTTTATTTTCTAAATTGAAGTTCTCGTCCTTGTGTTTTGCTTCCATTGACGTGTCTCTGAACTGATTCACGTGTCTCAGTAATTCAGAAGGAGTGGAAATCAACTCACGGCTGTGCCAGCATCATGGGCAAAGCGTTCTCCTGGATTCTGGACGGTCTGTTGAAGCCCATGCTGTACACACCATTCAGCAGCTCCGGTTTCCTGTTGGATATTAAGTCAGGGAAACATCAGGAGTCGGGGGGAGGAGGAGTAAAACGCAGGTGTAAAAGTCTGTGCACATCAGGGGAAATTACATTTTGTTGATGTTGAAAATGAAAAGAAAATCTGCTTACACATGGTTGAAAGAGTTTTGTGCGCTATTTATATTTGTTTATTTCAATTGAGTAAACTTTAAACAGCTTCCAATTTGTCTGAGCAATAAAAAAGTCGTTCTTAACGTCAACCCTCCTTTATTTTATTTTTAAAAGTAAAGTTTCTGGCCTCGTTTAGGCACTAGTACCGTTTTTTAAATATCGATTCAGCACCAGACTACTTTTGTTTAAGTTTTGGCACCATTAAAAAAAATAGATTTTATTGCAGGGAAGTTGTATTACACCCCCCCCACCAGGATAGAGATGCTGCACCCAGCTGTGTGTAGGTGCTCCTGTCACAAACACTCACAGCCTCAGGTCCTCAAAGGACTTGACGGAGTAGAGAGGAGAGTTGGGGTCTCTCTGCAGGACCTCCACCTCGTTCCGGTTCCGCACCAGAGAGCGGCGGATCATCTTGTGCAGCAGCGACTGATCGGCCGGGCCCGGCTCGTCTCCAGGTTCACCGTCCCCCGGCACAACGTTGCCTGCACACAGACACACACACACACACACAAACACACACACACACACACACACACATGGTTAGTCAGCGATATAATCTCTCGTCTTATTAATTTAAATATGGGTAAAGAGTTTGGGAAGTCACCGTTTATGTCTCCTCTCGGGCTCAGTGAAATCCTCGGTCGGGACATTTTCTTTGAAATGTTAAACTGGTGAAGAGAAAATTGAATTTAAATCAATTCCAGGTAAAATAAAACATTTTAATTGACTTTATTCAGTCACATTTAGATCTCTTCTCCAACAGAGACCTGAGAACAAGAAACATTCACAATCAGAAACAAACAATTAAACACGAGCAACAACAAAACAATTAATTAATAAAAACAGTCATTAAAAGCAGCACATAGTAAAGAATTAAAATCCAAAAAGACTAGTTTTATGGAAGTTTGTAAATCTTTTCATTCATGCGACTGAATCCAGTTTTACCAATAATGGTTTCATACACGAGGGACGTCTACAGTTGAGTAGTTTCTGGATCTGGCCTCATTATTAAAATCTAATTTAAAACTTTTTAAGACCTTTTAACAATGAACTTTGATGGAGAAGATGATGTATTTAAAACATATTAAAGAGCTTAATGAGAAAACGCAATAATACCAATAAGTTTAATTGTTGGAGCTACATATTGGTTTATTTAATGTTTAACAGTTTGTTTTCTTTTGTTTGGTATTAAGGTGTTTGAATAATAATAACAAAACACATTAGTTTGAGCTGTTTTAATTAATTTTAGGAGTTTATGCTTTTGTGCTACTTTTACTTCTGGTAGTTTATGCTTTTGTTTGGCACCAGTTGATATTTTATACTGGTTTTAAATGAGAGAAGTTTCAACAACAGAGTTCCACAGATTCCACAGAAGAGAAAATAGAATTTAAATCAATTCCAGGTAAAATACATGTTTTTAATTGACTTTATTCAGTCACATTCCAATATATTGTCCAACAGAGGCCTGAGAACAATGAGCACCAAACAATTAAACACGAGCAACAACAAAACAACAAATTAATTAATAAAAACAGTCATTAAAAACATCACATAGTAAAGATTTAAAATCCAAAAATACTGTAGTTCTATGGAAGTTTGTAAATATTTTCATTCATCAGGTGCAACTGAATCCAGTTTTGCAAATACTGGTTTCATACATGAGGGACGTCTACAGTTGAGTAGTTTCTGGATCTGTCACCATTATTAAAATCTAATTTAAAACTTTTTAAGACCTTTGAACAATGAGCTTTGATGGAGAAGATGATGTATTTAAAACATATTAAAGAGCTTAATGAGAAAACGCAATAATACCAATAAGTTTAACTGTTGGAGCTATATACTGGTTTAGTCAATGTTTAACAGTTTGTTTTCTTTTGTTTGGTATTAAGGTGTTTGAATAATAATAATAATAATAATACACATTTGTTTGAGCTGTTTTAAGATTCAAGATTCAAGATTCTATTGTCAAATGAACAGAGATGACATGAAGTAGTCTCTGTCAACGAAATGCTTGGGTCACACACTCTCTTTAAGCAATGCTCAGTAATTTCAACCCAAAAAATAAAATAAAAATAGAAATACTATAAAATAGAATAAAAAAGAATTAAATAGAATATCAAAAATTTAAAATAGAAAATAAAATATATAATATATATATATATTTTATTTTAAGTAATTTTGGTAATTTATGCTTTTGAGCTACTTTTACTTCTGGTAGTTTATGCTTTTGTTTGGCACCAGTTGATATTTTATAAATGAGTTTGAACTGGTTTTAAATGAGAGAAGTTTCAACAACAGAGTTCCACAGATGAATCACAGGAGGCCACTGGTTTGTGATGGAGTTCATCCAACCGAGTGACACTGGAACAATGAGCAACAAACAATTAAACACGAGCAACAACAAAACAATTAATAATAAAAACAGTCGTTAAAAACATCACATAGTAAAGATTTAAAATCCAAAAGACTGGTTCTATGGAAGTTTGTAAATATTTTCATTCATCAGGTGCAACTGAATCCAGTTTTGCAAATACTGGTTTCATACATGAGGGACGTCTACAGTTGAATAGTTACTGGATCTGGCACCATTATTAAAATCTAATTTAAAACTTTTTAAGACCTTTTAACAATGAACTTTGATGGAGAAGATGATGTATTTAAAACATATTAACGAGCTTAATGAGAAAACGCAATAATACCAATAACTTTAACTGTTGGAGCTATGTACTGGTTTATTTAATGTTTAACAGTTTGTTTTCTTTGGTATTAAGGTGTTTGAATAATAATAATAATAATAATAATAATACACATTTGCTTGAGCTGTTTTAAGTAATTTTGGTAGTTTATGCTTTTGAGCTACTTTTACTTCTGGTAGTTTATGATTTTGTTTGGCACCAGTTGATATTTTATAAATGAGTTTGAACTGGTTTTAAATTAGAGAAGTTTCAACAACAGAGTTCCACAGATTCCACAGAAGAGAAAATAGAATTTAAATCAATTCCAGGTAAAATACATTTTTTAAATTGACTTTATCATATCTTGTCCAACAGGCCTGAGAACAATGAGCAACAATTAAACACGAGCAACAACAAAACAATTAATGAATTAATAACAACAGTCATTAAAACATCCCATAGTAAAGATTTAAAATCCAAAAAGACTGTAGTTCTATGGAAGTTTGTAAATATTTTCATTCATCAGGTGCAACAATGACCTTTGATGGAGAAGATGATGTATTCAAAAACCTATTAACGAGCTTAATGAGAAAACGCAATAATACCAATAACTTTAACTGTTGGAGCTACATACTGGTTTATTTCATGTTTAACTGTTTGTTTTCTTTTGTTTGGTATTAAGGTGTTTGAGCTGTTTTAAGTAATTTATGCTTTTGAGCTACTTTTACTTCTGGTAGTTTATGCTTTTGTTTGGCACCAGTTGATAATTTATAAATTAGTTTATACTGGTTTTAAATGAGAGAAGTTTCAACAACAGAGCTCCACAGATGAGTCCCAGGAGGCCACTGGTTTGTGATGGAGTTCATCCAACCGAGTGACACTGGGAACAATGGGGAGTGGAATTCTGAACTGGGCAGTGGACGGAGCTGCGTCACTGCACATTATCTCGCCTGGTTAATGGCGGACACGAAGCTGAACTGGACCACAGATGTTTTATTAATATAAAGATTTGACGGAACCACGTGTTGGTGGCGGGGTAATGGGCGGGAGATTAAGCTAGCCGGGGCTAACGGGCGCAGCTAGCCGGACCTGAGTGCTCCACCTGCGGGTAGAGAAGCTCACCTGAGCCGGTGAAGCCGCCGGAGCCTTCGCCTCCTGCTGGTCCACCGACAGAGCCCATGAGTCCTCGGACATGTTCACTCGGTTCCGGGTTCTTTACTGAGTGGCACGGGGGTAGTTCGGGCTGAAAGAAGTTCGATGCCGACGGAGAGAAAGTGATGGTTCGTCCTGAGCTGACCGCTTCACTGAGGACGCCTTCAGGGCCCGTGGGAAACACCGGTGCTTTCAAGACCCGGGTTCCGTTTAGGGACCGCAAACACACACAGCTTTATTTATTAATATCATACATATAAATAAGCTTTATTTACATCGTAGGTTACTGTAGTTCAGTGGTTAATAATGAGAGGAAAGTTGAGAGAAAAGCTAATTCCACTCATTGTTGTGCTGGTTAAAACGTACTATGTCGTCTCTGCATCGTTTTTGTTTTATAATAATTGTCAGTTACGTCTTATTTTGTCTTATCGTTGTTTTTACGTATCTGTGGCAAATATTAATAGGTTAATAAAGCACTTTTAATGAAGCAGGTGCAACATGTGCGGGGATTACGAGCAGCACCTGAAGGCACCAGGCTGAACTGAGCATCTGGACTGAAACTTAACAATTAATGAAATGAACTGATCTGAGTTCATGTAAATACATGAAGAATACTTTATATATTAATATTCTATACTAGAATGTATTTATATTTAACAAATCCTACTATATTATGTTATTATCTGTACTACTAAGGGATTTAGTTTTATCTTATACTTCCACTTAAAGTTTGAGGTAAATGTTTCACAAACAAAGTAGAATATTAGGATTAGTAATGTTGAATTGAATTTTACTTCTAACCATGGGTTCAAATTGTATACGTTTTTTATTCTTTAAAGTTTAAGTAGCTTGTTAAGCCCGATGAGGCAAATTGAGATTAGTGAATATGGGCTATATAAATAAAATGTAATAGATTAATTGGTTAGATTTTGTAATGTAAAGATTTTGTTATCTACCTACCTATCTATCTATCTATCTATCTATCTATCTATCTATCTATCTATCTATCTATCTATCTATCTATCTATCTATCTATCTATCTATCTATCTATCTATCTATCTATCTATTTATTTATTTAGCTAACTATCTATCTACATAAACATACAATTCTGACACTAAATCCTTTTTTTATTTACTTATTATTTATTTAGTTAGATTTTGTAATGTAAAGATTTTGTTATCTATCTATCTATCTATCTATCTATCTATCTATCTATCTATCTATCTATCTATCTATCTATCTATCTATCTATCTATCTATCTATCTATCTATCTATCTATCTATCTATCTATCTATCTATTTATCTATCTATCTATCTATCTATCTATCTATCTATCTATCTATCTATCTATCTATCTATCTATCTATCTATCTATCTATCTATCTATCTATCTATCTATCTATCTATCTATCTATCTATCTATCTATCTACCTACCTATCTATCTATCTATCTATCTATCTATCTATCTATCTACCTATCTATCTATATATCTATCTGTCCATCTACATATACATACAATTTTGATACTTTAACCTTTTTTTATTTACGACATGCTTTTCCTGATACCTTACATGACAGCCTTTAACGCAGACTTACAGATAAACTTTCATTCAAAATATCATTTTCCTGTTATCCGGCTGTGTAAACATACCCTCAAAATGTGAATGAGATTTCTGCTTCACCCTCCTGCTGTGAGGATGTTTGAGAAAGAGAGAGGGAGAGAGACTGTGTTTGTGTCTGAGAGGTAGAGATCAGACAGTGAGAGGTTGGCGGGGGTGGTGATGGAGGTGGTGATGGAGGTGGAGGTGGAGGTGGAGGGGGGGGCGGTATACAGACCAAGTGTTATTGGCTGCAGGTAAATTCAATTTGGAGGCGGATGCTGAGTTTCTGCCAAACCACCCACACACACCACACACACACCACACACACACAGACACACACGCACACACACACACATCTACATTTTCACGACTACACTGAAATGACTTTATAAACACATATTAATTGTCATGGCAACCCCCGGGAAGCAAGGAAAACAGATGGATCAAACCGAGTGTTTACCAAAACACAGAGACAGCCAAACACCCACGGTTGGATTTGAGACATTTAGGGCTTTTCCTGTTGCACCAGGGAGGAGGAGGGAGGCGTTACAGGTGCTGTGGGGGGGGGGGGGATGTGTGTGTGTGTGTGTGTGTGTGTATTCAGAGCTCCCTCACCCACACAAGCCTCGTTCTTTCCTCCCGGTGTTACAGTACATGCTATTTACACTGATCCCTTGATATGAGAAAGGCTACCTGGATGGTTCCTGTTGTCATCAGTGTCAGGGAGTGGGGGGGGGGGGGAGTGGGTGGTGCTTTGAATGGATAGAGGCTGCAGGGGGGGGGGGATATTTATTGGAAGGATTCAATCCTCTGTTTCACCCCCACCTCTCTCTCTCTCTCTCTCTCTCTCTCTCTCTCTCTCTCTCTCTCATTCTCCCTCTCTCTCTCAAAGCCCCTCCAACTCCAGCACCGACAGGGAGGAGCAGGAGGAGCAGGAGGAGCAGGAGGAGCAGGAGGAGCAGGAGGAGGAGGAGGAGCAGGAGAGAGGACCCAGTTGTGTTATCACATGTTGCTGCAGCAGCTCCAACCTTCGTCTCTGCGCTGCACCTCGAACCGGCGAGATGTGGCCACTGCATCTGTAGTGGCTTCCACCTGTGGCTGCACTCCTATTCCCTCTACGACACAGAGAGAGAAAGAGAGAGAGAGAGAAAGAACCAAAAAAAAGGGGGAGTTGAGAGAGGTCTGAGAGGAGGGAGGAGGAGGAGGAGATCTTTAATGATAAGTGGACTTCTTTCACAGAGAGAGAGAGATCCTCGCCACACATCCAGTGGACCCAAATGAAAGGTAAGATGATGCTGCTGCTTCACATCAGATTCACTTTAACGCTGCAGTGTGTCTCTGTGGTTCTGCATCTATCAACCCTGCCCTGTCATTTGTCTTAGTAATCAAGTAAAAGGTCAGCCGGTGAGCTGAGGATTGGACCTGCCGGGTTGAATCCTGTGTGTGTGTTTCCATCTGTGTGTGTGTGTGCAGGCAGTGTGTTTCCACAGGTGGTTGACACAGCGTCTGCTCCCTGTTCTGACACTAATGAGGGCAGAAGAGTGTGGCGCCGCCGGGAGAAAACATTGAGAGTTGATGGTTTGCTGGTGTTTTAGCAACAAAAAAAAGGAAGCAACCCCTGGAGGGAGGCAGGGTGCTTCATGTGGCTGAGCCGACCAGAGGAGAAGCACCCTGGGACTGTCACTTTCAACACTAATTACTGTAATCTGAGAGAGCGTAGAGGAAAAGGATGCTGTAGATGAGAAAAACACCTGCCGAGCTCAGGGAAACCGAGTCTTTCTTTACACATTAAGTTAACTTATGTGCAATTTCTCTGGAAACCCTCTTTCATGCGTGAGCTAGATCTTTAATTTGACATGAATTTTGTATTTTTTCAATCATGATCAGCGTCTTTGTTGCATCGCTCACAAACAGCGGTTGGATGTGTTGTTGATGTTCTTTCTTTCATTAAGTCTTTCTTTGTTCAAATGTAAAAAAAGAGATTGTTTCCAAACAAAGGGATGCATCTGTGTTTGCTCCTCAGTCTGTGGGGGACTGGACACACGATGGCACTGTTGAGACAGACGACATAATAGTCTCTAACTGCATCTGAATGACCTTTTCATCGCCATAAATAACCCTGTGGTGCATAAAATCCCAGTTTGGCCATTAGTAGGACTGATTGAATACAGATATTGATTCTGAAGCTCTTCTTATGCAGCCAGACTCCCGAGTGTGGAAGGTGTGTGTGTGTGTGAGTGTAGAGACCAGGTTCAAATATTTCTAAGTGAATTTGATTTTGAAATGTGTGTTATTTTCCTGGTGTTTCAATCGCTCACTGTGCCGTGAATAAAGGCGCACTCCAGAGATCCCAGTGGTCAGTCTGCAGGCGAGAGGACGAGCAAGCGGTCTCCGTCTCTATGGAAATTGCTTTCGTCATAACACTTCCTATTCAGCCTGCGCCGGGGCTCCTGGTCGTGCAGCAGACACAGACCTTTGACAGCACATAACCAAGATCGCTGGTGGAGGAGACGACATTAGCGTCGAAGCACGGCCCCGGAGCAACAGATCCTTTTATCGTTGAGCTTAGAAACGCTGTGTGTTCCTCATCAGGCATTCTCACCACATTAAAGTTTATTTATTTTTTCCCATATGCTAAATACTGACACATACATCGTTAAGAACCATATAAAAATGTGTTTAATGGATCTGACCTTTATCTCAAACACTTAAAGCACATCTGTCACCTTCCTTGAGAACCTGTTTGTTTGACATCATAGGTTACTGAAGTTAGAGAACCATTTAAACCTACAGCTTCCATCTATGTAACAGAAATGTTTTATTGTGACGGATCCACGACTTATTTCGCCAAGTGAAAAAAAAACCTCCTGAATCCGCCTGTTTATCCAGATCGGTTCCAAAAATTAAGGAAATGATTTTGCAGTTTTTGAGTAATCCAGCTCACAATCAACCAAACTCAGGGAGCGCAGTCCCCTTATGAAAGCACATTAAAATTCAAACACTCAAGCATCACCAATGCACACTCTCATAAATATCGGCCCTCTCAACACGCCTGATTTGTTTTCATCGAGATCCATAAATTATTCCCTGGGAAATGAGGGAAAATGTCACGAAAAATACCAAGAAGGTTAAAGAGAAAATCCGGGATCTGCTCCATGATCCGGATTTGATAGATTTCTCCCTGACTCATACCACATCCTTCATGGTACTACGCAGGTTTTTATAAAAAACACAAACAAACACAAATAAGATTATAACCGTCTTAGAGCAGGTAATGAAATAACAGTTGACTGGAATTGAATTATTTAGCAAATGCTGGTTCAATGTTAAAAATACACATGCGTATTGTATAATGTTTTTCCTTTATTTACCTAACACAAAACAACTTGTGGATTCTATTCTATTCTTCCTGAAGCGTTCTTATCTCATGAGGCTACTTTTTCCTTTTTCCCCACGTTTGACAAACCAGTATCCTAAAACCAGCACGATGCCTGGACTCATTAACAAGGAGAACCAGAGCGCCCTGCCCCTCAGCGTCTCTGACATCACTTCCTGTGTCAGGGGCTACACTCTGGCTCTCACAGCCTCCATGACCTACGAAAACATTGAGGATCATGCAATCGAGGGTGAGTGAACACTGCACTGTAGTAGCCACTTTGGATCAGTTCAAACCCATCGCCTGCTCTGAAACGCTGCTGTAAAGCTGATTATTATTGACTGGATGTGTAATTGCTTGTTTACTGTCTCTGGTTCATGCACTTGTTTCTTTTTTTTTTACTTGTTCCTCTCGTTCTGCCTTTTAAGGGATCTTCATTTATCCCCTGGAGGAAAACTCCATTGTCGTCGGGTTCGAGGCGATGATTTCCAGTCAAATCATTACACTGCAAATCAAGGACAAGGCAAAGATTGAGGACTGTTACCTGGACAGCTGCAGCACATCGAACGGAGGCCTCCAGAGTGGAAGTGGTGAGAGTTCCACCTCTCTGATCTATGGGTTGTTCTATTGGTGGTGGAGAGGTGAACCGTGCATTCATACATCCAACGGTCCATCCAACTGTCTGTCCATTCATACATCCAACGGTCCATCCAACTGTCTGTCCATCCATCCATCCATCCAACGGTCCATCCAACTGTCTGTCCATCCATCCATCCCACTGTCTGTCCAACTGCCTGTCTATTCATCCATCCAACTGTCTGTCCAACTGTCTGTCCATCCATCCATCCAACGGTCCATCCAACTGTCCGTCAAACTGTCTGTCCATCCATCCAACTGTCTGTCAAACTGTCCGTCTATTCATCCATCCAACTGTCTGTCCATCCATCCATCCAACGGTCCATCCAACTGTCTGTCAATCCATCCATCCAACTGTCTGTCCAACTGTCTGTCTATTCATCCATCCAACTGTCTGTCCAACTGTCTGTCCATCCATCCATCCAACGGTCCATCCAACTGTCTGTCAAACTGTCTGTCCATCCATCCAACTGTCTGTCAAACTGTCCGTCTATTCATCCATCCAACTGTCTGTCCATCCATCCATCCATATAACTGTCTGTCCATCCATCCATATAACTGTCCAACTGTCTGTCTATTCATCCATCCAACTGTCTGCCCATCCATCCATCCAACGGTCCATCCAACTGTCTGTCCATCCATCCATCCAACTGTCTGTCCAACTGTCTGTCCATCCATCCATCCAACTGTCTGTCCATCCATCCATCCATCCAACGGTCCATCCAACTGTCTGTCAATCCATCCATCCATATAACTGTTCATCCCACTGTCTATTCATCCATCCAACTGTCTGTCAATCCATCCATCCAACGGTCCATCCAACTGTCTGTCAATCCATCCATCCCACTGTCTGTCAAACTGTCCGTCTATTCATCCATCCAACTGTCTGTCCAACTGTCTGTCCATTCATCCATCCCACTGTCTGTCCAACTGTCTGTCTATTCATCCATCCAACTGTCTGTCAATCCGTCCATACAACTGTCCGTCCAACTGTCTGTCCATCCATCCATCCAACTGTCTGTCAAACTGTCCGTCTATTCATCCATCCAACTGTCTGTCCAACTGTCTGTCCATCCATCCATCCAACGGTCCATCCAACTGTCTGTCAAACTGTCTGTCCATCCATCCAACTGTCTGTCAAACTGTCCGTCTATTCATCCATCCAACTGTCTGTCCATCCATCCATCCATATAACTGTCTGTCCATCCATCCATATAACTGTCCAACTGTCTGTCTATTCATCCATCCAACTGTCTGCCCATCCATCCATCCAACGGTCCATCCAACTGTCTGTCCATCCATCCATCCAACTGTCTGTCCAACTGTCTGTCCATCCATCCATCCAACTGTCTGTCCATCCATCCATCCATCCAACGGTCCATCCAACTGTCTGTCAATCCATCCATCCATATAACTGTTCATCCCACTGTCTATTCATCCATCCAACTGTCTGTCAATCCATCCATCCAACGGTCCATCCAACTGTCTGTCAATCCATCCATCCCACTGTCTGTCAAACTGTCCGTCTATTCATCCATCCAACTGTCTGTCCATCCATCCATCCATGTAACTGTCCATCCCACTGTCTGTCCATTCATCCATATAACTGTCCATCCAACTGTCTGTCCATCCATCCATCCAACTGTCTGTCAAACTGTCCGTCTATTCATCCATCCAACTGTCTGTCCATCCATCCATCCATATAACGGTCCATCCAACTGTCTGTCCATCCATCCATCCATATAACTGTCCAACTCTCTGTCTATTCATCCATCCAACTGTCTGTCAATCCATCCATCCAACGGTCCATCCAACTGTCTGTCCATCCATCCATCCAACGGTCCATCCAACTGTCTGTCCATCCATCCATCCAACTGTCCATCCATCCATCCATCCATCCATCCAACTGTCTGTCAAACTGTCCGTCTATTCATCCATCCAACTGTCTGTCCATCCATCCATCCATATAACTGTCCAACTGTCTGTCTATTCATCCATCCAACTATCTGTCAATCCATCCATCCAACGGTCCATCCAACTGTCTGTCCATCCATCCATCCATGTAACTGTCCAACCCACTGTCTGTCCATTCATCCATATAACTGTCCATCCAACTGTCTGTCAATCCATCCATCCAACTGTCTGTCAAACTGTCCGTCTATTCATCCATCCAACTGTCTGTCCATCCATCCATCCATATAACGGTCCATCCAACTGTCTGTCCATCCATCCATCCATATAACTGTCCAACTGTCTGTCTATTCATCCATCCAACTGTCTGTCAATCCATCCATCCAACGGTCCATCCAACTGTCTGTCCATCCATCCATCCATGTAACTGTCCATCCCACTGTCTGTCCATCCATCCATCCATCCATCCATCTAACTGTCCATCCCACTGTCTGTCCATCCATCCATCCAACTGTCTGTCCAACTGTCTGTCTATTCATCCATCCCACTGTCTGTCCATCCATCCATATAACTGTCCATCTAACTGTCCATCCATCCATCCATCTAACTGTCTGTCCATCCATCCATCCATCCATCTAACTGTCAATGCATCCAACTGTCTATCTATTCATCCATCCAACTGTCTGTCCATCCATCCATCCATCCATATACCTGTCCATCCCACTGTCTGTCCATCCATTCTTCCATCCAACTGTCTGTCCAACTGTCCATCTATTCATCCATCCAACTGTCTGTCCATCCATCCATCCAACTGTCCATCTATTCATCCATCCATCTAACTGTCCATCCCACTGTCTGTCCATCCATTCTTCCATCCATCTATCCATCTATCCATCCAACTGTCCATCTATTCATCTATTCATCCATCCAACTCTCTGTCTATCTAAATTGAGTTGTATTATGGGAAATGCAGGATCCACTGTTCCATAACTAAATGCCAGGATATCTCTACATCTGCAACTTTGATTCAGGCCATTTTATTTAAAATATAATATTCTTTATGGAAAGATATGACTGAATTGCTGAAGCAGCCCTCTAAGATTCCCTTCACATGAACATCTGTACAGTCTTTATGAGTCTATATATACACATATTTATACATGTGTACATGTTATAATTACTATTATTATACCGCCATTACTATTATATATACTGTTGCTGCCATTATTACCATATACTGCTTTTATATTGGTATAATTACTATCATATATAAATATATATTATGTTATATTATATACTATATATACTGTACTATTCTTATATACTGTCTAACAATAACATTACCATCATATCATCAGTACTATTACCATCATCTTGACACTGCACCTTATCTACCTATTTTATTGTATTTTATCTTGTGCTTCTGTTTTTTATTCTTTCTACCTCAATATTTTTAATTGTATTGTATTGTATTGTATTCAAATATACCAGCTGCTATGACAACTTAATTTCCCTTCGGGGATGAATAAAGTACTCTATCTATCTATCTATCTAAATAGAGATTAGAGATGTCAAATTAAAATGTTCTGGTATTTTACAAATAGAGTAAATATAAATAGCGTCTGTAGCTATATAAATCTTAGTCTTTCAAAGACGGCAGTGATAACACAACCTCTTGTTTCTAGACAAACAACTGCTTTGCTGGCTTCATCCTTAACATTAGTCATCGACTCTAAGATCCTTTGCTGTGGGCGCCTAAGTTGTTTACAGGCTTTCTCGAGGTTTGTCTGAGTTACAACCGAGGGTGAAGCCTGTGTGTGCTTTCTACATAAATCAGTAAAATGTTAAATCAGTATTCCTGGAGGGAGAGCTGCTCAGGGATTGAAATAAATCAAGGAAGGTGTCAGACATCAATTACAGCTCCAGGCTCTCTCTGGACAACTTTACTTTAGTTCTGATATCCTCTGCTCATCTATTCTGCTGTTCCAGGACACATAGTGTTGGATGAGGATTTGGAGCGGACGGTGCTGGTGGTTAACCTTGGGATCATCCCTCCTATGGAGACGGTCCACATTCTGGTCAGTACCTCCTCGGAGCTCTCCACCCTGCCCAGCGGGGGCATCCGGGTGTCCTCCCCCCCGGTGTGCACACCTCGGGTACAGAGGACGATCAACGAGGAGCAGGGACTGTCCCCCAACTTCTCCAGACCGTAAGAAAAACAACCTAATCCAACCTATTACTCAGTTGACTGCACCACATCAATACTGCTTTTCGTCTAGTGAAAATTGATTTGATCGCATCAAGATGGCTCAGTTTTAACATGGTTCTGTTTGTCCTCTTTCAGGCGGGACAGACATCCCTCTGCCACAAGTCCTCACGATCAAACCCCCAACTCTCCCCAGCTGTGGTTGACCTCTCTGCTGGAGGAGGAGGCCATCAACTCCATGGACTACAAGTTCAACTTCCAGCTGGAGATACGTGCTCCTTACCTCCTCGCAGGTCAGAGAACTGACCATCTCTCCTTAAGGGCAAACCTCCTCCTCCTCCTCCTCCTCGGGGGAATACTGATTTAGTTATAATGCTTCAATCAGCCTGATCACTTGAGCTGTTCACTGTAATCAAGCTGTGCAGGTCTGTGCTATTTGACAGCTTTAATTGTGAAGGGGACACAGATATTTCTCAGCAGGTTCTGAGCTGAAGTGGGTTTTGATGACATAAGTCTGTTATATTACATATGCTGGAATAAAGGGGAGGTTGGACATTTTGTAAAATATGCTCATTCAAGGGTTGAATTGGTCACCACTCTCATGACTGTTCAGTCTGGAGCCGCAGCCTGGAGATGGTTTTAGTATTCAGTCATTTATTATCCCACGCAGGAATCTTGGCTTCCAATCAGGTGCTGAAGACAATAAACTTTCAGTTTCACCAATGTCACACACATTGAGAAATCAGTCACTTAAATATGCCTCATGAAATCCATGATTTCCTCTTTTGGAAATCAGTGAAAATGGCAAAAAAAACGTTAAAAAACAAATTTCTGGATGGTGCCAAATGTTGTTTCTTTCAAAATTCTCCAAACAAACAAAATAAAAACACAACCTCCTTGGCCGATGTTACAAAGTGCAGCACCTGAAATTACTCAAAACAACATGAGCTTCAAATTGAGCAGGTATGTTGCCGGGGGAACGAAGCAGTAAAGGTTCGGCGTATGTTATTATAAAGATCTGTTCTGTTCTAAACTATAAAAAGAAACCACGACCAGCACCTTTAAAGCTCCTCAATGACGATGACAGATTCAACTCCTGTAAAACCACAACCGTTGAACTTTAGAAAATGATGGACAAAAACAATATTGTAGTAAATAAATTAAAAATAAATTAAAAAAATGATTAATTAGGTGATGATAAAGGCAAATTCTGTATTTCTACATTCATTTGTTTAGATATTTCAACAGTTATTCATTTAATTCTATTTATTATCATCATATGTTAGAAATTCTTGTTTGGAGATCCTCTTGCTCAGCTGTTTCTCCCTGTTTTCAGTCTTTATGCTACGTTTGCAATATTCCCACTGTAGCATGACATGTATCCTACAAACATTAAAATGGTAGTTTTCATTGAACTCACATGTTTCTCCTTCAAACCTGACCACTCGGTGGTTTGAGCATCACAGACATCTTTACATAACGGTGCATAATTACTGATGATTTATTCTTCATGTTTTCTCAAACTGCGACAGCACTCGAAAGCATCACTGTGACGATTATCCGTAATTACGAGTTGTTTCCGTGGCTCCTGCTGGTTTGTTATCAGTTGTTGTCACAGGACGGTGAAGCTGCCGCTGGTTGTTGATCTGCTTCTGGGTTTCCGCTCCGTGTAGGTGTCGAGAGCCCGTCTCACGCCATCCGAGCCGACGCAGACCCTCAGGCCCGCTCCGCCACCAGCGTGGTCGTCACTCTGGCGGACAAATACACGTACGACTGCCCCGTCAGCATCCTCATTTACCCCAGCGGTAGGTGAACGGCTTCCAAACTCATACACATGCATTTATAAACAAGCTTTTGTCTCTTTAAAGTAAAAATATTACTTGTACACAACGTGTTCCCTGTTGAACGTCTCATCAGATCCGTGGTGAGGTGAGTCACGGCCTCACATTGTGTTTACAAGGGTCTCATCTGGAATAAAAGGCCCTCCTGTTGTTATTGTGTGACATTCCAGTGCACTCTGTCTCCATTGTGTGGGTGTGCAGTGTCAGGCCTTTCTTTTTTCTTTCTGTTCTTCGCCGCTGCCTTGACCTCCAGTCCAGTGTGTGTGGGCCACTCGTCTCCCAGAGGCAGCAATGAGCCTCTGCTCACAAACAGACCTGCAGCAAGTGCCGAGCAATTTAATTCAGCTCAGACCGCTGCTGGAGTTTCAGTCACAACATCAGGAGAGATGGAGGATACGGCTGCGTTACAGGCATGCGTGTGTGCCAGGAACAAACCCAGAGAAAACCAGAAGTTTGTTTTCATCATCCGTTAACAGCCAGAAACACAAACTGTCTCATCCAGCCTCCAATTGAATACAAGACTTCCACATAGTTTGTTATTTTAAGACTTGTTTTTAATGATCAAACTGTTGAAACAATGAAAGATATCAGTCAAAACCAGTCGGGGGAGGAACACGAAGAGGTTATGAACTTATTGATGTGATCACCCAATTTTTTTATCAGTAGTACTTTAAATCAAATCAAAATCAAATCAAATCAAATCAAAGTTTATTGTCACATGCAACAATGAGAGCGTCATTGGAGCAGTGAAATTCTTGGGACATGGCAGGCAGCATCTACACAGTAGACGGGCTTTACAAAAATTAAAAAAAAAAGAATTGACATACCATATAACATATAACGTATAACATATTAAAATGAAGCAGAAAAATATTGAAATGAAGCAGATGTTTACCGGGTGGAGTGGGGAATATTAAATTAAATAATATGAATATATGTGTAGAAAGTGTATTTGTATGGTGGTGGAGCAGAATGTACATTATAACCTTGAGACTCAAGATGTTGATCATCAAATAAGTATAATAGGATAAAACAAATTTGATAATAAGATAAATATAGAGTAGAATAAAATATGTAATTACCCAAGAAATGTACAATTATTAAAACACTAATTAATCAGACTGGTAGAAAAAACCTTGTGGACATATAAGTATCATGAAGGCTGAAGACTTGTTGCACAGTCGAAAGCAGAAAAATGTGATGGATCAGTATTGATTGTGTCTTTCAGTTTTAGCTAAAATAATATACAAAAACATTTCACAATCAATGTTACTATCTTTAATAGCTCAACAGTTTTCAGTAGATTAGTACAGACGTTCATGGTCCCCAGAGGATAGACCCAGACCCATTCTGCATCCAAGTTTCATGGTCGTCTGTTCAGTAGTTTTTCTGTAATCCTGCTTAAAAACAAACAAACAAATCAACAATTTCTTATCGTTAAGGTTAAATTTTACATAAAATAGAGAACAGTGGTGTTGGGAATTTTCCAGTGTGTTTCTTTAAATTATATTTTATCCAGTAAAGACTTTTCAATCTATAAACTTTCAATAAAAATTGAATCAATACTTCATTCGTCTCTTGCAGAAATGACTTTTTCTGCAACTGAAGAGAAATAACAATCCCAAATCCCCAGAATCCTCTCAGTCCACTGAACTCATCGTTTTCTTCAGACCCATTTTCATTTGGAGTTTATACAGATCACCACTGCAGGTCTTTCAGGTCTCGTCCATCTGCTTTCCAATCTGCCTGCGACACATCCAGTTACGTCTCTGTCCTGACCCGCTGTGTCTCTGCAGAGCCTCATCTGCCACATGTGCTCGTGGAGAATGGAGACATGACACAGGAGGAGTACGACGAGTATCTGCACGGCCGCGGTGATTTCATCAAGGCCACTAAGAAGGACTCCAGCAACGAGAGGAAAGTGAGTGTGTCATCGACATCGGCCCCATTTACCTGAGCAGAGGACAATGATATCGAAGCAGAATCATTGAAGAGCACACGACCGCCCAGCATCCGCCACAGAGCCCTGTAATAGTGTCACATTATTTTGTTCTACCTTGCAATCTGAGGGAATCCAATACGAGTCTAGTACATGACTATGTGGATGAATCAGCTCCCATCTGAACAAGAGTCGTAAAATATTATTATATATATAAAAAAAGGCCATCATTTTATGAAATATAGTGAGCTGAATATTTTTATTTGGAAAATCCACAAAGATAAAGAGAACATTTGAGATGAAGAGCTATTTTTTTCCATAGACGAGTAAATAGAAAAGAAAGATGAGGGATGTTTTAATCATTTGGATTTGATTTATTTGTCACATTCACAGAAACACAATGTAAAACATGTGGTGAAATGTGTGTGTGTGCAGACAAACCAAGGGACTAACCATACAAAGAGTAAATAGATTAATAAAATAAGTTTAAAAAGTAATTCCTACAATAGAAACATAACTTAGCATAGTCCACTATTCAAATATACGTAGATACAGTTCAATTAATGTTAACCCAAACATAACATGTCATAATAACACAATTTATCAATCAGGGACACGAACAGCAGTTGGTCTCACACTATATTTATTCACAATTTGGAGTCGGCTGAATTAGCTGTTAACAGTTTCTGTTATTCCATTGCACCATTGATTGCACTGACACTTATGACTGGATAATTAAGATTCTGGAGAAAACATCAAAAATATAATGATTCATTGGCGAGTCCTGCAGCTCTAAGTGCCTCCGTGATTTCTGCATGTTTATAGGCAATCATATTTGTCATAGAAGTAGATGATTATTATATACGTGTAAAGTGTAGGTGACTCAGAAAAGGACCTCTACAAAAAAAGCGTTTAACTTCTTTGAGTGTGGAAACTGGTCTTATGTAGAACCCAAATAATTGCCACCCGCCCCCAAATCAATTTTTCAAAGCCCATTTAAAGAAAAGGAAGCCACGCTCGTTCCAGCTCGCTGAGCACTTCTGTATTATTATTTTTCCAGCCGCCGGGCTGAGGGCTTTGTTTCCTTTACTTCAGAGAGTTGTGTGTCTACAGCGGTGATGAGGTTGTTAAGTGACCACAGACCTAAACAGGAGACAGAGCGAGAGCACTTGGCCATAAAAAAATGGTTTCTATGGAAACACTCCAAAAGGCTCACCACTGTCTGCCTGGAATTTCCGGCACATCTAGAATAATTGATATTCTCCGTCTGTCGCCCCCATCGCTTGCCTCTTTTATCTTCTGGCTTCCTTGAGTGTTAAATTAAAGCCTTCACACATTCACACAGAAATCCCTGTTATGTCCCAGTGTCAAATCCTCTGATAATGAATGCTCTGTCCTCTGGTTCCCGTGTCTTCACAGGTGGACGTCATTCACAGGCGGCTCCATAAGGACATCCTCCACAACCCCGTGGTCATGTTGAACTTCTGTCCTGACCTCAAGTCCATCAGCTCCGACCTGAGGAAGGTGCACGGCGAGTTCATCTTCCTCATCGACCGCAGCGGCAGCATGAGCGGCGTCAACATCAACCGCGTGAAGGTATTTTAATCTCCATGTGTGTGTGAGTGTGTGTGTGTGAGTCACAGGTTTACATATAAATTGTAACATA
This sequence comes from Limanda limanda, assembly GCF_963576545.1. Classification (NCBI taxonomy): domain Eukaryota; kingdom Metazoa; phylum Chordata; class Actinopteri; order Pleuronectiformes; family Pleuronectidae; genus Limanda; species Limanda limanda. The sequence goes on along the minus strand of NC_083642.1, from coordinate 1,547,929 downwards.
TCACACACACAAGCAGCAGTTTAAAGATGGATCTTTCTTTAAATGATGATCTGCAGATTCCATAGAACTTTTTAAGTCACAATCAAACCCACAGAAATGTAAACATGATTTTAAAGCGATTAGACAGAGAACACGTGACGGATGTGATATGACAGGAGAGCGGCTGCATGAGAGGCTGTGTAATTGCTTCCTGGGCTCCGAGCCACGGCCAAACACTCAGTCTGAGCAGATTATAGACGTGGTTAGCCAACTGTGTGAAGGGCAGGTACACAAGACTATCGATCAGGCAAATCATTCACTACCAGCCAAACGTCTCAGCCTTCAACTACTGAGTCTTCCACATTTCATCAGAGCTCATGAGGTTTATTCCAAAACCTGCACTCACGCTCCACATGTGATTGAACATGTTTGCTGGTTGTTTGTCTGCTTTTGAACCGACCCTGTGACGAGACGTTTATTTGTGACTCAGGCTTTTTATATATTTTTATTGGCTGTGTCTGGTTCGGAGGATTCTGGGCTCAGGGCCAGGATGAGCCCGACGCCGGGGACGTGCCGAATATTTACTAGCACCAAGGAGGTTATGTTTTTACCCCTTTGTCCATTTGTTTTATTGGTTTATTTTATCAGCAGGATAACAAGAGAACTACTGAGCAGCCGGTTCCATTCACTGATGACCTGCTCTGGGTTTAAATCAAAGGAGCCTTTTCTGTTTCCATTTTTGTTTCTATGGTGAGATAGGATGTTTCTCTTTAATATGACGAGACATGGCGTTAACCTTGGTGGAGGTACGAGCTGCACTTATTGTTACCTCCGCCAAGGAAGTGATGTTTAGGCAAGTACTTCATCAACCGAACCCTTAAGGTTTGGTGAGGATCCGGATCAGGGAGAAGATCCAGGAATTATTCATCACTTCCTTTAACAGTGAGAGTTTTTTTCTGGACATTTTTCACGATTTCGTACAGTTTGGTGTCGATCCCCCAAAAAAATCTGAATTTGAAAGGTTTAAAAATATTAATTAGAGTCTGATCTTGTTTCGTCTTTTCATCAATCTTCCACATTATGGTTTTATAGATATGAATCTGCATTCTGTTGGCTTATCCGTGAGCTGTGGTTTTATTTAATGGCTACGCACTCGACTCAGAGCTATTCTCGTTCCCACTGCTCTTTCAGGGACTCTCACAGAACAGCTGGATCATTATATATAATGATTTTTTTCCTTTCTTGATGTGCCTGAATTGATTTATTCTTGATTGTCTGGCCGATATGATCTTACTGCTCATCCTCTGAATAAGTAAAGGTTGAGACGAGTGTTATTCTTCTGGAAACTGCTGTAGAGGAGACAGTGACGGATGTAATTCTACAGTATAACCTTTCTCTCACCTCCTCGAGAGAATCTGCTGTAGGGTGATGACAGCAGAACATCGTGCTTCCATCGGGACATGTGGTGAATTGCAGTGGAAATGATCAAACACTCCAAACTGATATCAGGCCCCTAATGAGCAGCAGAGTTGATTCCTTCTGTCAGGACGTCGGGTTTCACAGCCTCTGCTCTGTTCTCTGGACGTGTTCTTCCTCTCTTTCTCAGGACGCCATGGTGGTGATTCTCAAGAGCCTGGTGCCCGGCTGCCTCTTCAACATCATCGGCTTCGGTTCCACGTTCAAGTCGCTGTTCACAACCAGCCAGAACTATGAGGAGGTAAAGGAACTCTGTGCTGCACTAACACACGTACTAACACAAGTTCGTAGCTAACAGTTCTTTGGCAAAGCTTTTAAATCAGTCGGCACCGAAAGCTGCTTTCCAAAGTTTGAGAAAACGAATCAGTTGCCGTAACGCGCCCACATGCAAAGTGTGAAGCTGGTAGGACGGACGGTTCTCGAGAATTGCGAGTTACAGACACGATGGTGTTGTGTTAATTGAATGAAAGCAACTGTGAATCTTCTTTTCATGTTCTCCTCCGCGCCACGATTAAACCCAGGAGGCCGTGTCCCTGGCGTGCGAGTATGTCAGGAAGATCAGAGCCGACATGGGGGGCACCAACGTCTTGGCGCCACTCACCTGGATCCTGAGGCAGCCGACGTTCAGCGGACACCCCCGCCTGCTGTTCCTGCTCACCGACGGGGCCGTCAGCAACACGGGCAAAGTGATCGAGCTGGTCCGCAGACACGCTCGCTACAGCAGGCGAGTGCCGGGTGTTGGAATAAAGGACAACACGGTTCAACACACAAACACATTGCAGAACTAGAATGTCACTCAGGCGAGCGCATGGCTCCGCCCAACAGTCCCCCGAAGGTCAATCAGGCTGCGTTGCATTTCACACACTCGTAGACCACGAGGTCGTTATATGTGCAAGATTGTTTTCAGCATCAAAATCCATGAATTATTAAGTGTTTGAAAAACCACTTGTTGATCCAGATCTGCACAGATATCTAAAGGGTTCTTTGAAATCCTTTTAGTAATATTTGCATAATTTGCTTACAAACACTCAACAAACAACAACAAACAAATGGACATGGGTGAAAACATAAACCCCTGGAAGGAGCTAATAAGATTAAGATGTGATTTGTATCTACACATATGTACATTACCATGTTTCTAAGGTACCGGGGTTAAGATTAAAGGAATCAGATGTAAGCTTATTAAGAAGCAATGTAGCAGTAATGGCACAAGCAGAGAAATGTTAATGAAAATACATTCCTCTTTTGTTTATACTCATTATGCAAAAAGCAAAAGCCGAGCTCACCGACATACACAAGTATCACACCCAGGGATTGTCAGGGACTTAAAGGCAACACCTGGTTACGGAGCCGTAATCCTTTCAAAATGAAATCACACAGCGTATGTTGTGTCCAAGTCACACATCATATTTCACTGCAAGGAATCTGTGGCGATGTTTGCTCGAGCTCAGTTTTAGATTAAAACAACACAACGGAATAAGGACGCGTGAACGCTCGCCGAGCAATGTGAACGGCAGCTGTCAGGCGAGGGCGAGCACACAGGGAAATAATTCCATCAGAGTCTCACGCTGTGAAATCCTCTCCCGAGTCACTCTGGAGATAATTGACTTTTTGTCTTCTCCCTTCTAATGGCTGCCTGCCCGCAGACGACTGCATTAGATGCACGGAGCTCGGCCCATTCGCCAACACTTCCCGGGTCATTATCACGCCATGCCTTACAAATCAGCACAGCCGGTCAGAGACGAGATCAGACTACGGGGACAATCCATGTTGGGAGTTTAATTATAGAAAGTGACATTTAGGCTTTTTAATCTGCTTCCACCTGCAGAGATCCCCAAGTTATATTCCACTAATTGAATAGTATATATCTCCACTGCATCTCGTTAAAACATGAATCTGATGGAGTCGAGCGATGTCTACGCCGGTCAGAGCACGAGTTGAGTGTCGTTCTCCATTTATTCTGACAAAGTAAGCGAAAAAACGAATTCTAATCAGTTACCATAGAGATACAGGACATTATTAAATGTTCCACATTTGTCACTGCAGGCCTTTACATACCAGGTAACAACTCTTTATGCAAATATGTGTATCTATAACAATTAGATTAAATGGAATAAATCAAAACGCACATTGGATTCTTTGACACGTTACACTGCTGTGTCTGTGCAGATGCTTCACGTTCGGCATTGGACAGAACGCCTGCAGGAGGCTGGTGCAGGGCCTGGCCACCGTCTCCAGAGGGACGGCAGAGTTCCTGGCCGAGGGCGAGAGGCTGCAACCCAAGGTACTCGTCGTCTGCCGCTTCGCGTATCACTGCTAACGACAGAGAGCTATTCTGAGGGGCCACTTAAGATGCATTATGGGTAACGTAATGGCGTGTAAGGGTCAGAAGGAAGCTGTAAGTATATTTTTGTTAATCCTCCACAGATGATAAAGTCCCTGAAGAAAACCATGTCTCCGGTGCTCAGTG